>NW_025776130.1:0-346766 GCF_021130785.1 Homalodisca vitripennis
AAATTAGGGAAACACTATTGTAGATCTTGGTATGTATTTGTGTTACTGATAATTTCAGTGTTCATTATATCAGATTAGTGCTGTTGATAATATTAAGATTAATGTTTGTTAATGCTGTAATGTAATGAATTCCAAAAGACTGGCTCATAAACAGTTTGCAATATTGAACAATAATAATGATTTGTCATCCCGCACGCCGCTTAAACGCATGGAATAATGTAATGCCCATATATGTAAAACAAAATTTTTTGTGAATTAAAGCATTTTTGAACTTGAACTTGATATATATGTATATAATAAAAATAAAATAATCATAGACACATAAGTTTTTACCGAAATATTGTTGTTCTATATCAATCAACTTTGTTTTTTTGCCAAACGAGTAGATTAAAATCAGCATAAAAATATTAGTAAATAAATAGTATAAATTTTTTTCTCATTAGACATACTAAGCATGTTTTTGTTAAAGTTAATTTCTTCGTAAATAATGGTGGTTACGTTACCTTTAGAAAACCAAATAAAATAATTTAAAAACCACTCAACGGCAAACAGTAGTTATTTAATTTTCAAAGTTCAATATTTCAAGTAAAACTTTAAATTATGGAAATAATTTCATAACAGTGGCGGTAGGTAAAAAAAATCCACATTACATACAATTAAAGAGGCCAGGATTACTTTTTAATATTTTAGTAGACTATGGATGTAAAAAGACAAGTATATCTACAGGTTTTTACCGAGGTGTAAGAAACTAGTTGCGGTTATCTCCACCAAAACAATTTAACTTTGAACTATTTATATTTAAGTGCTTATAGAAACTTTTTACACGATGGACTTGCCAATTGACTATTTCACGTCTTTAATAGTGTAATTATTTCAGCCTCCTGGCGATATCAACAGCCGCTGGCAGCATGATCTCTATGATGGTCCGGTTCTCAACAAGAGGAGGAGATCAGAGGGTCTAAGCATGATAGGTGGTCCTACAAAACTAGTAGTCTCAAACCTGGACTATGGAGTATTAAGTTCAGACATACAGGTAAGAGAAAGTATAATTGTCACATCTAAGAAAAAATTTATTCAAATTAAGGTATATGTTAAATGTTTATTAGATAATTATTAACGTTAAAATATTAATGCAGTGTTATACAAAATAAAACTTAAAACAGAAATGTTTCGATTAGTTATTGTATAGCGCCTAATCATTACACTATATGTATTCATTTTATATTTATCTTATTCATTATTCGTTTTATTTATTTATTCTTTTTATTCATTTTTTTTATTAATTTCATCTTATTTTACGTCAAATGTCATTATCTAAGGGCTGGGTAAAGTACTCTTCAGTATTTTTCGGTACATGAGACCATGTCAGTGTCAATAAGTTTCTTGAACTGATGTAAAAGTAGTTGAGTCATTGTAGATTTATCTAAATTTACATACTGTACTTTTTATACAGGGTTTATTAAGTCCTGATACGCCTGGATATATTCCTAACGTATCGATGTATCCATGTAAATTCTTCATCATACCTATTAAAATTCTTTTTAGAGGGTAAAAAATAGATGTGCCCTCTTTCAACAGGGTTAGAGCGGGTGACAAACTGCAGCCCTATATTGTGACATGGCATATTAAAGGTATATTTAATAGAAACAGAATGGCACTAAGAAAACATCTCTGTGCCGTTTTTAGCAAACATTATTGGCAAATAACCCAAAAATAATCTGTTTGCACAATTCCAATGTCTTTTGCACATCAAATACTACAAGCGTGATATATTTTAGTAAGATTTTGAGGGGTCCGGCTTACCCAATTATGTAGTATCTAATGTTTCTGGTGCGCATATTTACGTTAAGAAATGTCCTTTTTTAGGTGACATTACAATGTAAGGGATTACTTTTCCTTGACGTTTGTTAGCATCGTTGTACAGATATTTAACATATAAGTTATCCTCTTGTACCATATTTTGTAATGGGTTGAAATATTTTTTATCCTAAAAAATCCAAAAAGTAATTTATTAAGTATTGTGAAGGTTGTGCATTAATATATCATTGCGTTTGGAATATATCCAGGCGTATCAGGACTTAATTTACACCCTTAGGTGTAAGGGGTTATTGTTATTGCCCTTAACTTTTTTAGGATTATCGTAGAGATGTTTTGTTCATGTCACGGTGTTTCTTTTGAACTTTCATTTCAAAAGGCGGCGTAAGTTACAAAATAGGGGTTGCAAACTGAACATTTTTAGTAATCCTTCTCGCCACACTTTGAAAAACAGAGGGAAATATTTTTATACCTCAAAACTTCCAAAAACAGTTCTTAATAGATATGGTAAAAGGTTGATATTTCAATCTGTTTGGAAAATATTCAGGCATATCTGGACCTAGTTTACACCCTGTAAGCTTAAATTATAATGTTTTTAAAACATTTTATTCAGTATATTCTAAACCGGAACCAAACGATTTTGAGAATGGTTATGGTGGATTCACATGTACATGTTTCTGGAATTTTTTGTGGTTATAATAATGTAATACCATTTTTGTTTTTTCCAGGTGCTGCTTCTCAAAGTTTGGGCCTCTACACAGTGCAACGGTGAACTATGAAAAGTCTGGTCGCTTCCATGGGCTCGGCTTATGTCGTATTTGAGCGAAAAGCAGATGCTGTCCAGAGGCCTATTGAAACAGTACAACAGGGTTCCTTTGGATGGTGAGTTCAGTATGTATAACAGTTAGTTTTCTTGTTACAATGAATTGCTAATAAAATTTAAAAAGTCAATTACTTGTCATTGTTATGTTAAAAGAAATACGCTATGTTTCAAACGATTTAGTTTTATCCTTTTTTCTCTTTTTAATATTTTGTTGGTCTACCTACTTGTAACACAGTAACTATATTATATTTAATTTACACAAATTACAAAAATGTATGAGGCAAATTGGTTATCTAGCGGTAAATTTATTAATTACTTTCTGAAGGGTGTTTTATATAACACAGTCCGTTTTGTGTCAAATGCCGTGAGTATTTTTTATTTTCCTCTGCCTTAAAGTTCTGGAATTCAATATCATCTAATTTTTATTCCGTTACGAACGTCATTTATATAGATTCATGTATGTTTACAGGTCGCCCCATGCATATTGAATTGACTACGTCTGATGTTAAAGTTATGATGCAGCAAGGAAAAACCGATTTAGCGGAGGCTTCACCCACAGGCCTAATTCTGGACGTTTTCGCCTCGGGGTTGATGGACGAGGTAAGTAAATCTTTTTAATAAAAAAATGCTTTACTTTTACCTCTTGCTATTGTGTATTAATATGAGTGGAACAGGTTTCCCTTTCATTTGCTATGTTGAGAAAGCCTTAGATAGCAACTTAATAAACATTAGTAGGTCAATTAGGGTAAAACTGATGTTTAAGTTGTATGTAAAACTATCATTTAAAAAGTTTGAAAAAGTAAAAGTTGGAAAAGAAAGATTTGAAAATATTTTAAGGAATTTTTTATAGTAGGCTAAATTAATAATTGCTTTGTTTACTGTAGTGATTAGGAACAATCAGAAACGATTCTTTGGATTAGATTGTACTAGTTAAAAAATCAAAAAAGTTGGAAACCTAATATTAGCATGCCACTAAATCACTGCGACAGACATACAGTTAAAAAAACCATCTGTCTCTCTCTCTCTCTCTCCTCTCTCTCTCTCTCTCTCTCTCTCTCTCTCGCTCTCTCTATCTCTTTGTCTCTCCCTCTCTCCTCTTTCTCTCTTAAAGTGCAACATACTTAAAATTTGTTATCTGTTCTATACATATACTATGTATATGTTTCCAATCAACGAAAATAACCTTTTCTTAAAATTGCCCAATATAACCTGAAGTACTACGAGTCACTGTACCCAGACAGGACAAATGGAAAACAAAATTATTAAGGCAAAGGAACGAGTTATGTTATAATAAACCTGTTTGAAACTTCACACAATTCCTGATATAAAGTTAGGGGAGATATTACGAATATTTACTGTGTATTCGTTTAATTAAAACTTCATAATAAGTTAAATCAATTATAATATTTATAAGTAATTACATTGAAGTTAATTCCAATTACATATACAGCAGTTCGCTCATGTTTAATATTTCCTGTTGTAGGTTTCAGAAGAAATAATCGTGGCGAGGGAAGAGGAGGCGGGACGAGGAGGGAAAAAAAGTCCCAACTGCAGCAGAGTTAGATGCAGAATTAGATGCGTACATCAGCGAAATAACGTTGTGTAAAACTGAACATAAATAAAGTCTAAATATTGTTTATTAGAAATAT
Source organism: Homalodisca vitripennis (assembly GCF_021130785.1). Classification (NCBI taxonomy): domain Eukaryota; kingdom Metazoa; phylum Arthropoda; class Insecta; order Hemiptera; family Cicadellidae; genus Homalodisca; species Homalodisca vitripennis. The sequence goes on from NW_025776130.1 coordinate 4,288, forward strand.
TGGTTTGTACCAAATTATAGATGTATTAGAAATTAGTAGATAAAAATAATCATATAGAAAAAGACAGCTGTTTCTTTACATTTTGGATCTTGCAATATGTGCAGTATTAAATTGTTATCTATAATGATAAACACCAGTAATAATCTTCACTACCAGTAAAGTTTATTTTAAATTCGATATATTTTGTTTTTTTTGTGCTTGGAATATATATACCTACAAGTTTTGTTTAACCATAGTTTTATCAGATAAAAATATATTCTACTTTGTATAGATCTTTCATTTCTCAACGTAAGTTTTTCATTGTTTCTGTTTGTAAGTTATGGTTGGCATTTCATGTTCTAGTAACTGTGTGTAAATGAATTGGCAAACTTTCCCGGTTTTAGCTCTTAATAGTATTTTTTCTCATTTTCTGAAATATATAATTATTTAAAATCATAATGCTTTTCATTTCATTTAACTTTTTTTTTAAGTAATCAAAGTTTTACTTTGGATTCCAAGGGGAGATTCATAGAATTTTGAAATGGGTAGCAGTTCTAAATTTAGTAAACTAACTCACTTTTTACTCATAATTCTCTGTTTGGAATTTTAATTTATGTAAGGCTTATTTGTGCAAAACAGTCTGCTTTTAAAAAGTCTTTCTTGTGGGTATTGATGTATAATATCAAAGAATATTTTTTAAGTAAAACATCTTGTAAGCGCTGAAGTATAATAAATATGTTTTAAAATGTTTGCTGATGTGACATTTTAAAAATTGTTTCGGTAGGAAACTTCGAATATAAATTTTTTCTAATAAAGATATATTTGTACAGATAAATCATTTATATTGCCCAATAAGGAATAAATTAGTTTATACATTATCACTTTAAAACTAGCATTATGAATTACGTAGAACAGTACGTAACATTTATATAATTATTATTTATTCCAAATGAAAGATTTTGGCAACAAATTTCTTTATGTTTTACATGGTTTTTCGCATTACACTTGTTGTTTGTACAGTTATTTGATATTAAAAGATTATAAAATGTTTATAAAAATTCGGTGATATAAAAAAATCTAACTCTTTTATGCTTTTATATTATAACATTATTGATAATAACTAATATCATTGTGTTGAAACTAAAATTCGAACTGCAACGCAGGATAACTTCAATGGAATTAAAATTATTTACAGAAATGTTTTTGCGTATTTTATTCAGTTACTTTTTTAAATAGGAATTGCAAAATTCCTAAATTTACCAATTGTTTATTTTATTGCGTTGATGTTTAAATATAAGAATATGGGTTTTTTTCTAATAGGTAACAACTGTCTTGATGAGATAAGATTTATATATGTATATATACACCATCAGCTAACATGTTAAAAATCTGTAATTCAGCATATGTGCATACCCACACAAAACATGTACATATATACATGTTATAATTTTAGGTTATCTTAAGGTAATATTGCTTTATAAACTGTTTTGACAAATAATATGTATTAGAGCAATCCTTGATAATTTTCCAATTTGTTACATGTTAAAAAGAGGACCATCATATTTTGAAAAAAAATAAAACAATTAAGAAAGCTATTCCATAAACTGTGTCGTTTTCTTTTACCCTGTCGTTTTCTAATTTATAAAATTTTACATTGAATACTATGACGTCTTAAATAGTTTTTAAAAAGGTAAACATTTTTTTTCTATTAAGAATATTATCACTTCAATATTTTATTCTTCAATCTAAAGAACTGTTATTTATTTTGAGTCAATCCAAATAAAATCATAAATGAAAAATATTTATTTTAAAAGTTTTTCTGATAAGATATTAAATTTTTTATATTCCATTTTATTTAATCTACATTAATCTTGTTTGCTTAGTAATGTTCTTCGCAAAAAAATTATATTGGTAAATTTCCTGTTATCAATTTTAGGTTTTTCTGATAACAAACCCAATGAGTTCCACTCAGATTTCACATTCAAAATTCTTTAAGTATTTCGCATGAAAACTCCTATGAAATGTATAATATTCCTACAATATTTACCCCTATAATTTTTTGATCTTTTGAAAACGTTTTAGTATTTATTATGAAGTTATAAGGTATAAGTTTTCTAAATTCAATGTTTTGGGGATCTCAGGAAGTTGGAGAATAAGTAAAAAGTAAGAGAGGGCTTTGCCTTTAATATATAGAGGTTTTGAGACTTACTTTAACAAAGGAAATAAAAAAAAGTGGGCTTAATCGAACATTATTTATCAAATATTAACATTTCCAACAATATTATTGCATTACGGAGTAACAGTACGCTACACTATGTGTCGCATATTATTTCTCGTTAAGAACGTTTATGTCTATAGCTAATATATGTGTTTATGCAAATTGTTAAAATGGCATACAATTGATGTCTGCTTACTTACAGTCATAAGTACTGTAATTTTCTTGTTGCATAATGGTTGCTGTTTAATATGTACAATAATCCTGTAGAGTAAGATCAACAGACCCACATAACTGAAGAATAGTGGTTACATCAATAATAATAATAATAATACATTTTGTAATGTTATGTGGGTCTGATGATGTGTTCCTTAAGCATGAAAGGAGTCACAAAAAAATAACAAGTATATATATTGTAGTCATTATTTTTAAATTTATAAATTTCATTTTATTTATGAATATATATATATATATATATATATATATATATATATATATAGTCTCTTAAGCAGTTGAAAAGAAAACTACAATTATCTTGTACAATATTTCGTTGTATTAACAACTTTATATATTATATATTATATATAATATATATATATATATATATATATATATATATATATATATATAAAGCCCGAGGTATGCAAAAATGAAACACCAGTTTTTTAAGGATCCCACAGAACAAAAGTGGTAACAAAACAAAACGTAACACAAGTGGTATCACACACAAACGGAAAGACTGCCCTTTTACTTTGAGACCTTATAATTAACTAAGCTTTAAATTGGGCCAAGAGAAACGTTTTAAATAAAAATTTCATTTACTTAAGACCTTTTTATAAAGTGTTATCGCGCAGACACACGAGCAACGTCATGATTTTAATGAGGCTCTATTTGGTCCTGTATAAACGACAGATGATTGCGAAATATATCATAGTGTATTAGTTGATTTCAGAGTAGCAGAAAAACAAGATAGCGTCGGCAGAAAGTAAAACATTTTGCTTGAGTGAAAAACTGAAGAACAATAATGGAAGTAAGAGGAGAAGGTTTCTTTAACTTTAATGCTAATAGAGATAGAAGGGTGTGACAAAGCGTGGGTTCGTTTTCCTCGCACGGTGCATTTTTCTGTCTGTGTTTTTATATAATTTGCGGGGATTTTTAAGGGAAATCATCTCTACTTTGTATGTGAGAAGTTTTTTGCATTATAATTTAAATATAAAATTAAACAAAGAGTCTGTAGAACCATAAAACGTTTCGTGTTGCGCTCACGTATTATTTCCTTCATTTCCTGTAATGTTAATTTATTTGGCAAGCATTCCTTTACCAACATTCCTTGAGGTAGTGCGTAATGTGTATTTGCGACCAAACGTAACTTTAACTTCGGCATTTAACTTTACTCCCTGGAAATAGTTGATGTGCTTAAGTGGGAGCGGGAGAGCACAGCAGCCAACAGCCAGCCTAGCAGCATCAGTGCTTGGGGCCTATGTTATACAGCCTACAGACCCGGAGTGGAAAGATGACCAAGAGGGAGGGGTCCAGTATGATGACTGAAACATCCACTACCTTAAAATTTCTACTTAGGTATAGCATTTCTTATGCAATGAAAATTTATCATGTTTAAAATGTATGATTAGTTTAACACCAATATAAAGTGAAACAGCGAAACATCTATTAAAAGAAACACAAAAACAGAGGGTTGTAACAAACACACCTAGTGCTACAACAACGAAATTTTAGTGTTATCAAGATGAGTGTGAATTGGTTTTCAGCAAACGGCCGGGAGAGTGTTAGGGGAAAGAGCATTGTACACAAGTATACAGTAACAATACAATGTAAATTTTACTTGTTGCTGATTCAACCTAGTTTTGTTTTTTAATGTTTCACTAGTGTTTTTAGAAATTAAAAAACATTAAATCGAATGGATGTTAATAGCTATCAACTAAGTTATTCTTGTACACACCGCAAGTGCAACATTCCTAACCTAATATACTACTATCTTAAGATATCTTAGCAAGTTAAATTAATTCAAGATATAGTAAGTGAAGAAGGATCTAAAAGATAGCAAGAAGTATTAAAAAAAAATAAGAAAAACTAAAAGTACCAGACAAATAAATCGCCATTATACTTAATTATGTAATATATTAATCCATAAACGGTTAATAGTGCAACTCTCATGGGAACTGTAACTCATGTACTATAAGAAGTTCAAATCTCTATCTTCAACAATTTTTATTTGGACCTAATTAAAAACTTCTTAAAATTATATACTTCAAAAGCCTGCAATTTAGAGAGAAAATATAAAATATTAGGTTACAGAGATTGTTTTAAAGGTTGTTGAACCTAAAAATACTATCCATAATCAATTTATTTCGAGTGTTAATAGCACAGCACTATAATAAACAAATCATAATATAACTATTGTAACAGGCGTGCCATTTGATATTTTTGTCACTTCATGATTGTAAAATACCCTTTCAGTTTGCACTAGTAACAATATTGAGAAATACAACTTAAAATAGCACACAGTAAGTAAACTGCAATACTGGAACCTAACAAAAGAGTGATGAACAGTTTTAATGAAATCGCTGTCATAGTGTTGTCACAGCAACCTTGTTTACTCCTGTTCCAGTGACAAAGCAGTTTCCTCAATTCATAAGTCACTGCTGTAATCACAAGCAATCTTGTTGGAAATTAATGTTCTGTTACTAAAGACGTAATTTAAATGTGAGTTCCATATTATTTACATCTTTTTATTCCGTGTATTTTTAAATATGGTAATGAAGAGTATCTAACATAATTTCTAATTCTGAAGAGGTCAAAATGGCTTGGTAAAATGGCATTATTATGAATTAAATTAACTGCAATGAATACAAAGGTTATTTTTAAAAGGTTCCTTGTACTTGGTCAGGTGTCGTTAAGTTAATCTAATAATTGTATTGGTCCTGGAAGTTTCTACAGACACAGCTGTGCTCTCGCATTATCAAACCTACTTTTTCTGACTTTCTCTTTAGTTCCCTCGTCACTCTTTAGTTGTGTGTTTTAATATTTAAGTTTTATTATGATTTATAGATCTTACGGTATTGCACTATTAGTGAATACTGAAAGATACTACACTTTACACATAAAACATAGTATTATTTAACACAATAATTGATCGTGTACTTTCTTCGACTACCATTCCAGCCAATGTAGGAGACTAAACTCTACTACTTAAACCTTCCTGACTAAGATGATCTGATAGACACAATAAGTCTATCTCTGAATGTATATATTAATTTAAAAAAATGTTAAATAATTACATTATTAGCTGTCATAAAGTTAGAAAATGTATTAGGCGGATCTAAAAATGGTTATACTTTTATTAATAGATTGATTGATTATTTCAATAAAAAAAAATACAACAAACAGCCAGTTGTTTGGTTATGTTTTTTTTTTTTTTTAATTATTATTATTATATTTATATTTATTATTCTTATTATCTTATCTGTCTAAGTGACACTTAGACTTATACAGCCAGTGTCACAATTTATTTGTAAGTTTCCCAGTTCATTTAGTTCGGTTTAACATCAAATAACTGAAGATGGATCCCCACAGCAAAGCCGAAATATTTCAAAAATGTAATAATGAAAGCAATGTTTTGCCAAAGTAATTAAAGGAAAACATAGACGATGGTGAATTAGTTAGTCTCTTCATTTGTAAAAACAAAAACAGTATAATCACTTTACCATTTTGTGATTTATTAGAAAAACGTCCTATTTTGTAAGATAACAACGTAAGTTTTGCACAACAACGTGAGATAACAACTAAAAACAACATGAGACTTTGCTCAATCGATTTTCCCTGCGCCTAAACGACGTAGTGACAAAGAAAAGTTCAGAGATGTCTTCTCATTTAGATCAGAGTGCACGACAATGTCCCAATTACAGAACACCCACATTCTAACAGCAGTGGAATTGACAGGATATGGTGAGGAAATTGGTATTCCATCCAAGTTTATTAGTGGATTTGTGGAAACCCAGATACTCAATGACAGCCGTATTGAAGCTTCAGTGATGGTAACCTGTTTAATGGCGGTGTTATAAATTAAACCGATTTTCTTAAAGTTAACGATGTAGCCTAGAAAAGTGTTTGATAAATGTGTATATAATAATAAACATTTTTTACACTTTTTAAACTTTTTTATTTTTGTACAATGTACATTTCGAATTCTGGGAATTCATCTTCAGGTACTCTGAATATGAAGATGAATTCCCAGAATTCGAAATGTACATTGGACGAAAATAAAAAAGTTTAAAATGTGTTGAAAAGGTTTATTATTATATACATATTCTTAAAGTTGATTTAATAAATATATAAATGTAAAATATACATAATGGAATATATTATAATAACATACAATAGAATATATAACAATATACATATCAAAACAATAATATAAGATAAATATAGAATAATATCGTACATGTAAAAATATAAACATAAGTTTAATAATGGAGGCTAAACATTTGTATCATATCACAAAGTCCAGTACATTAATTACTTAGCTAATCATCTCGTTTTTGAAGTTGAGATATACAGAGATATTTTGATTAATATTGCTAATTATTGATATTAGATTTTATTGCTCAGATGTGTTGAACTTAAAAAGTAAAATACATAAAAAAAACATTAAATAAAGTGCAATGAATAGGTTACGTGAAATAGACATTAATCACGATTTTGGGCACTACTCCCAAAGATAATGCTTTACACGTCTCCCGGTACTCATTAAAAATCGCTTAGATTTCTAAGATCAGTAGTGTTTAAGCGAATAATTAAGAAAAAAAGTAGCGCAATCAACCAATAATAATAACTAGTACCATTTATAAACCATTTTGCTACTAGGGAATCTTACATGCCTTTGACAGACGCCAGACCGGTGAAGGACCTGTTAGCCAGGCGAGTGAGCTGGTTGTTGTGGAGGTCCAGCACTGACAGTTGCCAGAGAGTGGCGAACATTCCAAGAAGAAGGTAAACAATGCTGTTGTTGCTCAGATCTCTAAAATATATACATATCTTAGTTACATATCTTTATATTCTAATGATTCTTCATAATATAACCAGTAGATCGGAAGCACGAGTATGATCCCTGCAAATTATAAAGTAAAGATATAATAAGTCATCAGAGGGTTAAGAGTTTTTTGGATAGGTGTGTGTATTTTGATTGATATAATAAAATTAAGTACCTATTACTAAATTGCACTAATTTACCTTTAAATAAATAGACCACAGCTATTACAGCGTGGAGCCATCAGGTTTCTCTTTAATCAGCATAAATTCAGTTCATACTGTGAGAATTCCACTTTTACAGATCAACGTGATTTCAATGGGGAATCATGGTTACGTCTATCACCCCCCCTATGCGTCCACTTATGAAAACGTAGAAACACTACTCACCTTTGCAATCACTAGACTGCGGGACATTATAATATAATGTATATTATACTATAATATATTATACAGTATATTATACTCCAGAAGCGACTTAACTCTGCTGTTTGTGTTTGTGCTGTCCCACGTCGAATTGTGTGAATTAGCGTCACAGACAACCACCAACTGCAAGGCGCTCCTCTCAACATGATGTACCAGGCAGCCATCACGATGGAGGGCGTGGAATCCACATCATCCCACGGGATATATGATGATGTAAACAACAGGGTTAGTCCAGTACCAGCCCCAATCAACATGACTGTGGAGAGATCCCTGGAACAAAATTCCAGAAGAGGAATGCTGTTCACCTTGTTGCTTACAGCAATATAAGCTCTACCGTTATTAACATGGGCACTAACAATTTCGATCTCTGTCTTGGAATGCCCTGATATTTTATCCTACAAATCCAGGGTACTCTTATCAGGGCCATGTGAAATTCTTCCGCAAAAATACGCCTGCAGAACACAACTGAAGCAGGTTTACTGTGTTGCAGATTGACCTGAAAGAACCGTGAATCCCATAGTCAATTGCCAGACCTCATGTCCTCAGCCGGTCTGCTTGACCTTTACATCAATACCACCAACTGCCGTTTAGTTGAGCGTGATGAACAGACATAAGAAACAAAGCCAAACTGTCAGATGCAACTGCCTGCAGAACAAGATTTGTTAGGTTTTTGATTTCAGGATCAATAAAATGTCCACCGAGTACCAAGAAAGTAAAAGGTCCACCCAGTCTCCCAGCACTGCTCGGCACTCACCCGCTTGCTCTATCCCCTGATCTGGTCACTGCCACTGCGCGAATAACCTCACACTAAAACGCAAACTCCCTGGATACGTCTATGGCTACATTACAATAGACAATAGACAATAGACAATAGACAAAAATTCTGTATTAACATGCTCATTGAGAACAGTATTAGCGTCATAGTAAACACTACAAGTGTTTTTTTTTTTTTTTTTTTTTTTTTACAAAACATAAAGTTTTGTTATGATATAAAAGGTTACATTGTAAAATTTAAATGTCAAATACTCTTTGAAAAAATTCTTCTATGGAGTAGAAGGGGCGGTCAGCAAGCCATTTGTGTAGTGCTGGTTTGAGTTCATTCTCTCCTTTGTCTCTCAGCTCTGATGGCAGGTGGTTGTGAAGCTTCCTCCCGATGTATGTAGGCTTCTTTTCGAACTGTGACAGTCGGTGGGCTGGAAGGTCATACAAAGTAGTATCTCTGACTACCTCATTAGTCTTTTCACTTAATATTTTACGGTTGAATTGTGTAATTTATATAGGCCTAAAGACAAAATTACAATATAGTTACAGAACAGGTAAGTACCTGCAGTGTAAACAACACGGCGCGAGCGAGACACGATCCATACAGCTGATACAACACAGACGAGGAGATGCTTGTTCCACTCCCCACCACTGGAGGGGGGTTCCTCCTGCGCGTGGCTGGTCAGATATTTGCTTCTGCGCAGGTTGCTTTGCGAGCGTTGTTTTTATCTATAGCCTAGATCCTGGGGTTCAGCCAAAAGCAGGGCCACCTCATGCAGGACGCACAACTATTGTTTGTCCGAGCCCAACCATTGGTTGGATTCGAATCCCTCAATGGGGCTTGAGTGTCCTTAATGGGAAGGTACTTTATGAGTTCATTTTGGATCACCGAACTAAAGTCACCCCATACAATAGACCCCCGTAGCACGTAATATTTCAAAATAATTTTGAGCACTACAAGTTTAAATACGTTTCACGAAATGTGTACGAATTTGTTTTGGATTGTGTTGCTTAATTCATAAAAAGAAATGAAAGTTTTATGATTAGGTCACACATTGGAATGAAGCATGATGGAATACGACTCTCACAGCAGTTACCTACGGTAATGTATTGATGAATAGGATTCACAGGCACGCCATTGTATTAATGCGATTTGAATAATGTTTTACATTTGACAGGGACATGTCGCGTGTCACTTACACTGCTGGAATAGCTCCAAGCACTATTTACCACATGACTAAGCAGTAATAGCGACGTTGCAAAGATTGATTTGATTATTCTAGCACCACCAATTCTGACTATCAAATATTAAACATTTAGTGGGTGACTGTGTGGAGTGCACGTATAGCACATAGCTCAAAATCCATATATTATTAGTTTTAATTGTATAAAATATTTTTACATTTTAAAATAATGCTGTAATGATTGTTAAATGTAATGTTTAATTATTAACATGTATAAAGTCTTATATCAATATTTGGATGCAAACGGTCACTGTAATATCTCGTTCAAAATACAACTGATTCTAAATGAAAATCACAATGACAATGACGTAAAATTAATAAAAATTGGAAAGATAATTTTATCGGGTACCTGAACATGTTTTATATTCCCGATTTTCTAACCTAAAATAAAAAATGGTTACATAAATTAGATTTACTTAAACATTGAGATCCAACTTCACCGTTGTTTATCGTCAAATAAATGTCTACCGGAACATTTGCATGACTTAATCATTTGCATGAACTAAAGTTATTTCCTAATTTATCCTCTTTGTCTTATGAGCAACATGGCTTATCTTTAAATGTTAAAACTGTTCTAATAATTATATCTCAATGATTTGATAACAAGTGTAACATTAGATTAACTAAACGGTGAGGCTTTATCTCAGTCACATCTGTTTTGATGTACAAGGTGAGTTAAGGATTGCTCTTTAAGTTATTCCAGACAAAGATTTATACCGTAAAGTTATATTGTTTGTTACTGTCACTGGGGGCTGGGTTGTTACTCTCTTAACATTTTAGTTCGCAATTTCCAATGTTTTTCAGGGCATATTTTAAACATTTATCACCACATAAGGGTCTACTTTTCAACTAAAATGTATATATTCTCCAATTATTTGGATTTTTTCTTAAATTAATATACACTCATATTATCTAAACAAATTTATTTAAATAAAATATAAATATGTAAATTTTTTATTACAGCTAATATAATAGATTCTGCAACCTTGCGCCCCACTACTGATTAAATAGTTGTTCTTAGAGTTTTATTTCCACGACGAGCAGAGTTTCTCTGTCATCCCGATCCTTACCGTTTAGCATTTCAAACAGAATGAATCCGACCTGATAATAAAACTAGACTAAACTGTCCAAAAACGGACTACGGCAATTTAAAATATTTAAATGAGAATATCCGTTTTATAGTCATTATGTATGTGTTTTATCGTTTGAATTTAATCACAAAATATTACACTTGTCGTATTTAAATAAAATGTATGCATAAAGATGAATGCCTATAGTTCAAAATTAATAAAGCAAAATCGTAAAGATATAGACATGCTTCATCTATAGTTTTAGCTTTGAAAAGGAAAAGTTAGCAAATTTACGGGAAAAAATGGGATTAATTACGTTGTTGGGTAGAGGATAGTACACTAAATTACAGTAGAACTTACTCCGGTTTTCTGATTGTTTAATCAACAGTATTTCTTATTGCTTTATAAAATCATTTAAAAACAAACTCTAGTCTGTATCAGCCAGAATTACCTAAATAATTTAATGTATCCCTTTTCAGATATCTTGAAAGCATCAATCCAAGTGTAACGATGGATTAATAAACATTTATTCATAATTAATTCAATCATTGCGTTTGGCATTCAATCATTTCGACAGTTTTTATCTTTCTGTTAAATAATTCCTATATTACTATATTTTCAACACGATAAATCATGACTACATTTGAATGGTCTGGTGAAAACAGCCTTGCTAACACCAGAAAATTAATATTACACGTAAATGAATGTTATCGTAATATTGTAATATTTTTATTGTTATATTAACTTATTAAGTTCAAACCGCATTTATTCAATTGTCAAATATAAATTTAAACTTGATCCCTACCCTAAACTGCAAATTACACATCATTAGTGTTCTCATTTAGTGAATTATTTTAAATGATATAACTTACTAAAGACATTATTGTCAGTGAAAAGAGAACAATAGAAGTAAGGAAATATCGCTGGACCCCGCCGATAAGTATTTTTGTATCTTGGCGAGGCCAAATTATATACAGCAATGTAATTAAACAAATAAATAAATAAATAAGAAATTCCCTATAAGAAATTGGTTTAAGATTTTGAATTTTTAGTCCATGAATGTTGTTAGAATGGATGATAGATAATTATTTTCATTTATAAAATTTCCGATCCTATCTTATTATTGTTAATAAATACTACTTAATATTTTGTTTTAGACACGAGGCTATAAGCTAGAATTCAATGGCATTCTTCGGGTTGGCATCGCTGAAGACTCTGGTTCTTCCTCTAAGCACTTTCTCGCCTGCAGAGCAGTGTATTCCTTTAAATTTTATTAACTACAATATTATATTAAAGTCATGTGTCTTAAGAAACGTTACTAGTTATTTCATACCTTAAAAATGTCAATCTAGACAGTAGAATGGGCATGTGCTTGCAACACAACTACGACATCTACCAACGTTTATCAATATTTTACCAAGTGTTTGTGAAAAGTATAGAGAATATATAGAAAATAGAAATATAAATAATTTATTTCCCATTACCATAACAACATTCAAATCATATAATACATTGTATACAATTTAACATTTCATCCAGCATCAAGAAATCAACAACAGACGCATACCCCTAGAAACTAATCTAAATAACAATACATGGATAAATAGATAAATAATCTTAATAGTATAAATAAATAAATAAATAACAATACTTATAACAAAGCAAGATACAATTCTTTTAGGTACTTCAGAACATATTTAGATGCTTAGATACAACAGTCATATTCAGCCATAAAATTAAAAAAAAACTTTAATGGTTACTTTTAATGGTTTTAATGGTTATAGATAGTATTAATGTAATACATACATTTACTATGCATAATTCTCTGACAGTTCACCCTCCTACAGAACACTGTACTGTAATTAAAACTTTTTCTTTATTTAAAGTATGATATATAATTTACAACTTACAGTCATATTTTTTTATCAATATCAAAGGAATATTCATTTAGTGTAAATTTCCAAATTAACTCTATGAGATAAAATGAAAAGAAATACGAATCACTAGAAAATCTTTTAATATAAGAGAGATTATTTAGAAGAAATATTATAGGAAAAAAGCTAACAATATTGTAATCTTTCTATCCCCACAAATTGATCATATATTTCTTACAGTGCATAAATACTTGATTGCAAACGATTTCCCTGGTTCGAATATATATGTATACATACCGTGCCCGGCTTTCCAGTTCTTTAATGCTATCTGGAAGTGAATTCCAAGTTCTGAATTCGGTATCAATGAAGGATTTATTAGATATGTACGTTCTATGACATAGAATCCGCAGCAAAGACGATCCAATTCCCGTATTTATACTACATACACTACAAAATATTACACAATTAAACGTAATTGTCTATATACAGACCACGTATTCCATTAACATTGGAATTTGATAATTTGGTACACAATTCTTTTAGCGTAAATTCTTTAAAACAATTATTTTGTACAGCATGTCCAAAATTGTTACAGCAGCTAACAATATACGATTTGACAAAGAAGCTAAATATATAAACATTTAGAAATTCACCCTGCTGATATTGAAAACCGAGTGAGGCACAAAAATACTCTCGCCCATTACCCAGAATAAACAAAGGGCGGCTCTGGGATTAATATTTACAATCTAAATTATCCCTTGTTATTGCGTTAGCAACATTCCTAGACCAATTTACAGAGTAGTACTACTGTTATCATAACAGAGATATTGAGCAAAGTGTTATTTGTGTTTTTTTTTATATTAAAATTAATATTTTTGAAAATATGAATAAAACACTGACCAGAGCGGTCGAGCACGTCACCCCCATGTAAACAATTGAGTTTAAGGTTACACACATTATATAAATCGGAAATGTCCTATGAAAAGTATGAGAATTGTTAAAGTATAAATTCTGACGGAGTAGTCGCTACATTATATAAAGTTCATTTGAATATGCACCTTTATATTTGATAATGCTTAATGATTGTATTAAAGGACAGCCATGCTTACATTTTCTTATTTGACATTTTTCAGAGTAACCATAGTTATGTATTTCGCCACACTGATTATTTTCAATAGAATAGAAAATTCAGCCATCGTGAATGATCTGAATATTGTGCATGAGATATTGATCAACATTATAAGATGCATGCTAAGTGATACAGCGTCAAGAGTCTTTAATATTATAACTGCAGAATTGACCAACAAACACTGTATTTCTGAGTCCTGGACATTACTGACTTATGTTTCCCATTTAGTTAATGGTTCTAATCTCTAGTCTCGTACTTTCGTATGTCTTGGCCGCATGTGAGGATGCATTAATAAAATTAATTATATGTTATCTCCCTGAAAATTACAAAAACTACGTTTTATGTTTCATTATATAACAAATTTTGTGTTGTCCCAACACGTGAGCTCCGTAATAGGTGTTATGATGGATTAGTATGTTTAAAAGTGCATCATAAGTTTTTAAGCTGAATACCAATAAAAAGCTAAATAAATTCTACAAAGTTTTTTTTAATGTTCATTAGACCTGAATTGTAAATTATTTATTTATTACCAGATTTATCGTTCTATAGTAATTACCAATATGGTTCGGATTACTTAATGAAAGATTAAAGGACCAAGGATATATCCCTTGGAATACCAAAACGTAGTATCTTCAATTATAAACCAATATCGGGGAAGTGGATAATTTTTCTTATTTTCTTTACTCAAATGAATCAGAGAATAGATTTCAGTTCTAGATGAAAAATTACTTTTAGACTAAGTATTTTTTATTATGATCACTAAAACGGTGGCAAATGAATACTACAGTACCTCATGTCTTAGACAGGTACAAGACTGCTGTAAATAATACTTCATAAATGTTATCATACGTTGGTTATATTTATTTAATAATACCAATTACTTTGCAGCTTAACTGAAAAAAACTACCGAGTGATTGACCTGAGAAAACTAAGCCAACTAAGTTACAATATTCCCTTCATAAAATCATAACACATTGTTGAAAACACGCGTCCAAAAAATGAACTTGTACCAATATCAAGTCCAAGTTTCTAGAAAAATATTTATTTGTTTAGGGTTATATTTAAATGTAATAAATATATTAACATTATTCTTATAAGTGTTACGATAATTTTAATTAGCCAAAATTGAGATTTATTGGCCTTTGAGTGTTGTGTAAATGAAAAATCAACATAATAATGCATATTCAATTTGGACCTTAGATGTCGGCCACATGTGAAACCTGTAAAACCCTTCTTCCGACTGACCAGAAAGGGATATTTATATGGGTTTTATGGGTTTCAGTTGTGTACCAAAAATATAATTATTACAATATAAGCCATCACGAACCACGTATCAGACTTTGATGAGGTTCAATATCAATATTTGACACTATAGCGCATTTCATTATTCACATATGGAACAACATGCAATCATTCGGGTTTTAAATCCCCAGAAATAGCACATCAATTTTGTTAGCCTATAGGTTACATCAACGACGTCCAGCCCATTTCCATGGTTGGCCATGCATTCTCATTTACGTAGATATTAAGTTTCACGACGAATCTAATGTTTACAGATGAATTCTTTTTCGAAATACTTTTCCACATGATACATTCTCATTCTTGCTCATTACATTGGGTTTATTATCAGTGTTTAAATAATAAATAAAAGCCTACACCCAAATCACCCAGTAATATATATTAGTACAATTATGCTACATGTGGTAATAAGTCACATGTAAAAATATCTTATGTATCTTATGATACGTTATCTCTCTGAAAATTACAAGAACTACGGTTTTGTTTTTCATTATATAATAAATTTTGAGCCATCCCAATTGAGCCCCGTAATTTGTGTTGTGATATATTAGTATGTTTGAAAGTGCACCATAAGTCTTTAAATTGAAGACTACTACAAAACTAACTATCCAATTGCAAAATATGTTCTACAAAACTTTTTTCGGGTTACCTAATGTAAGATAAAATAACCAAGGATATATCCCTTGGAATACAAAAACTTAGTATCTTCAATTATAACCTAATATTGGGGAAGTGGATAATTTTTCTTATTTTCAGTTTTTCCACTTATATTTCACACTGAGTTATTTTGAAAATTCATTTATATGCTATTTTAAACATTGCCATTATGGGCATCCATAAGACCAAATGTGAAAAAACTGGCCAGTCACATTGAGTGACATGCACCATCATCGAATCAATGTTCCTTATACATAATATGTAGAAGTGAAGCTTCATACTCAATTTTAAGTCTATAGTCAGAAAATTAGTAATGCAATTTTTCCAGTCCCAGAAGTAACAGATAGTTGTATAAATTAGTTATATTACTAAATTTGCAATATCTCTATAACATGATGCAATTTTAATTTAACTTATCGTTTACGTAAAACAAATTTGTTCCACTAGGCTGAAACCTCATTAAATTAATTTAATGTTATCCTATTAAAAACTAATCTCCGTTCAGAGAAAACTTTTATAATAGCAGTTACAATATTACTTCACGGTCTGTAAAATAAACATACGTTCTAAATTTTATAATTACAAGCGCATGTTTACACGCCCCTAAGTAACCAACGAGTTGCTAGGTTTCGTGATTCTGAATTTAACCGAAGCAAACTCTATTCTTTTGGTAGCTTAGAGAAGAGAGCGGTTGTCAAACATCTATTATAATGAGATTGCTTCTGAGAATCTGTTCAATGATATGAGATCCTAGACAGGAAAGTCTTTGTGATAACATAAAGGTGTAATTTTTATATCGTTTCATAACTTACAGCTTTTCCTATATAAACCACTATAGTGATGTTGTCCCTATTGATGACGGCTTGATAGAGTTAGGCATATGAAAAATTGCCACTATTATCACAAGAGCACTAAGTGTCGCATAAGGGACATAATTCTGAGTACACAATTTCAAGTCTATAGCTAAAAAAATCCCTCTGTTTTTTATATTTTATAACATTTATTCTGGTATTTTATGGTATCGAGTGACATTTACCATCACAAAAATTGATGTTGCCTGTATAGAACAAATTTAGTGCAAAATTTTAAGTCTACATGTCAGTTAGTTTTAAGGCCAAAAAAGGCATACGCAAATGAGCTGCTTTCAGCCTATCGCTATCCCTCAATCAAATATAAATGGTCAGATAATTATAAGTAAATTAGTATTTTATTTTTTTTACTTAAAATTTAATTATTTCAATTCCGTAGTTTCAGAAATAAGATTTATAGTGCATAGAATATGCAAAAACTTCGTATTTTTATAAATCCTTTAGACCTATACATTTTATGTAGTGTTCTTTATGAACACCCATTATGTCAATAATTTTGTTTAATTTCGATGTTCCTGTATGGTTTGCCGATGGCAGACACATATAAGCTACAATGAATGACAAATAAACTGGACCACTCCTCAGTTGTATTCCTCCTAGATATAACGCTATTACATTGTATTTAATATTTATAACTTTTACATAGCAAGACGCAGGTCTACCTTAATTATGTAGCTGAATCAAACTAATATAGAAGTGAGAATACTAATATTATTGAAATCAAATTAAACATAAAAAAGGTAACATATTAAAGATTATTTTTGGATTTGTTTTCATATTAAAATAAAATCATCCTAATATACAATATCAAATAAACTGTATTGGTATTCTAACAGTTTTTATAGAGTATAATTTAAAATCATAATTGTGTAAAAAATGAGGAAAAATCGCTTGATATTTTAGCTACTGAAAATTGATTACTCTTCAAAGTACTACAAAAAATAATGAAATACAAGGTTAAATAAACAGATACAACGGAATATTGGAGGACCCGACAGATCTCAACGAAAGAGTTGTAGAGTATAGCCGGACAGAGAGACGAATGGACACTGTTTTGACCTTGAAATACCGAAACCAATTCCTAGGAGAAAGACTACCATTACACCAAGTTTCGATCTTTAAAGCTTCTTTTATCAGAAATTAACGCGTAGATTGTTAATTACACATACAAAGATACAGACGGACGGAAGTAGAATTGTTAATTGGTAAATAAATTAAAAGCGAAATTTATGAAGAAAGGGTCAGGTGCATCGTGGCAAGAAAGTCAGCTTTTATGTGGTAGATGACTACTATAATTGATTACAACAGGGTAGAACATTTAGGGTAAACAATTAATTTCTTCCGCCTTATTTTTGGTTTTACGGATACGAAGCAGAGGCTTCGATTTTGAAGTAAAGTAGGTTAGGGGAGGGCAGTACTTAAGGTTCTGACACGCGATTATCGCGGCATTTAAAGTCTTTGGAGTATTATTTAGCGGTGCTTAAAATTTCCTTTTAGTGTCGAAATAACCGTTCTGGATGGGATTTAGAACTTTTATATTCTAATTACTGTTTTCGTAGGTCAAATTACTGTCATCTAATAAAGTTTTATTATTAAAGTGTGTATACTGTATTATGTTAAAACATTTGACGTACTGAAATTAGAAGATTACCTAAATTAATTACTAACGCTAAATTACAAAAATATAACCAGTTGAAGCAAGATTTAGTTAAAGTAAAGTTTTAATTTTAATGTTATTAAATTGTAGTTTGTGATAGAAATTTAATATTCAGCTAGGAGAATAAATTATTAAATTATTGTATCAAGACTTCAAGGTTTGAAGGAAATAATTTCGAAAGGAATAAAGGATAATTACAGTTTTATTTATCAGACTGTGCCAACTGAAACAGAAAGTGGTGCACGTGTCACGAAGAACTTTTCAGCAAAGTTATAAATAAAAGTTTATTTAGTTATGTTCCTAAGAGAGAATTAGATATTTATGAGTTGTATTACAATTAAACATTTTTTATTATTGTTTTTTAATGAGAAAGGTAACTTTATTTAGCTTTTTTATTTTTAAATAAAGAACTATTAAAATCTATTTCTTTTTATTAGAATTCCTTTTCCTTGGAAAAGCTTTTGAGAGACAAGGGGTCCTGTAACCAATTTGTGATTAAATTTAAATACCTCATACTGAAAATTGTATCACGATTACCTTACTGAATGTCAATTTTAATTTTGACGCAGATTAGTAAAAAGTAACGCAGATTCACACTGTTTTGTTTGTTGCGTTTCATAAATACACATACCATATATTGTTTCTTATTCATCGTTAAATTATTTACGTTTTAGATATAAAAACAACTAAATTATAATGTATATTTATGGATATAAATGGCCTCTTATTAACTGCATCCTATTAAGACCTATTATAAAAATATTGATAAGGATTTTTCGCTTATTGTTATCTGAACGAAAACAGTCTAGTGACACTACAGGTGATGACGTCACACCGATAATGACCTCTAGCTATGTCCAGTGTGACGTGGCTGCTGTCACGTACTGTCTGCTTGATTTACATGTTCGTAAAACGCATGAATGAAGTAAAATTCACGCTTTTGTTTACAGTATCAGCTGATTAAGTTCGCTTTAGCCACAGATGTTGAAATTGATCAGTAATTAACCATTTATGTAAAGCTGGCGCAGTTTGTAGCGTGGGATGTAGAGAGGAACTTCAGACCACACACCCTCGGACAACTTTCGTGTGGGCTTCTCTTGTATTTTAGGCTATACGACAATATTACTTAGGATTCACGGCTTTAAAGTTATACTGAGTTCCCAGAAACAGTTGGATTAGTTAGGACATGTTTGTTCATGTGCGTGCTGTGATGTGACAGCAAAGTGATTTGGTAACTTGTATTAACCCACCGTGAGGTATTGAATCATTAAGTTCCTGTTACATGGAGCTATTGATGTACTGTATTGTAGTTATTGCTCATTACAGAATCAATTTTGACTTCAGCAACTAAACGCTTTAGAATTGAATAGGTTATTATTTACCACATTTCTTGTTTAATAATAATAATAATAATGTCTTTACTCTTAACGATCATGTATGTATTAACTCTAGTTTACATCCATCAATTTAATTATTAACAAATATCTCTCTCTCTCTCTCTCTCTCTCTCTCTCTCTATATATATATATATATATATATATATATATATATGTATATATATATATAGATCGTATATACATTCATAATTATATAAACAACTTTACATTAATAAAAACATTTGTACATTTACTGCTTAACTGGCTAAAAAGCTCATCTTGTTATATAACAAGTGTAAAATAATAATTTTATTTTGTACTTGTAGTTTTGCTGACTTAATAAAAAAGCACAATTTCAAAAATAAATATCCAATACGAAATGAACAATTCATTATATATAACAGCTGAGCGACATGAAAGAAAACGTCTAGGTCTTAGAACTAACAAAAAAACTCTGATTAAAAGCTGTTCGATTTGGTTTTAAATTTCAATGTATTCGTCAAATTGTAGTCGGTGTTTTTAAATTTCAAAATTTGCCGTTCCAAATATTTAGAAAAAAGAGAAAATTCAGAACAATACAGAGTGTCTTATGTGTCAAGTTTAATGAATATATGTTATAAACCATGTTATGTATTATGATAATTTTATAATTTTATGTTACTGGTCTTTTTATAAACGCGTGGGAGATTTATCAGGAACGAAATGAGTACTGATACTAGTCCTAGTTTAGAACATCAGAGTTGACTGCCTTTATTTACATGTAACGTTTCAGATGTAGTTCAATTACTTCAATTGTTCAATGTTCACTTACTTGCAGTAGATCGCTTAGAGCCTTTAAAAATAGGCTACTACAAAATAAAAAATAAAATTTAATTTATTTGATGTGTCAGCCTTTGTATAAAATATGTGCTTTCACGTATTTATAACCAACTTAAACTATCTAACACATATTTTTAACTCGGATATACTCTATTAATTAATTTTTGAATACAAAAAATGAGGAATTGAAACATTTTGATATTCTAGCACATCTTGTCAATAATACTATGCTCACATCAATGATATAATTTAAGGAAGACCCAATGATCATCGTAAGCACTGTACCATTAATATACTATTTTTATACTCGTATTATAACTAAAATATTAGTATATTGTGATAAGAAAACAATGGGTTGTTAGTTCTGTTTTTCCTTCACTTCATTTGTTTATATTAAAATGTGTTTTGATTACTCTAAATATACTTTAGTTCTTTTATGTATTAATAAATGAAATAAATGTATAGTTTTTGTACTAAATCACTCTTCAATACAATATTTTCCTATAGTTTAACTTTTTTTATATTTCCCATAAATTTCATAACTATTGTATAATTTTCAAAACTACTAAGAAATTAGAACATCATATTTCTTATTTAAATATTTAGACATACAGTTCCTAATCAATCGTAAATAAATATTATTAACCTATACGAATTGGTGACCAGTCTGAACGTCAATTATTGCTCAAACTAGAATTATATTTTCATCAATAAGTTGCAATGAAAAGAACAAAACAGCTAATAACGTGAGAGCTGTGATGTGATATTGCTGTAAGCTCGTTTATTGACCAATGGAATACATATTAAAATGGACAGTTAGGAACCATAAAAAGTGTTCACGACCGAGCAACCAGAATCCTCAAAGTGATTTAAACTTATGGACACCCGTTAAAAACCAACTTTAGATCTGCCACGTGTTCTAATATAATATAAGCTTTTCATAGTCAATATGTTTTTGCTGAGTACTTGATAGAGAATGAATACACAAATAAAAACAAATTAATTAGTTTAGCGTTAGTATAAAGGCTATTATTATTGTGACTTAAAACATATATGTATGTCAGTCTATCCGTTGCCAAGATATTTCTGGAATAGCTGACTGTGTATAGACTAGAAAATTTGCATGATGATTCGTTGCTATATAAGAAATGCCTAGTTTCTATGATGGTGCATGTTTCCTATATGGGATTTGCCTGAGTGCTAGTGAACATTCCAACGTTGGTATTATGGATAACCATACTGGAAAAAGAAAATAGCAGAACGAATACATTTTTAAACAAACACGCTACCTTAATGAAATTTAGATTCAATATATTCTTATCTAAGAAATTGTGTAATTTATAAAGACGGGAATTAAAATCCTCCTAAGCAAATCAAAAGAAGTAATTTACGGAATTATTTTACAAAAAGAACCCTAGAAGTGGCGCCGCTAACGTCAACTGTGGTTGCAATGCAATAATCTTAGAATGACGGCTTAACAGTTTTTATTCATTGGTGCTCAATCATATTTGAATTGCAACAAATTATCAATGTAAAAATACAATTATATTTTTTAAAAACGAACACTAAAACGTTTACCAAAAAAAGTCTTGTAAATAATTTTAGTTATACAACTAATTTGGGTTCTATCTATTAAAACTTTTCACTCAGATTCGGTTCTAGTGGTTAACACGTTCAGTGGTACACGTTATTATTACAACACAAAAAAATCATAACTGCACAAAATCTTACCTTTATGGTACGATGCCATATGATACGACCTGAAGGACTCATCATAATTATCTGCGATGGAAGCAATCAGTTAAAAAAAACACATTTTCCTTGATAGAACGCATTGATACTAAAGAATTACATATTTATAGAAAAAATTACATCCAGTATAATATAATTTTAATTAATCTAACACATAAAGTTAATAAGTACAAGAATTTTTTTACTGTGTTGTTCTTCTCAAGGTCATTCTAATCTTCGACCAATGGCAACCTCTCATCATCATAATAGGAAGATTGGGAGTCTTCTCATTCTTCGAAATCGCTTGAAACGCTTTTATCAGCGCTAGCCATTATAAACAACTAATATTTATCACAAAAAAAACAATACCACAAAGTAAAATTGCAGACAAGCGGACAACTTTAGGAGTAGAACTCGACTTTCATACCCGATGACCTGACAAGGAGCAGATCCTCCTGCCTAAGGAGGCAAGCTCACACCGATCTAATGTAAACATATTGCTAGATGCCGTGATTTAATTACACGTAGCACTGAATGTAAAAAGAAGCAAACTTTCATGTTATTTTCTACCAGAATTATTTAGATTTATTTTTATACCATTATACATGCCATACTTAAAAATAATAAAAAAATGATGTTTCGACTGAAAGTAAATACAATTTTGTCTTTGATTGTACACACGGACACACATGAATTAGAATCAATAAAATATTAATTTATGATATTATTATGTGGTTAACTCAATTCAATCCAAAACTCTTATTTAAAAATTGTATTAATAAAGTATAATTAAGTATAAAGAAACATACAAACACAGTATTTAACGTGATTTTGAATTATTCTATACATATTAAAATTTACACAGCCCAATTTAATCCAATGGAATGATTTTGAATAATTGTGATGTAATTTTCATGTAAGTTCTAAATCACAATGTAAGAAGTAGGTTGAGATAAATGAAGTTCTTGAACCAGAATTTAAATACTAGTATATACAGTACCGTAACAAATAGAAATAATTCATGTATTTTATGAAACAATCACATAGCATAAAACATAGTATGCTAAATACTGTTTATATGTAACAACATTATATTAATAGTTATCGAGTGACCAGGCGACCCTCTTTTTCAATATACAAATATTAACTTTTAAGCTTTGTGATATACAACATAGACAACCACGATTTACTGGCTATACTGTATCAATGTATGAATCGCCATCCAGAACGCAATCAGCCGGTGAGGCAGAATATGTTCAACATCTTCCAAGTGACAAGTATTAAAGGGCCCAGATAATATTTTTTTCTTTCATCACACGTTAAAATGTAATATAATTGTACTAATTTCGTTAAAAGATTTATTTCTACTGTTATTTTATTGTAACCATCGTGGTTATTGGCTGAGCGTCAGCGAAGCTTATCACTCGAAGGGCTGGAAAATTTTCATTTTAGTCTGTGTCTCTTTTTATATGTATGCCTGTCCAAAGGACATGGCCAATACGGCTTGAAATTTAACTTTGAGCTTCATTTTTAAATAAGCAATACTGAGTTTGATGTTGGTGAATATCACTCCCTGCGATTTAGCTGAGCGTTAGCAAATACTTTGTAACGTTATTTAGTTGTATTTTATACAATACTTATTTTCACAACCCTGTTACTCGTTAATGGTTAATATAAGTTACATCCGAAGTTCATGGAACTAAATTATTGGCTGATTAATTAACCTAATTGACATTTGTCTCTTAAGAACTTTGTAACTGACCACCTTGCTGCCGAGTAACATCTCGCGCGCCATGTCAGTAAGTAAAATTTATATTTTCGTGTAATAAATTAGCCCTTTCATGCGAGACATCTAATTTAGAATTTAATTTAAAGTAAAGTAACTTACCTTGGTTGATGTTTTATTTGTCAGAATAATATTGATAATAGTATGGTAATGTCCTTTGACGAGACCACGTTGTCATGAATCTTAAGTTGTCTCGGTAAATGGCTAATACCTTTGTGATTTTGTTTTATGCGAGTTCAATCGAGTCCCTGAATTCAACTTCAAATCTCTGATTTCAACTTCCAGTGCTTCCGGCATTCATGTTTTAGACTTCTAGTTTACTAATCTTCACTTTTTAAGACTACAGCTGCAATATCGAGCCAAGATGCCGAGGCTCGTGCTTGTGGGTCGATATCAACAAGAAGGAAAGTAAATTTTAAAGTTTTAAATAATTATTAAGTTTTTATGAAATATTTCCATAGAAAATTGGAACCATTAGGGCCATACCCATGATATCATTTAGTTCTGCATCATTATATTTTGCAGCAACGTGGCAATACATTATTTTATTTTTAACATCCAGAAATGGTGCTTTTATGTTTATTTGCCCGAAATAAACATATAAGTAAACTTTGAAAATCGATTATTCATTACTACGACCTCAGCAGTATCCAACATATGTTTCGTCCATTCCGTACAACTTTTATATTGATCTTATTTGTAACCATGACGGCAACAAAAATAGTAGGATAAAAAAATTTTGCAGACAGCTGAGTAAAATCATAAGATGGTAAAATGTGATAAATTAACACTTTTTTTTTTGGTTATTTATAAAGTAACAAGAAATATAATAAAGTAAAATTCAATGTTAAGAGCTGGTTAATAGATTAAGATTTCGCCGAACCTCTAGCATTTTAGTACCTTCCCTATCTCAGCGTACATTTTATCGAGTGAACACTGCTATGAAACCTGACTTAATGAACAAAAAATGTGAATGTATCATAATGTAACAGTATATTTTGCACGAAACTTCATTTCAACATAGACAAGAATGAGCCCTATATTGTTGCATATCGAACCATGGAATTTGGCTGAGCGTTGTTGAAGCTTATGACACAATAAGCTGACACAACTTATTTTTTGTCTCCCGTGGTAAAATTCCTGATCTGCAGGATATTCAACTGTCATAATATATCCGTCCGCAGCACATTTCGACAATGAAATGAGCTATAGGCTTGAAATTTCGCTTACAACCACGGCGAGCCCTGTAGTGTGACGTAATCCTACCCTGTATATAAGACCTACGTGTCACTAATGATAAGAAAAATTGTATTGGGTAGGTAAATGCACCAAAATTGAACTCCATGTTGCCTGCATATAAATGAAGCTTCATGCTAAATTTCAAATCTATATGTCAGCTCGTTCTTATAATATAGTTAAAATAGACTATTAAAATATTCCAGCTCCTTGAATGATAGGATTTGATTACGCTTGATCAATAACCTAAAACACCCAGAGATGAATAGTGCGATAAAATGATGTAACCTTTATGCTACATGTGAAGTGGTTTACAAAGTTCGATTAACTGCTGAGGGAATATGGAATCCCAAACCTCACCCTGTCATTCCTCTACGCTCAGTACCACGTGACTTTCCTTCATTGATCAAATTGAATAATTAGAGATCCTCCAAGAGACCTTAATGAATGAAGAGGCAATCAGTAAAAAAGTCTTACAGTTAAAAATTTCCAATTAAAATAAACTAATAAATTTAGTATAAAGCACACATGTACCTTAAAATATTAATTCTCAACAAACATATAATTAACATACTAATTTAACATTAAGTACAATATAACTCTGATATACCATTGAACGATAGTTATCCAATATTTGGCCCTATCTAGACAAATTAGAACCGTATATAGCTTGAGTACAGTTTTATAATTTCATTGAAGATTACACATGTGAAATGTAGTCGGATAAATCAGTGTATGCGATGATCGCATTACACTATAGTTCAACATTCGGTTCAATCATAAACGTTATAACTAGAACAATGTTATACAAGGACAATTTGAATGGAGATGTTATTTGCAATTTCGAATACCTTTTGTATCTAAGATTTGACATTAAGATGATCAGATTTATGTTTATAACTCCTTTCAATCTTAAATCCAGGTATATAAAACAATAAACCCTCCCCATTGACGAAACAGCATATGAAATGCTTTTTGCACTTTGCGGGCCAATTTATTTAACGTTTAATCCGTTTCATGGCGTTCTATGCAGTACCACCTAATGTATACCACCCAATACCACCTAATGTATTTCATTATTATGTTTTAAAAAATTGTTTCATAATTATTTAAGTTATTGATAAAAAAATGTTTTTGAACGACAAAGTAAAGAAAATACAGATTCATACTATATGAAACTCATTTCATATTAATGTGCCGTTGTAAGCGAGTTACAAATTTAGTAAAATTTATATTTTTAAAATATTATTTTAACA
Organism: Homalodisca vitripennis; assembly: GCF_021130785.1. Taxonomy (NCBI): domain Eukaryota; kingdom Metazoa; phylum Arthropoda; class Insecta; order Hemiptera; family Cicadellidae; genus Homalodisca; species Homalodisca vitripennis. The sequence goes on from NW_025776130.1 coordinate 30,716, forward strand.
TGTTGTTCAAGAAAAATATCACTCGTATATTCATTAATAGGTATATTCTTATATGGAATAGGCTGTCTCGTATTTTATAATTATATTTTACGCGAAACTAGTCAGAATTATTATCAAAGAGAACAGTTTGAGTGTAATGGAATTTGTACATGGATCTCCATCTAATGAGTTGGCTTTTTAGACTATAAAGCCTTTTATGCAATCGATCCAATTTACCCCTAGTCTAATATACCCCTGATTGGGTTTAAAAACTATTATAACGAGTGAAATAGAAGTAAAACTAAAATAAAAACACAGCATTTCTGATTAATAATTTAAAGGGACTAAACTTAAACTCTTAATTATTTTGAAACCTACAGAGGTTAACGCGTAATGAGATTAAATATAAAAAATAGATAGAATAATTTTCATTCTTTCCTTTAAGCCCTTAAAGAACACTCAAAGGAACTATATTAGGTTCTTTTCAATGAACATGTATATCTGATGTGAATATCAAAGCGTAATTGAAAATGAACACCATTTTACCTCTTTTACAAGAGTGATATCATTATAAAAAAAGACGTGAATAGGGTTTTCTGACTTCAAAGTCTGTATCGTCAAATATGTATACTTCAAAGAATCTTTTACTACGTCATGTTCTCCTTCAAATATAAGTCATTCTAACGCAGCACACACACACTGAGTTTAAATAAATTGTAGCTTTTATCTCACAAAAGGTTCAAACTTGCGACTTAAATCAAATAATGATTAATTTCACAAGTCTTAAAGTTTAAATTTTGCCTAAAAGAATATTCTATGCAAAAGATTATGCCTATTTAATCTTAATGGGTTGTGTCAGGTGGTCCAGATTGTAATACCGTCTAAATCGTAAAAATTTAACTTCTGCTTGACTTTTTATCCTAAGAATCTTATATTTACCTGCAAACTAATGCACGTAATATGAATAATTAATTACACAATAATAGATCATTCCGTAATATTTTATTTTTTATATACACATTTAACGTGAGTAATTTTACTCTTTACTGATACAACATATATAATTTTTGCGTACTCCACACACGATTAGAAGATCTACGGACCAACAAAACTGGTTATGTTGACGAAAAAATCATCATTGAAATCTGTTAAAGACAAGACATAAAAACGTTGATCTCATATCAGTATCATTACACAATAAAACAGTCCTGTCACACATTTTCTATAAAACAATGGAAATCTCTAAATATAAAAAAGAGTGTAAAACTATAAAAATATTTTATTTATTTACCTCAAATCCTATGTGCAATTGATGTTTTAAAATGTTCTTAGAAAGATTTTCCGTAATGTTCATAATTTCTTAGGAAATGGGAATGAAAGTTATAAAAATATGTTTTGTTGACGAGTACGAAAAATATTATTAGCTCTGCATTATTTAGTTTGAACTTTCTGAAAATTTGTTGCCATGTACATTCTACTTATATATAATAATACCTATAAATCCGCTTAGAGTGAATTAACTATTTATTGAATGTATATGGATCACTTGTGGCTAGAACATTTAGGGATTTCGTTAATCTATCCCTGATTTTTTTACTTTGTGCAAATGCAGTGCAACAGGGGCGAGTTCCTTAGAATATATTCAAGACAAGATTTGAGGCATCAAATGAGAAAGGAAGCTTGCACCAATATTTGACAGTTTGGCGGAAACGATAGAAGTTGTACTACATTTACTTCTGTTACTTGCAGGCACTGTATACATAATCTTACAAGTTTCATAGAGGACCTTTCTGTACAATTCAGAATTCTTTGTTGACTGTTTTTTTTTTATTCGCGATGTATGGCTTTAATGAATAATATTAACTCTCACATTTCACATCTTATCATGCTATAAATATACAAAACTGCGTTTCGAGTACTAAACCTAACTTCTTCATCAGGTGCCACAAAGCCTTAAGACCAAAGTAACGGATAACAACGTTTTCTGTCCCCCCTCCTAGGTGGATCAAAAAAATTTGGAAAAGGATTTGTACCCTTTTATTTTGAAAGTCATAAATTCAAAGTGTGTAAAACTGTGTTAAAATTCAAATAGGGAATATAGAACTCTCTAAAATGTACACTTGCATGAATTCATACATAAATAAACAGTTTCACTTTGTGCTCTGTCTAAACGTGGTATTAAGAGCAGTTAGAAATAATATTCCTATGCTATTTATGGTCAGTGTGGAGTGAAATAAAAATAAAGTAATCATCGACGAATGTTGTAAGTGATTGCATATTAGCAGATGAGAAAAAAAGTGAGATAACATGATCCAGTCTTTAAAATACAATGTAAAACTACGTTTGTGTATTTAGTGCAGACTATCGTAAATAACCGGTATAGATAATTAAGTATCAGATTTTAGTTTGAAAAAGTAACGAATAATTGCCTTATATGACTCAAAGAAATACATTAGCTTTTCGAACATATATTCACTAATATAGAAATTAGAGTATTGGCGTATTACTGTGTTTATTCGTGGTAGACCAATACACTAATTTAGAATCAAGGAAACTAAAGAAATGAACATTGTAATGGACAATAAGAGAAATACTCATGCTCTACTGTATAAGGTTCAACCATCTATATGGAATAAATTTTACAATTTAAAAAAGGTTATTTAATATATCCAAGTAGCTTAAGATTGGATGCAGAGTATCGAGTTAGTTATGTTCCTGTTGCAACTAAATGGGGTGTACATGCTTTATATATGAGTGAATGTGTAGAGCAGATGATCATTAATGGTCCACAAAACATTGACTAGCAATAAAAAAATATAAAATCTTGTCAGAACCTAAACACTTTACATGACAGTGTAGTAAATCAAAACTTATTTTAGAACTGGTAACGTTAGAACCAATATTTTCATAAGATATATAATAATTCTAATTTTATTACTTAATAATGAATATACTATTATTAGCTTATAAAATTTTAAAGTCACAAATAAGCGTATGATGCAATATATAAAAGTAACTATAACATGACTGCAACTATCGCTTACCCAATAACTATCATATTATCCAGAACAACAACTATCACTTTAACAATAACTATTTGCCTACTAACTATTTACAATAAATTAGGTTTAGTGAAATCATTCCGTAAGAACCTTGCATGCTGATAAATTAAAATAAATATTTGTCAAAAGTGCCTCATTTATTAGAAGTAAAACTAATCGTAGTAGTTTCTATTGACCCTGAAGAGTAAAGGTTGAATATCACTACGAATAAAAGTGACAACAAGGGATATTTTGTACTTGAGCAAGTTAATAAAACGTTTGAACAGTGCTAAAGTTTAAAATTAAGACTGTTTTGTAATAATATATTTGTTAAATAATATATAATATTTTTTTAATGATACAGTACGTTCCTTTCATACTTATTTCTCACTAACTACAGATTAACTTTTCATGAAAGCTTAGTGATATAATTGAAAAACTATAAACACTTTTTTTAGGATAAAAATGACGAGCGATGGAATACCATCATGAATGGTGAAATAATCCCTTTGTTGAAAACAATTCATTATACCGTGTCAGAAAAAAGGCTTATAAGAGAATCCAAGAAGAAGAAATACACTACTCTGTGTAAATTTATTTGATTCTTACAATATTCTGTTGATGTAACAAAAATATAAATGATCATTAAATACTGAAAATTAATTTTTGTCAGTTAAGAAGAAAATGTTATATAATTAAAAACATTTTATTAACTAAGGTAATTAAAACAAATTAATCCCTAAAAATTCATTAGGTTAATTATTAATTTCTTGATTTTTTATCAAATACAATATAATCCGCAATAAAAATTCAGTACCGAAAGATTTTCATCTCTTTTAACAAAGTAAGCTGTAACAAAGAAGTTCTACTGTTCATTGAAATTGTTTCAAGTTTTCTACCTTTCAGTATACCAGGTGATATTTCTGGTAGGATGTAATCGGAGTTCAAGTCATTAGCCACGGACGTTAAAGCAGTTTTCTGTTCCGGGTGGGTAAGGAAGCAAATTAGTTGGGCTCAGAATGTTCTTACTCGCAAAGGAAGAGAAGATCCCGCAACTTTGAACAAGTTTGTACCTTTCTTAAATGTGCAGTGAACATTTACAATATCACGAAATAAAACTTAAAGAGATTGCACTAATCGTGCATAAACTAATAGTGCCGATTGCCTGAAGATCCTCCTGAGAGTTTAACGCAAACTATATAGGATTCTAAATAGTTATATAGGATTCTATAACTGTCAGATATAACATTTCTATTTTATTAAATGTATATTCTGCAATAATGATTTTTTTAGAAGGATTTAATGTTACAATATAAAATAGTATTATAATTATTATAATACTTAAAATATTACCCACTTTATGTTGTAAATAATTACTTTTGAATAAAACTAAACTAGACTTACTACTGAGAAATGTGTCTAAAACATTTATTCATTTGTCAGTAATTATTGATTAGAGGTATTTATTCTTCGATAAATATAAATGAAGTATAAATACTTATTTTTGTGGTATAATGCTAAACAATACGTTGCGGATAAACATTATAGTCCGTGTACTGGGTAGATAAAAACTTACTGCAAGATCTCAAACTTCAGTTTAAAAATGTATTTTTTCAAAGACTATACATATTTGTTTGTGTTTGCAAAAAAAAGCAAACTGTATTTTAAGTTTAAATTTCTTAAATATTTCTTTCATTATAAATTTTGTGATGAACTTCATCTGCAAGAAATACGAAGCATACATTTCCTCAATATCGCGAACATAACATATATTCTTAAACATAAATATATTGCCTACTGGGTGAGTTCAAAATATTCCATTGACAATAGTTCACAAAGTCAAAGTTCTGGTTGACAATGGACCCCAAAGTTAACTGGATACTAAGCTGAACCGGTCAAGTGAAACCTACAAAGAGAATTTACCAGAGCAAAATAATGCAAGTGCAGACTATTGTGTGAGGGAATTTCAGTGTTCCAGTTCCTGTACTGAAACAGTACCACGAAATATTGATGTTTATTTAATGAAACACGAGTTTAAATTTATTATTGGTTTGATACATGGCTATGTTGTTTACTGATCTTTAAAAATTTAATCTCTTAATTTCAATCATATTTTTACAGTTTCGATTCACAAATGAATAAAGTAATAAAACATACTACATATTAGTATTTAATGTTGTTTTATTATTAATGATCTAGCTGGACCCTCTGTAAATCGTGTCGTGACTCGTCTTTCCGTTATTTTTATCCATCTGTGCAAGAATTCTTAGTAAACAGGTCCTATAAACCTTGGTCAAAGTAAAAACCTTATTGAATTTGTGGTAAAACAATCAAAGAAAAGACCGTATGTCTGTCAGTCTGTATGTTATAATGTGCTATAACACTTGATGGATGAGCTCTATAGGCTTGAATCATGTTACAAAATAGGGTTCCTCTTGGTAAAAGAAGAATTCTCTCGGTTTTAGGGTCAAAAGGTAAATGTGCTGTCCATCCCTGTATGCTTTATCTCTGTCAGTCTCTTTATTTGAGTTATCCGATATAAGTTGTACTGGTTTATTACACAAAATTTTACCAAAGTGTTTACCTTACCATCCTTACAGTGGGTTTAATCAAGCACAGTTCATTTTTAAAGTTTTTATACGAAGGGTCAAACCTAATGGCTACCAATACCTCCATAGTCTCTTAATGAATCATTTTAATTCCCAAATTAAGAATAATTCTAAATTTATTTAACAAAATAGTTGATTTGTCACATGTATTACTGACTTTTACGCAACTACTTGGTGTAACATTTCACATAGAAATGCCGGATAAATAGGTCAAATATACTTTGAAACTTTGGTTAAGTCGACTGTTTCCTAATGATCTAAGTGGTCAGGTTTAAAAGGAAAGAATAGGATATTACTCATTAAAATTTAATTAACAAAACCCTGTATCGCTAACAACAAACAAATACCTTATTATTGATCTGAGAAAATCCAATCTGAAACATATGGGTGTTTCCCAAGTTTTGTCTCTGGGTCCAATTTTATTTATTTTTTACAAAGCCCACAGTAAAAATAATTAAAATTTTCACGGTATCTACTTTTATAGTATGAAGACGATAATCTAATACCTTTGACGTATCCTCTTTATTCGTCAATAAAGCTGTCCAATGTAAAAATTACAACTTGCCTAAGAAAAATAGCTGTGTGAATGGGGACTTGCTAAGAATAAAAGTGGATAATTGTTCTATTTTGAATCTTTGCCTATCATCTATTAACGAGGTAATGGATACAGATTTTATATGTGATGTTATAAATGAAATCTGTTTAGTGATAGAAAATTTGTAACTGTCTTATGAGTGACAATCGGCACTAAGCTAAAAGTAGTTTAACACATTTTAAACTTTTAATGAATAAATCATAAATTTTTATTAGATTTAGAATTTTAGTTTTGTCATTGTTACCATGAGTTGGTAATTTTAGAAGTAAATCTTTGATTATCTTAGCGTTGATTTTTACTAACTTTTAAATCCTAACAAATCTTGCACCAGCCTGAGACACGGGACTAGAAACGGTATAAGAGACACTAGTGACTAAGATAGCCCTAAAACAAACATACATTAATATTATTGAACTTAAAATAAGACGCGCTCGTTTTTTGAAAAGATTTTACAAACATGTGGCTACTTGCTATTGCTAGTATGGTGAGATTTGCAAAAACTACAAAAGCCAAACTTTATGGATTAGTTGATCTGCATTTCTGTTTAACTTTTAACATTATTTAAAACTATGGTTATTGGTCAAGATATACAGGAGAATATACATCCTTCGTTACTCCGATATGGTAACAACAACTGTCTGTGTTTTAACAGTTGTTAAAATAAACAACAGCCAATTTAAAACTATACACAAGTCGCTATCCAATATTATAAATATTAAATTTAATTATTAAATGCTTAAAGGGCCAATTGTCTTGTAAAAGAGTTTTCAGGGAAAGCTTTTTATATAACATAAATATAATGAAAATTAACACCTTGACTCGAATATTCTTGGAAATCTTGTAATAATAGTGTGGTTGGCTTCGTTAGTTAACAAAACACTGCACTAAAATACTAAAAACATTAATAAAACCATTTACACCTTAGTTCACTCGCCATAATTTAATCTATTTCCATACAACCAACGCATATTATTATGTGTACACAATGTAGACATAATGGTGGCAGTGATTTGGATTGGAATTGTTTTGGAGAGGCAACGCAGCAAAAATAGGAGTATTATTGTTTACTAAAATGAAAGTATCTTAGCTCCAGCTTAAAGTTTATTTAGTCCAGCGTATTCATTTTGAATTTCAAATTATCCTATACTGGGACTTTGTCAGGGCTTGCTTTTATAGCAAAGAAAACGTTTTCCTGTATACAAATGGGACTTATTGTGATAGTATTATTTAACTGAAAAAATAAAAAAAGTTTACGCATTTCTTAGGATCACATAATTCTAGAAATTGGTCCGTGCAATTCTAGTTTTCATAGCCATATGTGAGTCTAAGAACAAATAATTGTGCTATAAGAAACCAAATCTTAGTATATGTATCACAAGAAACTGTGATATTGAACTACGAGGGTTTCTTGTGACATTTTAACAGAGTAGTTCTTTATAATTACCCACTATTTAAGAATGTAAATCTTTAAATATGGGTTTTACCTGATTTTTAATTAAATTCAGTTATTATTCCATATTTTAATTAATTTCAGACTTACGGAAACATTTTGTAGCTTTTATAAAACATATTAAATCTTAAATAAATCAGCAGCCGTAGTATTGCTCATAACATTGTTATTGCATTCAGACTGTTCAAAGTAGATTTGCTTCAGCGTTTGTTTTCTTTCAATTAAATTTGTATTAATTAATTTAGAATTTGTGAAGAACAAGGAAGTCGGCAAGGCTCTGGACGTGCAGATCTCGGACGCTATGGTGGACGCTTGCCACAGGCTTGGGAGGCAAACCGGAGACAACCCACCGGGAATCATTGTAAAATTTGTGCGGAGGTTTGACAAGGAGGAACTCCTGAAGAAGAGGCGCGTGAAGAGGACGTTGTCAACCAGACACATCGGAAGGAGCGACGATCGGCCGATTTACGTGAACGAGTCCCTGTCCCCTGCCCGACGGAGGTTGTACGCCATGGCGAGAAGGGTCCAGAAGGAGAAGGACTTCAAGTTCCTGTGGGTAAGGAACGGGAAAATCTTTCTCAGAAAGGAAGAGAACTCGCCTATAAAAGTCATCACCAGCCAAGACGACCTTCAATGAACTGTAAACAATGTATGTGCAAGTTCACTTTTGTTACTTTTGGTTTTGTTTTTTTGTTTTTTTTTACGATTTAAAATGGTTATGATGGCGTATAATTTAATTTAAATTCTTCATATTAGGTAATATTAACAATTTGCTACTAAATTATATTTCAACAATACAAGTATTAATCTTTTAGGCAGTATACATATATATTTTTTTCCAAATTTGAATATTGACTAACGAGGATAAAATATTCAATTTAGTAATACTACATCAAAATATACGTAGTATGAGATCAAACTTTGATTTTTTTATTGCAGAATTAAACAGTAGGGATTTATTTCCTGAAATAATTATACTGTCAGAAATATGGATAAATGACAAAAACGAGCTTAATTATTACTATATACCAAACTACATAACCTTTGCAAAATTCAATGACAATCAAAGGGCAGGCGGGGTTGCAATATTCGTAAAGTCGAATATAGAAATAATTTCCTGTGAACCAATTAACCTTCAATCAGCCGATATATTAGCATTGGATTTTAAGTTTAAATCTTTGACGTTTTGTTTGTATGCCATTTACAGGTTACATAGTTTTAGTAAACAATTTTTCTTGAACGAATTAAATACTCATTTTTACAGTAGTAATAATTTTAATGCAAAAAGAATTTCCTTTTTATCGGAGACGTCAACTTGAATTTGCTTGAAATTAATACTGCTGTAGATCAATATAATTCAATTCTTTCCTCAAACGGATTCGAGTGTTTGTTAAACGAGCCAACTAGAGCAACACCTGACTCTTCTTCTTGTATAGATCATGTTTATGCAAGGCTAGCAAACAAAGACAGAACGCTACCTCACGTTGAGGTTATAGACGCCAACATAACGGATCACAGGTTAATTATTGTGAACATGCGTGTGCGTGTGGGAGCAGAGGACAGTCATGGAACAGCTGATTCTGCCAATCCTTCCCCACCGGCATACCGCTTAGACTATGACAATCTGCTAGCGCGGCTCGATTCACTCGACTGGGCGGAGGTTTATAATGACCAAAACCCATCGACCGCTTTTGAGACGTTTCATAATATTATTCAAAGATCAATTTCAGAAAGTAAAATCCAAACGTCCGAAAATCGTAAAATTTATTCTAAAATTAAACCATGGATGAACGACTACATTTGCAGAAAAATCATACATAAAAACAAACTGTATCAATTAGTAAAGAATCATCCAAATAATGAAAAGCTGAAATTACATTTCAAAAAATACAGAAATAAATTACAAATGGAAATAAGAATTATAAAAAATTATTATTACGAAAATATTTTTAGGAAATGCAGTGGTAATTCCAAAGCTACATGGAAAGCTTTAAATGAGGTGACAGGACAGAAGGCTAAAAGAACTCCCATACAAAACTCTAAATATAAATGGTAATTTAGTACATGATTCTAAAGTTATTTGTAATGAGTTTAATACATTCTTTCTATCTATAGTAAATCAATTAAATATACAGAGAGTCAAACCTGCAAATTTCGACTCTTTATGCTATAGAAATTGTTTTGAAACAAAATACTCTTTCAACTCTATGTTTATGGGCATGGTCTTTGTTGAAGATTTAAGTGCAGTAATAAAAGATTTAAAAAACAGTACTTCACCAGGAATAGATAACATCAATTCTTTTTTAATTAAGTTAATATACCCAAAATTAGTAAACGTTTTATTGTATTTAGTAAATTTAAGTTTTGAAAAAGGTATTTTTCCAGAAATTTTAAAAACAGCTGTAGTGATTCCTTTACATAAGAGTGGCCTAATTACCGACTGTAATAACTACAGACCAATCTCTTTACTTTCTACCTTTGCTAAAGTGTTTGAAAAGTTAATGAAGAAAAAGCTAATTAAATTTCTAGAAAAAACTAATTTTTTCAGCAACAATCAATTTGGTTTTAGGAAAGGTTTAAATACTGAAGCAGCATTAAAAAGCTTCATAGATAATGTGTATACAGGAATAAATTCAGGGCAGAAAGTTAGTGGTTTATTTTTAGATATTAAAAAAGCGTTTGATACTGTAGATCACACAATTCTCTTACAAAAGTTATACGGATGTGGTATTCGGGGGAATATTTATTCTTGATTTGTTAGCTATTTAACAAAAAGAAAACAATGCGTCAAAATTAATAATTCTTTTAGTGACTTCGGGTTTATACAATGTGGCGTACCTCAAGGGTCAGTTTTAGGCCCAGTACTTTTTATAATCTACATAAATGATCTTTGTGATTCAAATTTAAATGGAAATATTACATCTTTTGCAGACGATACAGCTTTATCGTATGTAAAAAAATAATTGGGATGATATAGAGCAAGAGATGAATTCAGACCTTAAAGCACTGCAGTGGTGGTTTTCAAAAAATAACATGTTATTAAGCCCAGAGAAAACTAAGTACATCAATTTTAGTTTAAAAAACAGATCAGCAAATTTTTAGTAATTCAATTTTGTATCGATGTGTCAATTGTTTGTGTAGTAACAGTCAGTGCCAACAGAACTGTGCTGTAGTATCCCAGTGCGAAAATTTAAAATATTTAGGAGTCATGCTAGATAGAGAAATCAACTGGAAGACACATATTGAAATTTTAAAACGCAAACTAAACAATATTTTAAGATTTTTTTTATTTTTTACAATACATTTGCACTGAAGAAGTGTTAAGAATGCTGTACTTCTCTTTGGTCAATAGTAGGCTTGACTATGGAATATTTTGTTGGGGTGGAGCCTATGAAACAAATCTAAAGCCACTTCTAACTCAACAAAAGAAATTCATAAGGTTGATTAAACGAAAACGAAGAATGGAGAAATCTTTTCCTCTTTTTGTTGATTTAAATATTCTTCCCCTTAAATATATGTTTGTTTATAAAGTTTTAAAAATATTTTATGTCATAAGTGGCAATTTACCAGAATTAAAAAATAATTACAAAAACAAATTAAGAAAGCAAGAACCAATACCAGTTCCAAAGCCTAACCTAGCATTTTTTTCAAATAGTTATTGTTTTTTTGGGACCTAAAATGTTTAGTATAATTTCTTCAATTATTAGTTGTGAGAATATAAAGTTATTTTCAAAAAACATTAAAGAAGTGGTTATTGGGTTTTGATAAATTAGATTTTCTTCTCTGCATAGATTCCTAGTTAATTAAAGAAAGTAACAGTAAATTTTAGTTTGAATTTATTTAAGTGGATTTTCATTTGCTTTGTAACTGCAGCAGCACACTTTTAATAAATTTTTTTAGGAGCTTATAAAAAAATCAAAGTTTTATTGAAATTTTCTTTGAGCTAAAAAATATTTTTGTAATAAAAGGAAACCTCTCCACAGGCACTTGCCTCTAGAGGCCCTAGTTATTTTTGAAAATATTTCTTTTAATTTACGAGTGTTTTTGTTTTAATTTTATTTACAAGAATGTTACATTTTTATTTAAGTTTGCTCATTAGGTTTGTACATTGTGTATGCATTTGGTTGTTTACTTACTTTATTGATGTATTACATTGTGTATACCAATGTATATAATGTGTTATTGTAATATTTTCAAAAATAAATTCTATTCTATTCTATTCTATTCTATTCTAACATCATGATTATTTATACTGCTTCAATTAATTTTGAGTAGAATCTGCATCACGTTCAGTTTACAAAATACGGTAACCACCTCGTCGCTGTTTATTCAATTTTCACTTTTTCTCTTCATTGGTATTTGTGTTTGGAAACAGTTTATTCAAACACTAACACAATGATCTATATCCTCACTCTTTCAAAATTACAATGGAAACTATAACATAGTGCAAGTTGTATTCTGGAAGAATTAAGTTTAGAATCTTCCGAGGTAGTAGTTCTTCATCAAAATCACAAGTCTAAAGAATTCTCTCCACAAAAAAATCGGAAGGGGAAACCCTTGATTACTGATCTTAATTTAGTCAAGCTTAGACCTTTAATGTGTGCCGTGGTTACGAACCATTCCTCTGCTAACTAGTTAAGCTCGTTTTGACCAAGCTGTTTTTCAACCGCCAAACTGCTCCAGTTAAGCTATATGTTAGTTATTAGTATTATTTGGTGTTGTTTATGTTAATACCTGTCGGTGAATTGTTTGTTGGATGTTTATTTCCAGGTTTGTGAGCCCCGATATTTTTGTGAGATAATATCCCGACTGAGGCTCTCTGAGTCAGTTGCGATATGTTATAGGTGCACTAATAGGGTCGTTTTACTATTTCATACTATAAAATTGTTTACCTCTCTAGTCATCCTGTTTAAATTACTTCTAAAAATACTTTATTGGTATTTATTAAAAAAAAGTAAAAATTAATTTTTACATTACATATAATTATAACCTACCGTCTAGTTTGTTGACTAGACGATATGTAAGAAATAATCCCTACAGCTGCAATTTCCTTACTAGTCCATCTATCATCTCATAGTTTATCTCCTAATTTTAAAGCTTTTACACTGTGGTATAATGCTTCAATCATAAACAAGTAAATATCAGAAACATTCAACCGATTCACATAATATTTTGATTTATGTTCCCATAGAGTTTTACCTTAGATAGCATTAGTTACACAACTAGTAAGTCATCAAGTACAATATTTAAGTACTAAAAGCAAATTTAACCACGTGAGATACTTTAATACTGCTAGCCTTTGGCAGAGTTAAGCCTAGATATGGGTATAAAGTGAACGTCTTCTTCTAAAACCTTAATTTAAAACGATATCTGGCAATCGTAGGAATACCTACCTTAGGTTTACCTGCATCGCTGTGATGTAAGGCAGACAATCAGTGTTATCTTTTAGTTATGTTTTAGCTGTTATTTTGAGAGCTACACCCATTACGATTGACTTTGTAATGTACATTGACAAAGGCAATAAACTAGTAAAGTTTCGGAGTTTGCTGGCAGTTATATTAGTTATACTGCTGAAGTGAGTACTTTAAAGTCGCTGGTTTGATACTCCTGAAATTCCATTTTCTCTTTCAGCAGATAGTGGTTTAGGCGAGGCTGGACAGAAAGTGACAGGGTTACAAAGTTAAAAGTATAAATTATATACTCTTCCCTTTTTGGTATGCCATTCTGATGTGTGGTGAGGAAAAAAGTTTTGTTTGAAATAAAAGCCAAGACATATTGAAGCTAAAGCAGCAAAACCCTTACACTCCTTGAGGATTTTGTTATGTAAGAGTTTGAAACAAAATTTACACAAATTTTAGGCTACAGCCTTGTCTCTGGTTTCCAACTTAGCTCACTGTCCGTTGCAGCGCCACAGATGTCACAGATGATGGCCTAGACATCGATACTGGAAGTAAAGGTTGGCCCGAAAGAACAAAGGCAGCCTTCAGATGCTTCACAGAAATATTCTCCTTGAAACGTACTCTAAGCCCATACACATCTACCGTCCCGGTCTTCATAATCTGCGCTTTCGCTCTAGCAGCAGTCCCTTTTCTCCTTGAAGCGTACTCTAAGCCCCTTCAAATCTACCGCCCCGGTCCTCATAATATGCCCTTTAGCCCTAGTCGCAGATGTTTTTATCTCTGGAGCGTACTCTAAGCCCCTTCACATCTACCTTCCTGGTCCTCATCATCTGCCCTTTGACCCTAGCCGTGGTATATTAATCTTTGGAGCGACGTGTCAGGTGCAACACTTAGACCGTTCTGAGTTGCCTAATCTGCTCTTTGGCCACACTCGCCGTTGCTTTTCTCTCTACAGAATATCTTAAGGATCTACTCAGCTACCAAACTGGACTGTTTCATCTGTTTTCTCTCAGATTCTCCACATCTAACGTGGTTCCATAGTTGTTTTTTCCCTGATGTAGACCTTTTAGGTTCAACAAGTCTTTAACTGCGTAATCTGCTCTTTAACCTCTGCCACGACTGATTTTATATTTAGAGATTACATATACACTGAATAAATAGGCCTTCTCGAGTGATTTATATCAATGAGCGATGATAGAGGAAGGATTTTGAAACAACTTTACTGTAAGGCAGGTAGATAGTGGAAACGTTGTAGGTACGGTGAAAGTTTTATTAATTTCAATAATAAATGGTGAGTTTTTTAGAGTGCATATAAAGGTTACTAGAGAATTATCAGTTCATATTACTATACCATGGTAGCAATATAGAACTAGTAGAACAGTACACTTTATTCTATACATTTTTTTAATACCTCACATATTATTAACAAAAATATAATTATATAGTATATAGTTAATATAATTAATATCAACTATGCCTTTTTCGAGTATTTGAACGGGGTTAAACCTACGTTATGAATAATTGGAACAACATATATTGTTTACTTTTTAAATGATTTTGATTAATTAAATACGGGTTTAAAGAGCATTAAATAAAAATAAGCCTTTTTCATTATGGGAAATAGAATCAATGAATGCTGGTCGTTATTTGGCTCTAAGAATAATTCATTTATATGAATACATAAATGAATTGTATAATATTATTTATGAATTATGAATTAGATACGTTTATAAATTAGGTATTGTTACCTCACCCAGGAAACAATATGGTGGCTAGCTCAGAGATGGGTCGGGGTCGGTGGTCCTAGAGGGTCTAGCACTTATACTGGAATGGTCTTTAGGGCGCCACCTCATTTGCAAGATACACACACAGGGGGAGAATGAGGAAAACTATCCCTGACGCCGGAAGAAGATGAAATGTCCTTTGAGTTAGAGAAGTAATCTGGAGCTCATACTCTACTTCATCCTTTCTTAAGTGATAGGCCGTTATGTTGAGTGCAGACACCAAGTTCCAAACATTAACAGAAAAATTCATACACAAATACAGTACAGTTCAAAATACTAACTTCAACGAGAAACCTTGTCCCAAACACATCAATATTTACAATTTACAAAATTACAGCACAAATTAAATATAAAATAAATTAAAAGCTAGGCCCCACGTTGGGCGCCATTTTGTTACCTCACCCAGGAAACAATATGGTGGCTAGCTCAGAGATGGGTCGGGGTCGGTGGTCCTAGAGGGTCTAGCACTTATACTGGAATGGTCTTTGGGGCGCCACCTCATTTGCAAGATACACACACAGGGGGAGAATGAGGAAACTATCCCTGACGCCGGAAGAAGATGAAATGTCCTTTGAGTTAGAGAAGTAAAGGAATATTATTCTCAGTCCGCTGTTGGGTCGGGAGGGTAAGGCCGGCTTTTACACAGTATTACTAAGATCAGGTCTAGGTCGACCCCATGGACCCTACCTACTGTATAACTTATAATCAATACTAAAGTTAAACTACCCAGTACACAACTAGTCTCAGCACACAAATTACACAAATTTTAGGCTACAGCCTTGTCTCTGGTTTCCAACTTAGCTCACTGTCCGTTGCAGCGCCACAGATGTCACAGATGATGGCCTAGACATCGATACTGGAAGTAAAGGTTGGCCCGAAAGAACAAAGGCAGCCTTCAGATGCTTCACAGAAATATTCTCCTTGAAACGTACTCTAAGCCCATACACATCTACCGTCCCGGTCTTCATAATCTGCGCTTTCGCTCTAGCAGCAGTCCCTTTTCTCCTTGGAGCGTACTCTAAGCCCCTTCAAATCTACCGCCCCGGTCCTCATAATCTGCCCTTTAGCCCTAGTCGCAGACGTTTTTATCTCTGGAGCGTACTCTAAGCCCCTTCACATCTGCGTTCCTGGTCCTCATCATCTGCCCTTTGACCCTAGCCGTGGTATATTAATCTTTGGAGCGACGTGTCAGGTGCAACACTTAGACCGTTCTGAGTTGCCTAATCTGCTCTTTGGCCACACTTGCAGTTGCTTTTCTCTCGACAGAATATTTTAAGGATCTACTCAGCTACCAAACTGGACTGTTTCATCTGTTTTCTCTCAGATTCTCCACGTCTAACGTGGTTCCATAGTTCTTTTTCCCTGATGTAGACCTTTTAGGTTCAACAAGTCTTTAACTGCGTAATCTGCTCTTTAGCTCTTTAAACCTCTGCCACGACTGATTTTATATTTAGAGATTACACACATACACTGAAGAAATAGGCCTTCTCGAGTGATTTATATCAATGAGCGATGATAGAGGAAGGATTTTGAAAACAACTGTACTGTAAGGCAGGTAGATAGTTGAAAGGTTGTAGGTAGGGTAAACGTTTTATTAATTTCGATAATAAATGGTGAGTTTGTTAGAGTGCATATAAAGGTTACTAGAGAATTATCAGTTCATATTAATATACCAAGGTAGCAATATAGAACTAGTAGAACAGTACACTTTATTCTTTACATTTTGTTAATACCTCACATATTATTAACAAAAATATAATTATATAGTATATAGTTAATATAATGAATATCAACTATGCCTTTTTCGAGTATTTGAACGGCGTTAAACCTAGGTTATTATTACTTGGAACAAAATATATTATTTACTTTTTAAATGGTTTTGATTAATTAAATACGGGTTTAACGTGCATTGAATAAAACTACGACTTTCTCATTATGGAAAATATAATCAATGAATGCTGCTCGTTATTTGGCTCTAGGATTTATATGAATAGATAAATGAATTGTATAATTAACATTATTTATGAATTGGATACGTTTATGAATTAGATAACGTTATGAATTAGATAAAATATTTCCTGGAATAATAGGACAGATAAATCAGCACAGACTTAAAATATTGTAATGCTATGTCTTAGACGACTTTGAAAATGACGGATTGTTTCTTATGAAAAGATGAAACATTCACAGCTTTCACCAAGTTATGCACGTTGATCCAATTCATATGTATGTAACTCAGTGTATCCTGAGTCTCGTATTCACAAAAACAATCAAAATACTACATTCAATATTATTTTAGCAGACATGCCAAACAATTATTATATTTATTATACATAATACAATTTATATTGAATTTAGATGTACATGCCATATACCCAACTATGTATCAGAATAAAGGTGTAAATAAGTAATCACGATAAGCGCATGAAGAGTGAAGTAAAATATTTTATTTCTCAATTACAAACTCTACTACCAAACAAACTTAGATTCATAAGAGTGGCAGTTAAGGAGTTTTGTCATTTAATGGGTTTGCAAAACTCTTCCAGCTACGTTCAAAGTAAACAGAAGTATTGAGATTTGAATTAGATAGTTGGCTGAGCGTTAACGAATCACTCAAGGGGTTGGCATAATTTCTCTTCTGTCTGTCTCTCTTACTTTCCTTATGTATATCGAGAACTTAAAGTTGTATTTCTGCATAAAAATAGAATTTGACTATCGTGCATGTTCCTCATGGGATTTGGTTGATCAGTAGCAAAGTGTAACTTTCCGAAAGATATGTAAAGGAAGAATTAAACTGTGCACTTGAACTTTTTATATTTTGCTGACCTTACAGTGCTATCAATATTCATCATCCGCGGTTGTTTTATAACCTAGAGTTTGTGTTGAAATGCTATGTAATTTATTACGTTTGATAAATAACAGACAGGTAGATATGAAGATTTTTACACGGTATTTGATCGGAATCCTGTTAGTATAAACCATAGCTTGCATATATAAGTTTGGCTTGCAGCAATGGTGCTCGAACACTAGGTGATATACATGAAAGTAAGCTCCTTAATATCTCTTGTTCTACATGCATATGTGAGTCTCTGTCTGCATTATATGGTACAGACAAAAGGAAGGCTGAGAGTTGTAAGCTCCTGTGCTCTTGGAACATTATTATTTAAGACGAGAGAATGACTTTTGACTCTCTTAACTCAAATGTGAATTGTAAATGTTCAAAAATCAAGTAACAACGGATGTAGAAAGTAAAATAACAGTTACCGGAATTGCTCGCTCTATTACTGCACTAGACATTGTAAAAAATTCCATAAAAAATATAACCTTAAATAATGTTCCAATCTGAATCTAAGAAATGGACATTTCACGTTTGCTGTTAATTAGAGAAAATATGAATATTGCAATTAACGTAATCAACCACTATCTACCAAGTCACCTGGGAGAAATTTCCTTAATATGAACTGCTCATGAGCTAGAACATTTATTTAAAAAAAAAATATTGAGTAAAACTTGATAGGTTCTCTTTGACATCTACAGAAAATCTATCTATCATCCTCTGCAAAAAAACTCCACCAGACAAAAATAATGAAAGAGCTGACTCTGAGTTTTTAACTTTATGTAACCTACACACCAATTCCAACTTCTTTAGCCATTCAGTCAAATCTACATTCCATCATAGTGTATGATTAAATCTGAAAATCTTTCTTTGAGTATAAAACAAATTAAAAGCCATTACTCTTAAATTTGATTCAAGTTAATTCAATGTTACGGTTATTTAAAATTAAAGAGGAATCAGGGCCATGGGATGAACCATTCTGGAGAACGCCGCATACTTAAAGGTTTTAAAATAAAATTTATCAATGAAGCTTTCTTGGTATTTTTCCCAGAAAACAAAAGGTCAGTAATTTAAATCCCCTTTAATATTAAATGTAGTTAAAATGAGGTAATGGCACTTTTTTTTATTTATTTTGTTTTTAAGGTGTTACATTTTACAACATTGCTTTGCTGGCTAATTGAAATATATCCGCCATTTAGCAATGAAATATTGTATTATTCTCCCGTACAAAATTATTATGCTGTAAAATTACAACATTTAGACTCCTTTTGAAAGTTTATGTAAAATATTGTGACTATAAATACTAAAAATAACATAAAAAACACAACGCCTCAAACGTGGTGCAGGTGCTATTTGATGTTTGTTGCATACGACCTCGATGACATACGAGCTATAAAGGGGTGAGTTGTGTGACACAGGATTGATAGTGTGTCTGGGATAAATTAGGGACGATCTCTAAATGTTAAATAACTTGTCTGTCACTGTCTATTGACCTAGAAAATACAACGTTTGAGGAAATGGAAAAGGATGGTTGATAACTTATTGTTCACTTTAACTTGTGCAAATTGTCAAATATCTGAGATTCATTTTCAGTTCCTTTAAGAAATGACAAAATAGATTATGCAAAGTAGGCTGACTAAGATTACTCAAGAATCTCAATAGGTGGATATTTTATATTAACTCAATAGCGTTCTGAACTAACTGAGCATCTGAAAAATGTACGAAAAGTAAGAAGTGAAATTATAAGAATCTAATATAACATATCAAGGGTTCATGATGCAGCCTGACATTTTTGATCGATGTACCACACTTAATAACCGCGAATGTAGGAAATTAAAGCTGAAATAATTTTCTTAAGGTGGCTTATGCCATGGATGTACTGATATTATTATGATGTTATGTACTGTACTCGTAAGTTAAATAAATAAGTATTTCTAATTAAATAAAACTATTGAACCCCTTAGTTTGTATTGTTTTGGTTGTATTTATTTGAATCATAATACTATATGTTATTTAGTAAAATACTTAGACCAGCAGTTGGTTTGGAAAACAGAAATATACTCTAAAGCGCTTGGAAAGAATGATATTTTAATTTATTTTTCAGTTATCAAGAATTTTCATTAAGATATTATTACTGTTCCGAGTAAGCGAAATAGACAGGAGGTCTCGGAAGCGCGCCCCTCCCCAAACTCGGAGCAAAGCATAAGAAACCACATGCCACTAGTGGGAAGAGAGACAAAGAGAGACAAGACTTCGAGAACGTGATTTATAATTAAAGAGGTGGCGAACATTTTTATACAAAAATACAATTACTTCAGCACCACGGTGCACCGCGTAACTTAAAAACTAAATAACAAAAGATAAAATTCCAATATAGACAATAACATAATAAATAGAAATAATAACATAACAAATAAATAATATAATATAGAGATTTGATATATAAATAACAATTTCAGGTACGGCATGTAGGAAAAATTATCTTTAACCGGTAAGTGTTATGAACTGAGGGGAGGGAAAAGGTTGTAGAATTTCTAGGCCCACTATTTTTAAAAAGTAATTTGGTTTCAGGTTTGTAGCCAAAAAGTAAAAAAAAAATATTTAAAGCCGATTTTCGAAGGAGGCGGGGGCTTAGTTGCCTCCACGAATCCGAATTAAAGATGAAATCCTCCCCTTCAGTTCATGTAACTAAACTAAATACACACTAGTCTTAACACTGGCCCTCCTCCAGATCTAATATCTGGCAGCGCTCCCTGCACCTCAATCCTCGCAAGTTCAGTATAAGAAAAGTAAAAAAAACATTTTGGATCCAGCCTTGTTCCAGATGAAATGAATATGAGCACATACACTCCGGTTGGATGCCGGTACAGGAGCGCTGGCAGGGCACGGGGAATCCAGTTTTGGTTTCAGTGGTTTCATTGGGCAGACTCGCCGCACCAGTCCCGCTGACGGCACTCACGGGGACCCTGCCGAAAGTAGTGGAGTTAGCCAGCCATGGGGAATCAGGACGGGCAGAGAACAGCCAGAAACACAGTAGCTTCTCCGAACGTGTCTGACCGCTCCGAACAGTAGCCGGTGCCGGGGAACAGCTGGTCGGTAAACTAGTCAAGATCAACCAGCTGACCTCGACCAATCAGTCCAACCAGACAGAAAATCAATACTTGACGGAGTGACTCCCCCACCGACTGACAAGAGTGGCCGAGGTGGGAAAGGTAAGACAAAAACGTTCAAACTGAGCCCCGGCTCAACCTCCCCCACTAAAAAGGGTGCAACCCCAAACAAAACCTCTCCCCCACTGAAAGAAGAACCAACAAGCTCTGGCACAGGATACGGGATGTCGAGAACCCTAACAGGAAACGAAGTCCTGAGCAAGAGGCAGACAAAACACGATCCTCCTGAAATTTTGAGAGGCGCCTCTCTTGAAGAAAGAAGAAAACAGAAAGAGAGTAAAACGACACTAAAGAGAAAACCAGGGGTGATCAGTCCCCGGACATCCCCGCAGCCGCACCAGTATCCAGAGCATGACCAGAGGTGTCACCACGGAAGGCCTTCAGATGAGAAACGTGGGCCTTCCGCCACAACCTCCCCGATACGGGATCAACCAACTCAGCAGTAACTGGGGAGAGAAAACGAAGAATCCGGTGAGGACCTGTCCACCGATAGCAAAGTTTGGCTGCCCGTTTACCCACGGCCGAACTGACCGAATGGGCGTTACAAAAGACAAGATCCTCCACCTGGAAGGGGTTAACAATACGTCCCTTATTGAATTTTCTCCTCACTCTTTCTCTAGACTGTAGGAGCTTAACCCTGACGGCTTCCCAAGTGTCACTCACATTGGGAGTACCAGGTACTGGTAGAAGACTATCCAGACTCCAGAGATTAGACAAGGGATCAGAAGGAGGACGACTAAACATGACCTGAAAAGGCGTGGAATCATGACTCTCATGAAGAGCAGAATTGAAGGCTAACTGAAGCCAGCTCAGGTTTTCATCCCAGGTAGTTTGTTTCTCAGCGTGATAAGCGATGAGGGCGGCTCTGAGATTGCGGTTGAACCGCTGAGCATGAGAAGGCTGGGGGTAGTAAGGAGATGTCGTAACATGTTTGATTCCATGCCCAAAACAGAAGCGATGAAACTCCCTCGACATGAATTGTGTGCCGTTATCTGAGACGAAGGTGGCGGGCACTCCAAAATTTTGTAGAAGGCGGGACTTGAGTGCCTTGACGGTGAGCGATGCCGTGGCACTCCTAAGAGGAATCAACCAGCAAAACTTAGAGAAAGCATCCACAGCGACAAGCAGGGAGGTGTTCCCTGACTTGCTACAGGGAAAGGGCCCCACATAGTCAATGAACACTTTTTCAAGAGGCCGCTCCGCCACCTCGGAGGAAAGAAGTCCTAATTTGGTATTTTGTGCTGGTTTACTGACCGAGCAAAGATGACAAGCTCGTACTCTACCAGCAATGTCTCTGTCCATACTCTTCCAGATGAACTTATCTCTGATTTTAGCGATGGTCTTGTGAATCCCTAAATGACCGCCCACGGGAGAAACATGAAAAAAAGGAAAAGACCATCGGTATGAGGGCACTCGGCAGAACAATCTTGGGACCACCTCCGCGTCGGGCACGACAGCAGAGGACACCCTTGGACAAGAAGTAAGGAGAGTGGGCTTCTCCCTCCTGGAGCTCACCAATGATGTTTGACAACTCGGGGTCTTGAAGTTGGTGAGAGCCAAAACTCTCAAAGGCAGCAGGGAAATCCAACATCACAGTCCCACACAACGGTGCTTGAGAATCAACAGGATCGCTGGGTAGATGATACATTCTAGAAAGAGCATCGGTGACGACGTTTTGTGTGCCGCGAATGTGCTGCACCCTGAATTTAAAGGCCGCAATTTTTACAACCCAGCGACCAATCTTCCCGAGTTGTCGAGGATGGGCCAATAGCCAGGAAAGAGCCTGATTGTCAGTTTCCAGCAGAAATTCGGAATGCTCTAGGAACCTCCGAAACTTATCCATGCCGAAAACGACCACCAGACACTCCAGCTCATAAATAGAAGATTTCTTTTCCTGAAGGGTCAAAGTCCTAGATGCAAAAGCTATTGGTTGCCGAGCGCCGTCGAACTCTTGAGAAAGCACAGCTCCTACAGCACAGGATGAGGAGTCAGTCTGCAAGATGAAGGGCCTACTAAAGTCCGGTATTCGCAGCACAGGAGGTTGGATAATTGCCTCCCTAAGCAGTTGAAAAGCTCGTTCCTGATCTTCACCCCAAACGAACTTTGCCACTTTCCTTCTTAAAGCGTTCAGAGGGGCGGCCACCTCGGCAAAGTCAGGAATAAACCTACGGTAGAAATTAACCATGCCGATGAATATGGCAACACCCTTGGCATCCTTCGGAGGAGGAAAATCCCGAATGCCTTGGGTCCTGGCAGGGTCTATAGATACTCCACTAGACGACACGAGGTGACCAAGAAACGATATTTCAGACTTGGCGTAAGACACCTTCTCCGGATTGACTGTAAGGCCAGCCCTACCCAACCTAACCAATACCTCCTAAGATGTTTAACGTGTTCCGTGAAAGACTCACTGTAGACCAGAAGGTAATCAAGATAATTAAAGACATACCTGAACTTCACATCGTGGAAGATGGATTCAAGCAACCTAGTTAACGTTTGGGCCCCCACAGCTAGCCCCATAGGTACAGATCGGTACTGATACAAATTCCACGGAACACAGAAGGCCGTGAGAGGACGTGATTCCTTCTTCAACGGAATCTGATGATAGGCTTGGTTCAAATCAAATATAGTTAAAAATTTGGCCTTACCGAACCGATCAAAAGCAGAATGGAGATCGGGGAGAGGCACTGAGTCTATTTCAATCTTGGCATTAAGTTTTCTTAGGTCGACCACCATACGATTTTTTCCATTCGGCTTTGGAACCAAGAACGCTGGACTGGCATACGATGAGTTTGAGAGCTCAATAACTCCTTGATCCAAGAAATCCTTGATGATACCACGCATAACCTCCATCTTTAGAGGAGCCAACTTGTATGGGTGGGAGCGTACTGGCTGAGTGTCAGTCAGACGAATTTCATATTCAATAAGATGGGTAGAACCGAGCTTGGGTGTGAGGACCTCCGGAAATCTTGAGCAAAGCTCACGGAGAACCTCAGCTTGCTCCTCATCCAAGTGACCGAACGGGTCCCCAGGGCCAGAACCTTCCTCACACTCCACCTCACCAACCTGCGGTGTCGATTTGAAATTATCAGAAAAGGGGACTGACACTCGCCGATTGAATTTGAAATAAGACTGGCCCGCCTGAAGATCCAGCACCAAACCAGTCTTTTGAATAAAATCCGCCCCCAAAATACAATCCATACTCAGGTCCTGGGCCACAAGGAAGCTCCACACCCATGAAAAACATTCAACCTTAAACTCGAAATTAGAAGAGGAGAATTAGAAGCAGTCCAGCAAGTTAAAGAAGACTCCTCGGTGTGCTTCACCAAACCCAACCTTGAAATGGCTTCAAAAAGACGGGAAGAGATGAGGCTACAGGCTGACCCGGAATCAACTAGGGCCTTATGCACTGAGTCTCCCACTAAGATATTGATATAAGGGCACACCGAAGATGTTGTCCTAAGCCGTAGGTTTCCCTTTTCTGCTAGGCTCATAGTGTCCAAACTATTAATCAAATTTTTCGCACAGGTACTATATTTTGAAATTTTTTCTTAGACCTCGGGGGAACTTCAGATAAAACCCCCCTTTGATCTAGTTTTTTGGACCAGTGCGATATCTTCTAGGACACTCCCGACGAGTATGACCTCGTTCACCACAGGCATAGCAGATGGGTAGACGAAGCCCACCAGAGTGATGTGGCCCATCCACGGGATTCTGTACGGCCGTGACAGCCCTGGGGGGCTG
Source organism: Homalodisca vitripennis (assembly GCF_021130785.1). NCBI lineage: Eukaryota > Metazoa > Arthropoda > Insecta > Hemiptera > Cicadellidae > Homalodisca > Homalodisca vitripennis. The sequence continues at coordinate 55,323 of NW_025776130.1, forward strand.
GATGGAACGATGATTGTTCCTCTCCGCCCTCTGCCGGTCAGCAAACTGCACGCTGCGCGAAGTAATGCACAGACGGTCCAGTTCAGAAAAGGTGGAAGGGCGGCCAGCAAAAACCAAACGGGACCTCTCTTCAGGATTGAGACCCTCAAGAATGATGGTGACCACAGTACCTTCGGGGATATCGAGCCTTAACACCCTATCAGTGTCCCTCACCTCGGCCACAAACTTTGTCAAACTCTCTCCGTTGCCCTGAGGCCTAAAGAATTTCTCCACAAGGAGACGTTCCCTCAACTGACCAGGAACAAAGAAATCCAATGCCTCCCTATGAAAATCATCCAGGGTGCCACCCCTCTGGAGAACTCGAACCAGACAGTCACCCAAAGGTGGCCTACAAAACGGAGAGATGACATACAGGAAGCTCGCTCCCTGAAGACCAGGCAAGTCATGCAGTCGCAGGATCCCAGATACAAACCGCAGCAAAGCTTCAGTATCTAGACCATCCACCGTTGGTAGTCGCTGCAGCAACGGGGTAAGTGGGTTTGGAAGCTTGTGATACTGAACAAAGGATCCCGTTATCACAGTCCCCAGTCCTCCAGATCCAGCAGGCATTTGGGTCACAGGCCCCCGGGCCCCGTCCACACCAGACACCCCCGACGCCTCGCCCACATCAAAATCAGCAACAACTGACCCAGGGATCCGGCATTCACCCTTAACAGCCGCAGCAGGGTCAATCGCAGACAAAGTTTTTTCAGGAGCCTTTGCCCCCTCGTCCCTCTCGAGTACAGTCAGCAGGCCGTCAACCAAGGTGATGCGTTCTTCCAACCACTCCTTATCACCAGAACTAGTAAGCTTGGCTCTAAGTAGCGAGAGCCTCATATGTAGATGGGTAAGCCGGGACAAATACCTAGCCCTCTCTCGGCCAGTAGGCGGCGACTCCAACCAGCCCTCCTGACCATTCTCAAACGTCTCCAACTTAGCCTCTAAAATAGGCCTCTGCTTCTGGAATGTCAAATCTCTAGGCCAGGTAGTGTCCAGCTCCATGTTATCCCTCAGTTGCTTCCGCATGGACTCCCAGTCGGAACCCGGAGTGAGCCCACGAGCCAACAACTCAAAATGAAGATCCTCCTTCAACAAGTATTCAGGCACCAGAGAGACGGGCATGATAACAATGAGTAACAAAAAACTAACAAACAACACACTGACTCGAAGTCAACGACTAACTAAGCAAAATAACTAAGGCGACAAGTGAATAACGCAGTGAAAAAAACCTTCTCAGCAGGGTCCCCAGAATTCCTGCCGTCCACGAAACACGGCAGCGAAACCAAAAAACCACAACAAAATCTACGCCGTACCAGAACAAAACCAGGAAAAAAAACGAAGACAAGATGTAACAAAAAAACACAAGTAACAATAATCAGAAAATAAATAAACAAAATCACACACTTCCTGTCGATCGGCGAAAATAAAAGCACAGCGAGACGGCACAGGCGCAGGAAGTCACAATCCAACAAATCCAACTCATTCCTCTCACCACCAGTGGCAAAACAAAAACCCCGGGCCCGCAGAGGGTAAAAACACGAAACCACGCTCTGCTACCATTTTGTTCCGAGTAAGCGAAATAGACAGGAGGTCTCGGAAGCGCGCCCCTCCCCAAACTCGGAGCAAAGCATAAAAAAACCACATGCCACTAGTGGGAAGAGAGACAAAGAGAGACAAGACTTCGAGAACGTGATTTATAATTAAAGAGGTGGCGAACATTTTTATACAAAAATACAATTACTTCAGCACCACGGTGCACCGCGTAACTTAAAAACTAAATAACAAAAGATAAAAATCCAATATAGACAATAACATAATAAATAGAAATAATAACATAATAAACAAATATTATAATATAGAGATTTAATATATAAATAACAATTTCAGGTACGGCATGTACGAAAAATTATCTTTAACCGGTAAGTGTTATGAACTGAGGGGAGGGAAAAGGTTGTAGAATTTCTAGGCCCACTATTTTTAAAAAGTAATTTGGTTTCAGGTTTGTAGCCAAAAAGTAAAAAAAAAATATTTAAAGCCGATTTTCGAAGGAGGCGGGGGCTTAGTTGCCTCCACGAATCCGAATTAAAGATGAAATCCTCCCCTTCAGTTCATGTAACTAAACTAAATACACACTAGTCTTAACACTGGCCCTCCTCTAGATCTAATATCTGGCAGCGCTCCCTGCACCTCAATCCTCGCAAGTTCACTATAAGAAAAGTAAAAAAAAACATTTTGGATCCAGCCTTGTTCCAGATGAAATGAATATGAGCACATACACTCCGGTTGGATACCGGTACAGGAGCGCTGGCAGGGCACGGGGCATTCAGTTTTGGTTTCAGTGGTTTCATTGGGCAGACTCGCCGCACCAGTCCCGCTGACAGCACTCACGGGGACCCTGCCGAAAGTAGTGGAGTTAGCCAGCCATGGGGAATCAGGACGAGCAGAGAACAGCCAGAAACACAGTAGCTTCTCCGAACGTGTCTGACCGCTCCGAACAGTAGCACGTTGACTGCTGACGGCAAATACATGTAAATTGCCCCAGAACCTAAAGTCTAATATTTATTAATACACTTACCATTTGCTATCAGAGGCTGATTTATGGGCAGATAATAACGTCTGTGATCCAAAATGGCGGATTACATGACGTCACAGATTGACCCGCGGATCCGCGGGGTCAGCACGCGGAAAGAGTTTTGTCGCACAGAGCACGGCTAAAAAGTCTAATAACGCGAGTGGCTACCGTAAAAACAATCCAATTTGAAACTATTTCATTATATAGTGCAAAACAAAAACAAATAAAACTATATACAATATTTACAAGGTCTTGAGGGCATGGCTTTTACTGCTGGCCTCTGTGATATTTGTCAAAACAATTGACAGCACAAAGTCCTGGTTTACCTGGACAAACAGAACATGTATATGTTGTCATCTTCCTTTTCTTTTCATTATTGTAGCATACCCTACAATCTTTACGTTTTCTGTCACCCTTTTTATCCCGTTCTTCATTTTGTACAAGTTTGTGGGTTGGGTTTCTTGGCGGAGTAATGAGAGGAGCTTGCTGCTTTGGGGGTAAAAGACTCCAATCAACATAAAAAACCAGTCAATCGGTGAACCATTACCTGGTACATCTACTAGCAATCTATTGTTTCCGGTGAAAGGGATCTGTCTTAGTCCATTTGTATTATTAGCCCATGAAGGGTTTATTACAATACACTAAAATACAATACACTATCACTACCCGAACTGTCAACAGTAGTGTTTCCACTGTATTCACTATCCACATCTGATGCTTCATCGTCAGTAGCACGGTTGGCAGACATGGTGAAATGCGATATAAAACTTGTATAATACAATAATACAATGTCACTACACATAAATAAACAACTCACTAAGAACGCATCACTTGCACATGCTAAAAACGCGGGAAACAGAAACGAAGTACAAGTCAAGGTCAACTCGGAACCACACGCCACGCTCAACGAGTACGAACCGTCCCGGCCGAGAGCTGGGCTCACACTGAGCAATAGTCGAGACTATGGCAACGCCCCGCGGATCCGCGTGGCACGCACTGCTACGCCGCCGCTTATCCCGCGGATCCGCGGGGCCCGCACTGAACGTAGTAGCCGGTGCCGGTGCCGGTGCCGGTGCCGGGGAACAGCTGGTCGGTAAACTAGTCAAGGTCAACCAGCTGACCTCGACCAATCAGTCCAACCAGGCAGAAAACCAATACTTGACGGAGTGACTCCCCCACCGACTGACAAGAGTGGCCGAGGTGGGAAAGGTAAGACAAAAACGTTCAAACTGAGCCCCGGCTCAGTACCGATATGAATGTCTTACCCTCGGACCCGAAACTACAAACGGACCCTGTTTGTAGAACAGGAAGTAAATAAACTGGAATGTGCGAGAAGTTTCCGTTCTCAGTTGTGGTCTTGGAAAGTTTCACTAATTGAACCGAAATCTCTCAAATTGGTAACAAAGGATCTGGAAACTTTGTCGCTGTGAACTCCATCGATCGCTTGACTTGAACCTGCACAAATAATCTCTTTCGTTTTAAATTATATTTACAATTTAATTTAAATGTTATACTACCTTAGTTGTGGAGCACTCAATGATGAAATATACAAAATTAAAACCCTAGTATTAGATAACACACTAACGATGAATCAACCCATCAATATATACTATTAAAAATTAAATTTTATAGGTGATATAAGGTTGAGAACGTATGTTCTCAGGGTTTTGTGCAACTGTTTTACGACAAATTGAGTACCCTGTTGAAAGATTACCTGTACCAGATTAAATGTAGTGTGCAGGAACTTCATTGACCATGTAGTTTAGATGGTTTGAAATAAAGGTGAAAAGCTCGAAAAGGGGATGCCTCACGACTTGAACGATCGACAGAAATTTTCACGTTTCGAGGTATGTTCTTCTTTCCTTCTGAACAACCGAAACGACACTTTTTTGGATCGTGGCGAGCTAAGAAATGTGGATCCTGTTCTATAAACCGAGAGGGCCAGGAACTTCTAGCCTTGCAGACACTTCCCAAAGGTGAAAACCCACCAAAAGAAGACTATGGTTACAGTATGGTGGTCTGCAGCTGGCGTAATCCACTACAATATTTTGGAACCTGGCTATCATAGCAGAGTTCTATTGTGAGAAACTAAAAGAAATGTACAAAAAATTGCGTCAGCACTGCTGGCATTGATCAAAACAAGAACTACGGTCCTGCTTTATGACAAGGCTCGTCCGCACGCTGCACAAATCACCGTCCAAAATTTAAACTTTAAACATATGTAAAGTCTATTTTCTGCCTCACCCACCATAATCCCCAGATCTCTCGCCAACCAAATGTCACATTTTCAAACATTTCGAAAATGTTTTACCGGTAGAACCTTTGCTAATCAGGACCAGGCAAAACAGCTTCCGTTGACTTCATCGAATGCCGAGCACTATATAGTTGACGGTATTAATTAAATTTTAAAACTTTGGAAAAAATGTGCCGCTAAAGGAGCTTATTTCGTTAAATCAAGTCAGTATTACTGGATATGTCGTTCTGAATTTTACTTACTAAAACAGAGAGACAAAGAGAGACAAGACTTCGAGAACGTGATTTATAATTAAAGAGGTGGCGAACATTTTTATACAAAAATACAATTACTTCAGCACCACGGTGCACCGCGTAACTTAAAAACTAAATAACAAAAGATAAAATTCCAATATAGACAATAACATAATAAATAGAAATAATAACATAATAAACAAATATTATAATATAGAGATTTGATATATAAATAACAATTTCAGGTACGGCATGTAGGAAAAATTATCTTTAACCGGTAAGTGTTATGAACTGAGGGGAGGGAAAAGGTTGTAGAATTTCTAGGCCCACTATTTTTAAAAAGTAATTTGGTTTCAGGTTTGTAGCCAAAAAGTAAAAAAAAATATTTAAAGCCGATTTTCGAAGGAGGCGGGGGCTTAGTTGCCTCCACGAATCCGAATTAAAGATGAAATCCTCCCCTTCAGTTCATGTAACTGAACTAAATACACACTAGTCTTAACACTGGCCCTCCTCTAGATCTAATATCTGGCAGCGCTCCCTGCACCTCAATCCTCGCAAGTTCACTATAAGAAAAGTAAAAAAAAACATTTTGGATCCAGCCTTGTTCCAGATGAAATGAATATGAGCACATACACTCCGGTTGGATACCGGTACAGGAGCGCTGGCAGGGCACGGGGCATTCAGTTTTGGTTTCAGTGGTTTCATTGGGCAGACTCGCCGCACCAGTCCCGCTGACAGCACTCACGGGGACCCTGCCGAAAGTAGTGGAGTTAGCCAGCCATGGGGAATCAGGACGAGCAGAGAACAGCCAGAAACACAGTAGCTTCTCCGAACGTGTCTGACCGCTCCGAACAGTAGCACGTTGACTGCTGACGGCAAATACATGTAAATTGCCCCAGAACCTAAAGTCTAATATTTATTAATACACTTACCATTTGCTATCAGAGGCTGATTTATGGGCAGATAATAACGTCTGTGATCCAAAATGGCGGATTACATGACGTCACAGATTGACCCGCGGATCCGCGGGGTCAGCACGCGGAAAGAGTTTTGTCGCACAGAGCACGGCTAAAAAGTCTAATAACGCGAGTGGCTACCGTAAAAACAATCCAATTTGAAACTATTTCATTATATAGTGCAAAACAAAAACAAATAAAACTATATACAATATTTACAAGGTCTTGAGGGCATGGCTTTTACTGCTGGCCTCTGTGATATTTGTCAAAACAATTGACAGCACAAAGTCCTGGTTTACCTGGACAAACAGAACATGTATATGTTGTCATCTTCCTTTTCTTTTCATTATTGTAGCATACCCTACAATCTTTACGTTTTCTGTCACCCTTTTTATCCCGTTCTTCATTTTGTACAAGTTTGTGGGTTGGGTTTCTTGGCGGAGTAATGAGAGGAGCTTGCTGCTTTGGGGGTAAAAGACTCCAATCAACATAAAAAACCAGTCAATCGGTGAACCATTACCTGGTACATCTACTAGCAATCTATTGTTTCCGGTGAAAGGGATCTGTCTTAGTCCATTTGTATTATTAGCCCATGAAGGGTTTATTACAATACACTAAAATACAATACACTATCACTACCCGAACTGTCAACAGTAGTGTTTCCACTGTATTCACTATCCACATCTGATGCTTCATCGTCAGTAGCACGGTTGGCAGACATGGTGAAATGCGATATAAAACTTGTATAATACAATAATACAATGTCACTACACATAAATAAACAACTCACTAAGAACGCATCACTTGCACATGCTAAAAACGCGGGAAACAGAAACGAAGTACAAGTCAAGGTCAACTCGGAACCACACGCCACGCTCAACGAGTACGAACCGTCCCGGCCGAGAGCTGGGCTCACACTGAGCAATAGTCGAGACTATGGCAACGCCCCGCGGATCCGCGTGGCACGCACTGCCACGCCGCCGCTTATCCCGCGGATCCGCGGGGCCCGCACTGAACGTAGTAGCCGGTGCCGGTGCCGGTGCCGGTGCCGGGGAACAGCTGGTCGGTAAACTAGTCAAGGTCAACCAGCTGACCTCGACCAATCAGTCCAACCAGGCAGAAAACCAATACTTGACGGAGTGACTCCCCCACCGACTGACAAGAGTGGCCGAGGTGGGAAAGGTAAGACAAAAACGTTCAAACTGAGCCCCGGCTCAGTACCGATATGAATGTCTTACCCTCGGACCCGAAACTACAAACGGACCCTGTTTGTAGAACAGGAAGTAAATAAACTGGAATGTGCGAGAAGTTTCCGTTCTCAGTTGTGGTCTTGGAAAGTTTCACTAATTGAACCGAAATCTCTCAAATTGGTAACAAAGGATCTGGAAACTTTGTCGCTGTGAACTCCATCGATCGCTTGACTTGAACCTGCACAAATAATCTCTTTCGTTTTAAATTATATTTACAATTTAATTTAAATGTTATACTACCTTAGTTGTGGAGCACTCAATGATGAAATATACAAAATTAAAACCCTAGTATTAGATAACACACTAACGATGAATCAACCCATCAATATATACTATTAAAAATTAAATTTTATAGGTGATATAAGGTTGAGAACGTATGTTCTCAGGGTTTTGTGCAACTGTTTTACGACAAATTGAGTACCCTGTTGAAAGATTACCTGTACCAGATTAAATGTAGTGTGCAGGAACTTCATTGACCATGTAGTTTAGATGGTTTGAAATAAAGGTGAAAAGCTCGAAAAGGGGATGCCTCACGACTTGAACGATCGACAGAAATTTTCACGTTTCGAGGTATGTTCTTCTTTCCTTCTGAACAACCGAAACGACACTTTTTTGGATCGTGGCGAGCTAAGAAATGTGGATCCTGTTCTATAAACCGAGAGGGCCAGGAACTTCTAGCCTTGCAGACACTTCCCAAAGGTGAAAACCCACCAAAAGAAGACTATGGTTACAGTATGGTGGTCTGCAGCTGGCGTAATCCACTACAATATTTTGGAACCTGGCTATCATAGCAGAGTTCTATTGTGAGAAACTAAAAGAAATGTACAAAAAATTGCGTCAGCACTGCTGGCATTGATCAAAACAAGAACTACGGTCCTGCTTTATGACAAGGCTCGTCCGCACGCTGCACAAATCACCGTCCAAAATTTAAACTTTAAACATATGTAAAGTCTATTTTCTGCCTCACCCACCATAATCCCCAGATCTCTCGCCAACCAAATGTCACATTTTCAAACATTTCGAAAATGTTTTACCGGTAGAACCTTTGCTAATCAGGACCAGGCAAAACAGCTTCCGTTGACTTCATCGAATGCCGAGCACTATATAGTTGACGGTATTAATTAAATTTTAAAACTTTGGAAAAAATGTGCCGCTAAAGGAGCTTATTTCGTTAAATCAAGTCAGTATTACTGGATATGTCGTTCTGAATTTTACTTACTAAAACAGAGAGACAAAGAGAGACAAGACTTCGAGAACGTGATTTATAATTAAAGAGGTGGCGAACATTTTTATACAAAAATACAATTACTTCAGCACCACGGTGCACCGCGTAACTTAAAAAACTAAATAACAAAAGATAAAATTCCAATATAGACAATAACATAATAAATAGAAATAATAACATAATAAACAAATATTATAATATAGAGATTTGATATATAAATAACAATTTCAGGTACGGCATGTAGGAAAAATTATCTTTAACCGGTAAGTGTTATGAACTGAGGGGAGGGAAAAGGTTGTAGAATTTCTAGGCCCACTATTTTTAAAAAGTAATTTGGTTTCAGGTTTGTAGCCAAAAAGTAAAAAAAAATATTTAAAGCCGATTTTCGAAGGAGGCGGGGGCTTAGTTGCCTCCACGAATCCGAATTAAAGATGAAATCCTCCCCTTCAGTTCATGTAACTAAACTAAATACACACTAGTCTTAACACTGGCCCTCCTCTAGATCTAATATCTGGCAGCGCTCCCTGCACCTCAATCCTCGCAAGTTCACTATATGAAAAGTAAAAAAAAAACATTTTGGATCCAGCCTTGTTCCAGATGAAATGAATATGAGCACATACACTCCGGTTGGATACCGGTACAGGAGCGCTGGCAGGGCACGGGGCATTCAGTTTTGGTTTCAGTGGTTTCATTGGGCAGACTCGCCGCACCAGTCCCGCTGACAGCACTCACGGGGACCCTGCCGAAAGTAGTGGAGTTAGCCAGCCATGGGGAATCAGGACGAGCAGAGAACAGCCAGAAACACAGTAGCTTCTCCGAACGTGTCTGACCGCTCCGAACAGTAGCACGTTGACTGCTGACGGCAAATACATGTAAATTGCCCCAGAACCTAAAGTCTAATATTTATTAATACACTTACCATTTGCTATCAGAGGCTGATTTATGGGCAGATAATAACGTCTGTGATCCAAAATGGCGGATTACATGACGTCACAGATTGACCCGCGGATCCGCGGGGTCAGCACGCGGAAAGAGTTTTGTCGCACAGAGCACGGCTAAAAAGTCTAATAACGCGAGTGGCTACCGTAAAAACAATCCAATTTGAAACTATTTCATTATATAGTGCAGAACAAAAACAAATAAAACTATATACAATATTTACAAGGTCTTGAGGGCATGGCTTTTACTGCTGGCCTCTGTGATATTTGTCAAAACAATTGACAGCACAAAGTCCTGGTTTACCTGGACAAACAGAACATGTATATGTTGTCATCTTCCTTTTCTTTTCATTATTGTAGCATACCCTACAATCTTTACGTTTTCTGTCACCCTTTTTATCCCGTTCTTCATTTTGTACAAGTTTGTGGGTTGGGTTTCTTGGCGGAGTAATGAGAGGAGCTTGCTGCTTTGGGGGTAAAAGACTCCAATCAACATAAAAAACCAGTCAATCGGTGAACCATTACCTGGTACATCTACTAGCAATCTATTGTTTCCGGTGAAAGGGATCTGTCTTAGTCCATTTGTATTATTAGCCCATGAAGGGTTTATTACAATACACTAAAATACAATACACTATCACTACCCGAACTGTCAACAGTAGTGTTTCCACTGTATTCACTATCCACATCTGATGCTTCATCGTCAGTAGCACGGTTGGCAGACATGGTGAAATGCGATATAAAACTTGTATAATACAATAATACAATGTCACTACACATAAAATAAACAACTCACTAAGAACGCATCACTTGCACATGCTAAAAAACGCGGGAAACAGAAACGAAGTACAAGTCAAGGTCAACTCGGAACCACACGCCACGCTCAACGAGTACGAACCGTCCCGGCCGAGAGCTGGGCTCACACTGAGCAATAGTCGAGACTATGGCAACGCCCCGCGGATCCGCGTGGCGCGCACTGCTACGCCGCCGCTTACCCCGCGGATCCGCGGGGCCCGCACTGAACGTAGTAGCCGGTGCCGGTGCCGGTGCCGGTGCCGGGGAACAGCTGGTCGGTAAACTAGTCAAGGTCAACCAGCTGACCTCGACCAATCAGTCCAACCAGGCAGAAAATCAATACTTGACGGAGTGACTCCCCCACCGACTGACAAGAGTGGCCGAGGTGGGAAAGGTAAGACAAAAACGTTCAAACTGAGCCCCGGCTCAGTACCGATATGAATGTCTTACCCTCGGACCCGAAACTACAAACGGACCCTGTTTGTAGAACAGGAAGTAAATAAACTGGAATGTGCGAGAAGTTTCCGTTCTCAGTTGTGGTCTTGGAAAGTTTCACTAATTGAACCGAAATCTCTCAAATTGGTAACAAAGGATCTGGAAACTTTGTCGCTGTGAACTCCATCGATCGCTTGACTTGAACCTGCACAAATAATCTCTTTCGTTTTAAATTATATTTACAATTTAATTTAAATGTTATACTACCTTAGTTGTGGAGCACTCAATGATGAAATATACAAAATTAAAACCCTAGTATTAGATAACACACTAACGATGAATCAACCCATCAATATATACTATTAAAAATTAAATTTTATAGGTGATATAAGGTTGAGAACGTATGTTCTCAGGGTTTTGTGCAACTGTTTTACGACAAATTGAGTACCCTGTTGAAAGATTACCTGTACCAGATTAAATGTAGTGTGCAGGAACTTCATTAACCATGTAGTTTAGATGGTTTGAAATAAAGGTGAAAAGCTCGAAAAGGGGATGCCTCACGACTTGAACGATCGACAGAAATTTTCACGTTTCGAGGTATGTTCTTCTTTCCTTCTGAACAACCGAAACGACACTTTTTTGGATCGTGGCGAGCTAAGAAATGTGGATCCTGTTCTATAAACCGAGAGGGCCAGGAACTTCTAGCCTTGCAGACACTTCCCAAAGGTGAAAACCCACCAAAAGAAGACTATGGTTACAGTATGGTGGTCTGCAGCTGGCGTAATCCACTACAATATTTTGGAACCTGGCTATCATAGCAGAGTTCTATTGTGAGAAACTAAAAGAAATGTACAAAAAATTGCGTCAGCACTGCTGGCATTGATCAAAACAAGAACTACGGTCCTGCTTTATGACAAGGCTCGTCCGCACGCTGCACAAATCACCGTCCAAAATTTAAACTTTAAACATATTGTCACGCTTCCTGCTCAGCTGGGGCGAAGGGGGTGTACTCAGGAACCAAACGCAGCTCAGATTACAGCAACTTTATTTAAACGACAACACTTCCGAACCCACGGACACCACGCGTTACGACCATCACTAGGCTAAGCCCTACACTAGATCGGCCCTCAGGGAGCTCGGACGTCCGCTCGCGCCGGAGTCCTCTCACGTACACACCGCCTCGGGCGCTCACCTTGCTGACCTCCCCCTCCAGTACTTCCAGACGGCGGGAACATGGGCCCCGACGTCACACACCCCCAGCCAAATTAAGGGTGGTTGTTGGGGTGGATGCCCTCTAGGAGTTCGTCTTCTTCATTCTTCCAGGCCCTGGCAGCTGGTCCCTTGGTTGTGTTCAGCTGGGCGGCTGGGTCACGTGCACAAGTTACCATGGCGTCTACCCTCACGTTTCGCCGCGTATCGCTAACAGTGTGGCTAGCGGTCGGGGTTCTCCAACAGTCAATAGTTGTCTTTAGATGTGGAGGAAACACATGGGGAACAACGACACTGCGGCAGCCACTTCTCAGGGACAGTCATTTACACTGGCACATAAAGTCTCTGGCGTTGGGACGGCCCGATCACACATAAAGTCTCTGAAGTTGGGACGGCTCGATCACACATAAAGTCTCTGACGTTGGGACGGCCCGATCACACATAAAGTCTCTGAAGTTGGGACGGCTCGATCAAACATAAAGTCTCTGAAGTTGGGACGGCCCGATCACACATAAAGTCTCTGAAGTTGGGACGGCTCGATCACACATAAAGTCTCTGAAGTTGGGACGGCTCGATCACACATAAAGTCTCTGAAGTTGGGACGGCCCGATCACGAGCCTCAGTCGTTCGCTCCTATCGGTACCGCTTCACTAATACATTTCCAGGGAAAGTTTATTAATTTTAATGATATTCCAGCAACAGGCAATGAATCGTTCCTCACAAAGGTTTGCCTTCTACAAAAACATGTTGTCCTACGAGAGCCTATCTACCTACTCTAGTTAGCAATGTTTGCTATTGGTGTAATCGCATTTATTTGACAGAAACATTAGTTCATAGAAACTTACTCTTAAATACCCGCGGTGGTGTCCATTCCCTTATATTATACATCTATCCTTACGTGTAGGTATATTCGACATTTTATATATTAAAAATACATTAATCAACTTTACATGTCTTTATAATTACTTGAAGCGAGAAATTATAATTGTATATGAATAAATGAGTTCATGACACATTCCGGAACCATTCAGCTGTTCTGTGCGAGTCATACAAAACAAAATATATTAATCCTCTATATTGCCCTTTCTTATGATCTAGTACAATGACGATATTCCAATTCAAACATGATAATATTATTATTAGAACTATTTACCAAATTACTAACTAGTACATTAATCCTTATTATCTACCCATACTATAACTTACTATTGCAAAAACACTTTTTTTATAGATAATAACCTTACAAAGTGGATATTATTATAGGGACCCAAACTAAATAATTGTAATTATAAGTCCACGACAAGGCTATTCTAGATATTTGACATCTTCCTACTCATTAACATAGACAAGTGAAACAAACTATAGTAGGACATTATAAGTGTAACCATGTATTACAGGATACAGATATTTTACAGTGCAAGAGGTGGTACAAAGTTTTGTAACTGAAGTTGTGCACAGCGGCAGTGTCTACGTGACAAAAGTAGCTGTGGTCAGCAGTAGCCGTCCGGCCTCTCTGGTCACCTGACCTCTCGGGTAACCGGCCTGGCTCTGAGCTACTGGACTTCCCACCGGTGCTCTAAGACTTAGCATGAAATGACTTCGTTTTTCAACAAAGCTCTTATCTCTTAAATTTTATTCTTTACATACATCTAACTACCTTTTAACATAACTACCTCAATACCACACAAGAATATGTTAATAGCTAACTATACCCGAACAACTTATAAGTTACTTTGTATGCATTGACAAGTTAATACTTGATTATTTTTATTCCCCAAATTACAAACAAATTACAAAAGTAATTACTTAGTTCTTAATATTGGTTAGCATAACCATATACAACATTTGGTTTCGTATACGGTGTTACAATCTTAGAAACTAACTTGTCAACGCTTAATTCATAATTACGTTAATCACAACTGGAAGAACAACATAAATTATTATTAAATGTTTTACATCAGTGTTATAATACAATAGGCAATTATATCTTACTAACAAATTATTATGTCATTGCGACGTACCAATCCTCTTAAACATTAAGTCTTAACCTAATCTAGGAATTCTAAAACTATTTCAAGGGTCCCCTGTATTTACAGAATAATTATGAGTTTACAATTTAATTATTATTAGTCAAAATCAACTTCTAACCATTCCACGCTGATATTAGCGTATGTATACGTACCGCTGAAAACAGAACATGTATTTCACCTAGTCAATCATAATAAACAGTTTTGGGATATAAACTCTTATATTAGCTAATACTCATATTCACTCACATTCACTCTGAGTGGCCACTCGGTTTTTTTTTCATTCAAACTTTCACACTCCCCACATTTTCATTCACACACTGGACTTACATGTTTACGAATTCATGATAACAATAATCTCCTGAAATAATATATTTTATACATTTTATTAATCATACACTATAACGTTCACAGTTATACAGTTTACCTCGAAGTTTACCTATGGTTACAACGATTACCTGGTATCCTTTATACCTGATCACGAACTTGGTCCCACCATTCAAGAGTGATTCTCAGCTCTTTTCCATCGACCTCCGTGATAGGTAAGTTCTTTGGCAAGCCATCGTCTCTGACGTCACGTTTGGCGGTCATCTCTATGTCGTCGCCTTTTCGTCTCGATACCTTGGATCTCCAGTTTACCCATAATCCCACGACGTACCGACAACCAATCAGAACCAATATTATTATAATGCCACAAAATAAATCCACAATAAATTGTTCCTGATTCGGGGAGAATATTTCATTTTCTGCTCTCACAAATGCTCCTATACCTAAGCCTACTAGATGGGGATTTCTCACAACAATTATGGTTAGTAAACAAAAATAAATGGAGTGCAGCACGGCTGACAGTGATGTATACATGTCCCTCTCCACTGACAAAACCTTAAGCGTCGGGCTCTCTAACTTTCTATGTTCTGAAAAAGATAAATTCCAGTGCGGCAGCTGACTAGGCCATTCGTTGTCTAAGCATTCGTCTAGTGTCTCGAAAGTGCTGGAAACATGATTAATTTTAGAGGTGATTTTCAAAGTTTTTAATTTTGACCACGAAGCTGGAAGTATGTGTGCCACAGCTAACTTATCCGCTTCCTGCCTACACGGATAGCTTTCTGAAACCAAAATGTGGGAGTCAGCGACTAAGCTACAATCACACGGCACTCTCACGTGCAGTGCACCCAGGCTCTTACGCTCTGTTATCTTAACTGTAGTGTTCGAAGTGTATCTGCACACAAACTCTAAATGCTCAACAATATGGGTTAGTACATAGGTGAAGTCGTCTATCTGGGTGATAAGTGGCACGTCACCTGACACACATGAAAATACACATAGTGAGCTCAGCTCTTGTATGGTCGCACCCATAAATGTTTTTCTAGGGCAACGTGATCCGGACACAGCATCACCGGCGTATCTAGGGACATAGCATAGTGGATTAATATTCGGCTGACAGTGCTGCAAGGCTGCTCCCTGTATCACTACCATACTGTCTTCACTGTTAACCACAAATGACGTTTCCTGCTTAATGGTACAAGTCTGGTTATTCCACGCAAAAGGTATTATTAAAGGGGTATACAATCTCCATTGGGACGTAAGTTTCTTGATTGGAATCTGCAAATTTATTAAGAATGAGTTACCAGAAATTACACAATCAGCTATTTCTAACTTAAGGTATTTAGACACTTCCTCCACTGGTATCGCTAGGTCATAGCTGTCCGCTTTTAATGCAACTGTTAATTTTGTTAAATCCTCTCTTAGCTTATCTACAGTTATTATAGAATTCGGGATCTTCCCCTCTCGACATTGACTCAATATCTCTAGGCGTGTAACAAGTTGTAACAATTGTAACTGACGTACTGTATGGTGCGCGCTCACCTGTAACAAACTAAAACTCTTGTGATCATTTCTCTGTTCGTTTGTGAATTCCTGCTTCTGAAATCGATCGATTAATTTGGTTATGTTAACGCCAACATCCACGACACGTGCGAAGGTCCTCTCTACTTCTGCACTGTAATTCTTCATACCTAAATTGACATTCTCTATTTCTGAAAAGGCTTCAGTTACTTGCTCACTTAAGCTATTTTCAAATTTTGACATTAAATATTGATTAGTGAATAAAGGTTTTAACTGTCGTTTAGTCGTTACTCCACAGCACCAATGGGCGAAATCTCCTATCACACTTAAACTCCTCTGGACTCTAGCAGACATACTATTAGACTTTACATATACATCGGATTTCCCACTGAGGCTCGAGTTCAGCCATTTCACTTGCTGTCCTATTCTTTTATCGGCCTGAAGAATCCATGCGAACAACATACATTGGGGATCATTTAATACTCTGTTACAAAAACCATTATTCTGTGGCAGTGACAAATGAGCCATATCGACCTCTGGCAACACACTTTGATACACTAGAGGAACTGATGACTCGTACATCACCATCTCGGGTATCTCTTTCCAGTACACCCCTGTAGTTACAGATATCGGCACCCGGGTGTCGCTGTGCATCCCGGTAACTGCGACTGCAAACAAAATACACTTACACGTAACTAGATACATCACCGCTGTCTGGTATTCCATAGCCGCTCACCTCGTTCCTGTCTCTGTCAGGACTTAGGTACACACACAAGTAACACAATTAAACAAGAAATAAAATGTTAAACACTGTACGATAAATAGCAATTATTTGAAAATTATTAAATCAGTTCTGAGAATAAACGTACATGAATATATATATATATAATGAACCACGATTATGGGACTCAGGTTGTCTTCAGTTCACTTATGTCCACGCGACACCGACACTAACCGAACTAATTGTCCTCAGCAAGGTCGTCACACTCTCCCCTTCCGTTCGAACTTTGATCTTGCTGACGGCACGTTCATAGTTCATTCACCGGCTATTTATTGTCGTGAAGCACACCGTCATGAGTTCCTCATTTCGTGCACTAATGTTAAGGTTTTACTACCACTCACTACAATTGACAATAAATTGGAAAGTCCAAAAATTGAACATGGTCCTACATTAATAATTATTAATCTACCTTTTACTAAATATTATTTACAACTACTTTTAGTCCATTTTTGTTTTGTTTACCATAACCCTCTCACAGTGTCCTAGGGTAGTACCGCTTCAGCCGACTAACGTGAATTGTGTCCTGGAACGGAGGCTTCTTTCCTTTGGTGACTAGTATCACGTAGTTCACGTCCGATAGCTTAGCCTCGACCTGGTATGGTCCATACCATCTGTGTAGCAGCTTAGTCGATCTACCCTTCTTGCGGATGGGAGTCCACACCATTACTTGTTCCCTGGTTCAAATTCCACATGTCGATGGGTCCTATCAAACCTCTGTTTCTGCTTCTTCTGTGTACCGCTGACTATCTTCTGTACGTCTTCACGGCACTTCTGAACTCTCTCCAGCACTTCCTCGACTTGTGGGTCCTCTGACGCATGTTGGCGTAGGGACACGTCTATGGGGAGTCGTGCTTCTCGACCATACATAAGGAAAAAGGGTGTGTGTCGAGTGGTCTCTTGTACAGATGTGTTATAGCTAAAGCAAGTAAGGCTTACATACAAATCCCAGTCTCTCTGGTTAGTGCTGACATAATTCGACAGCATTTGGGCCAAAGTACCGTTAAAATGTTCTGTCAGTCCATTACACATGGGGTGGTAGGCAGTTGTAAATACTGGTCGTATTCCCAATCCTTTTAACAATTCTTTCACCAAGGAGGATGTGAAATTCGTCCCTCTATCTGACAATATCTTCTTTGGGCATCCGAACTTACAGATTATCCTGTTTACTAGGAACCTCGCTGTTGTTTCAGCAGTCGTGGTTCTCGTTGCCTCGGCCTCTGCCCACTTTGTGGCGTAGTCTACTGCTACTATTATATACACATTCCCTTTCGCTGACCTCGGAAACGGTCCCAAGAAGTCCACTCCTATGGTATCTAATGGCTGTCCCACGGGAATAGGTTGTAAGAGCCCTGCGGCTGCTCGTTTGGGTGTCTTGCGACTCTGGCAGTCCGGGCACGTTTTTACGTATCGTTCAACTTCCTTAACCATATTTGGCCAGTAGTATCTGCTTTTTATCTTGAAGAATGTTTTACTGAACCCCAGATGGCCGCCAGATAACGGACTGTCATGACATTCAAATAACACCTCATCTCTGATACTTTTTGGGATCACTAGTAACTTCTTGTGACCTACATGTGCGACATTCTTCTTATATAGTAACCCGTCTTCAACCATAAAGCTCTTAGCCAACCGTCGATCTGCGCTAGCTGCTCCGTCGGGGTCTTGAACTGCTTCTATTATCCTCTTGCAATCGGGATCTTCTCTCTGTAGACTGGTGAGATCTTTCAGGTTAATTGCTAACATTGGGATATCATTGGTCTTGTCCTGATCCTCCGGATCGTCTACCCCTCCGTGATTCCTTGATAGACAGTCTGGTACCACGTGCAATCTCCCTTGCTTGTGTTTAATCTTGTAGTCAAATTCCATAAGTTTGAGAGCCCAACGGCCCAGTCTGCCCGATAGGTCTCTGTTCTTGTCTAACCAACATAGCGCGTGGTGGTCCACCACTATAGTAAACTTTCGGCCCCACAAGAACTGCCTAAAATGTTGCGCCGCCCAGACCACAGCGATGCACTCTTTCTCAGTTGTAGTGTATTTCTTCTCGGCGTCCGATAACCTTCGCGAACCATACGCTACTGGAAGCACTGTCTCTCCATCCTTTTGCATAAGGGCTGCGCCTACTCCTTGGTCACTCGCATCAGTGTGCAACTCAATGGGCAACTCTGGGTCAAAATGTCTCAGAATTGGAGCTGATGTCAGGCGCTCCTTCAGATCTACAAAGGCTGCCTCCTGTTCAGGACCCCAATGGAATCTTACATCCTTCCTGGTAAGATGGACTAAAGGACCAACTACCTTAGAGAAATTCGGCACAAAAGATCTGTAATAATTACACATGCCAATAAAGGATCGCAGAGCTCTTAGTCGTCTTGGAGCCTCAAAGTCTTTTACTACTTGTATCTTGTCAGGGTTGGGACTTATACCTTGGGCGTTTACCGTATGTCCTAAGATCTTGACTTCGCTATACCCGAACGAACATTTGGTTGGATTAAGAGTCATAGAGGCTGATCTAAGCCTTTCCAAGACCTGCCTTAATCTGCTCAGCATGTCATCATATGCTGGTGCCATGACCAATACGTCATCAAGGTAAACCAGACAGCTCCCCCATTTCAACCCTGCTAGTACCTGGTCCATACATCTCTGGAACACCGCTGGGCTAGTCTTGAGTCCAAAGGGGGTACATTCCCACTCCCAAAGGCCGTCTGCCGTTATAAAAGCAGTTTTGTGCTTATCCTCCTCCTTAATTGGTATTTGCCAATAACCAGAGTTCATGTCGAGGGTGCAGAACCATTGACATCCGTTCAAGTATGTCAATATATCTCCAATTAATGGTAAGGGATACGCTAGATCTTGGATACATAGGTTCAATTTACGGTAATCTACACAGAACCTCCATGTGTCGTTCTTCTTCTTTACGAGTACAACTGGGGATGCGTAAGCGCTGTTACTTTTCCGGATGACTCCTTTCGTTAGCATTTCATCCACCTGCTCCCTGATAATCTCTCGCTCACGATGCGACACCCTATAGGGAGGTTGATGCACTGGGGTATCGTCAGTGAGCGGAATGGCCAGTTCACACACGTTTGTTCGTCCTATTTGAGATTTCTTCCAGGCAAAGCGGTCTCTAAACTCTGTCAGCAGTTTAAGTAGGGCTTTTCTTTTCTCTGGGGATAATTGCGGATTAATATCTATGTTTCGCCTCCTCAAGCTCGCTCTTTTCTTGTCTTGCTCCCTCGACTTCGCTGGTCGGTTCTTCTCGCAGTTCACAGATTTCATATACCTCCGCTAACACTTCGCCTCTTTGTAGGCACCTTTTATCATCTGCCAGATTCATCACCAATACTTGGTTAGGTGGCTCGGCGTGAGTCAATCCGTAGGGCAATAGAACAGATTTTTCTCTAAATATTCCTTCCTTTGGTTCCATAACTCCTAAAGTGGGCAACAAACCTTCGTACTTAATTTTCAGGAGTCTCTGACTTCTTGGAGGGAGTTCAGTAGAATCATCACATATTACTCTCGCCTGTATCTGTTGTCTTTCTTCAAACTGTATGTGCTTCAACCACGAGGGGTCTGGAGGTGGACGCAAATACTTGGCGTCTTTTTCCGCGCTGAGGAAATCTACTGAGATTTTTCTTCCGTTGGCGATTATAAATTGGGCTCTTCTCCTCGAGAAATCTATTGTTGTACCAAACTTCAGGTGGAAATCGTTACCCAGGATACAACAGTCACCCACTCCTTTGGCCACAAACACTGGGAACAATATCACACAGTGGCTGATTTCTAAGATAATTTCTATTCTACCCAAAATCTGTACCGGCTCATCGGTGGCTGTCTTAACATTCATTCCTTGTACTGCTTTAATCCTGTCTCTCACGTTGGCTACCAGATTCTCATCAACACAACTCACACAGGCCCCAGTATCTAATATTATTGGCATTGTCCTCTGATTTAATTTTCCTTTTATTTCCAATACTCCCACGGTTCTAACAGTACTGGCCTCGGGACGAGGGAATTCCTTGGGTATAGCGTGGGTAAAATCTCCACGGCGATACTCATGGCGTGGATTACGGTTGTATCTCCTCCATGTGTCATACCATTCTCGGCGCTCATGTTCTTGGCACAAGACGCTCATCCTCTGTTGTTGGGAGCTCATTCTAGCGGAACCACTCGCTCCCTGATTTAGTGGTTCCCTCTGTCGTTTCCCTGATTTCCTGAGCGACAGGAAACAGCATAATGACCGGGTCTATTGCACTGGTAGCATATCACTCGACCGTCACTAGTTCTTCCACGATTTGAGGTGGAGTAGGCTCCTCTTGCTCTCCCTTGGTTCCACCTTCCATACTGTTCACCATCTTGTGCTCTTCTTTCCCTCGGAACTTCGAACTGAACCCTTGGCTGTTGCTTATTGTTCTCAGTCATGCGGCCTCGTGTATCTCGATTCTTCTCCTGCTGTTCTAGAAGACGCATGCTTAACTTGGCAAATTCAGATGTTAAGTTTTCTAGTTTGCTTTCTAGCTCCTGTGTTCTTTCCGTCTTGGATGGCTGACTGGCGTTCCCTGTAGTTGTCGCCTTTGATGAGACTTCCCCCAGTAGGTGGTCTACCCGCTGTCCAGCCATGAAACGTGCGGTCTGGATCTTCCTTACGTTAGCCAGTAGGCTTTCTAGAGTGTCATTGGTCATCACCATCACTTTCTCCAATAGAGATGGCCTTAATCCTCTTAAAACATGTTTGATCTTAGTTCTCTCGTTCATTCCGGGGTCCACTTTTGAACATAAATTTAACACATCTTGTACATACGATTCTACGGGCTCCTCCTCCCCTTGCATCCGCATCCGCAGTCGGAACTCCATCTGTTCATCCCAAGCGATTGCTTGAAACGTATCCTTCATTCCATTCTTTACCCGCTCCCAGGTGATATTGGCTCCTAAAGATTGCTCTAGGTTTTCGTACCATTTCAGAGCGGCCCCTTCCAGGTAACAGGGGAGAATAACCAACATCTTATCCTCGTTCCAGCCATTGGCCTTTGCCACTCTTCCAAATTGGGCTAGATACTCCTCCACGTTGTCCTCCATTCCGCCCCTGAACTTTCCTGGAGTAATAACAGGCCCCCTGGCTTCAGCCATAGCTTCTACTTCCTCTTCACCGTCAGGACCACTACCAGGTAGGGGAATTAAATCGACTTCAGCTACGGTTCTTACTTCCTCAAGATGTCTTTGGGGTTGTCGTGGGTCTTCGGGAACCTCACTAACTGATGTCAGCCTTGACTGACTTCTTGTTTTTACACTAAACTTGATGTTTGGGGACGACATACGATTGCTCCACCCTATCACGAATTAAGATTTAAATAAAAACCAAATCAGAACAAAATTAAATCAAAACAAAATCAAAATCACAATCACAATCCAAATCAAATCAACAATTTAAATATACATATTCCCCTGAACACAAGGGTTATTCAAAACACCACAACATTTCAATGCCGCGACAGTCGTCGTACCAATTGGGTTTGACCTGGCCTACCCATGGACAAGCTCTCTTTTTTTTTAACTACTTTATAAAAACAAAAACTATTTCTCAAAATTATTCTATTCACCAATAAAAAGAAACAGCTTTGTTTACATCACGGGTAGGTTGCCTCCCTTACCGGTACCTTGGTTCGACGCACTGTGGCTGCTAAATAGGCTACTCTTACAACAACTACAAAATTATGTTCGGCTTACAAGCTACGAGAAAACAAATAAAATTATTTACTCCAAATTACACTTTGCTTTCAAAAGGTAACTACAATTATTTGGATCAAAAACTAACTTTCTCTCTTGTTCTTTCAATCTACATTTTTTTTCAACTTAATCAATTTACTTAAAAAACAATCCGAATTTTAAAAAGAAATATTCACTATTATATTATATTACTATTAAATATTATATTACTAACCTGGGATCGTTAATCCGTCTTTGGTTCTGGATCACCTCAGGATACCCGGCGTACCTCCACCAATTTGTCACGCTTCCTGCTCAGCTGGGGCGAAGGGGGTGTACTCAGGAACCAAACGCAGCTCAGATTACAGCAACTTTATTTAAACGACAACACTTCCGAACCCACGGACACCACGCGTTACGACCATCACTAGGCTAAGCCCTACACTAGATCGGCCCTCAGGGAGCTCGGACGTCCGCTCGCGCCGGAGTCCTCTCACGTACACACCGCCTCGGGCGCTCACCTTGCTGACCTCCCCCTCCAGTACTTCCAGACGGCGGGAACATGGGCCCCGACGTCACAATATGTAAAGTCTATTTTCTGCCTCACCCACCATAATCCCCAGATCTCTCGCCAACCAAATGTCACATTTTCAAACATTTCGAAAATGTTTTACCGGTAGAACCTTTGCTAATCAGGACCAGGCAAAACAGCTTCCGTTGACTTCATCGAATGCCGAGCACTATATAGTTGACGGTATTAATTAAATTTTAAAACTTTGGAAAAAATGTGCCGCTAAAGGAGCTTATTTCGTTAAATCAAGTCAGTATTACTGGATATGTCGTTCTGAATTTTACTTACTAAAACTCTGAAAACTCTTGTATGCACATTAAATGTACTGTATAGATATTAAGTATATTTAATATGTTAAAATTATAAGCATGCATTATATATAAGGATGCAAAGATATACGTACTCAAAATGTAATAAAATATCTAATCCCTAAAATTTAGGTTACTTTCTTGATTAAAAAAGCAAATTTTTATTTAACAACTCTAAAAGATTTCAGGAGTAATTAAATAATTATATATTGATTCCAAACTGAATAAAACCAGATAACCACCAAATTAAACAACTACAGCAAACTAAATCCGGTATAGTTACAGTTTCTGTTTAAGGTACAGCAAATTAAAACTCATATGTTGTAACATAAGAAAATTTTTGAAGCAGTATTTTAATAAACATACAAAATGGTGAAAAACGTCTGAATAACTGTAAACAATCAATATTTTGTGAAGCTTTACTAATTATAATGGTCATGGTACAGTTACAAATAGATACTATTATTACGAAAATAGTTTATCTCTAATATTATTTTAAAATGAAAGTGAAAGATATGACTGACCAGTTTCTGTATTTGAAAACTTAATCCCCAATACAAATTTCCTCGGAATCAAGGGCTCGCACGCACAAACATATGTTTCCACCTAAGACTATCTTTTAGAATGTTGAGGTCAGCTCCATTTCCTTTTCTTCTCAGTGCAGCGTCTGAAATGTGACGCCGTGACAGACTTGACTCCTGGAACCTGGAGTTCATATCCGTCTGAAGAAAAAAGTTGGTGACGTAGAAGGTTAAAACGAACATGCATCGAATTTAACCTAACAATGATAATTACGTATGTATGGTCCTGGTTTAATCTTAGAATCTTGTCATATAAGAATTAAGTTATATACACTGGGTTTAGAGTCGCAGATATTCTTTTAGGGAGCTGGGGTTATTGACTTTGCCCTGTCTCTATATTCTCAGGGTCACCCTATACTCCAGATCAATGTGCGCTTTGGTTCGAGGCGGGGATGTTCACCATCATGGGACTAGAGGCAGGGACAACTTTCAAGTCCAACAACACAGAAGAAATGATTTCAGAAATTTTCTTTTTCAGGTTGGTGTCAGACTGATCCACAGCCTCCCTGGAGGTATTAAAGACAAAAATGGAAAACATTAATTAAGTTCAGTTGAAAACAATTTTGGTGTCAAAGGAATTTTACTCTATTAACGAGTTTATGATGAATCACTGGGACAATTAAGAGCACCAACATTCACAAAATCGTTTTGCCGGATTTGTAAACTGTAAACGAGAAGTTTGAATGAGGCCATGTATGTTAGAATGGGTGATTGTCAGCGACAATGGTTAAGTTACATTTATGACGATTGTGATAAAATTATTATATTGCCTTAAAAAAATAAAAATGAAGTCAGATCATTTTGGGAATATCTTGTGAACATAACGACAAAAAGACGATATTTTCGAGCCCTTCCAGGGATACGATTCGCTCACCAATCAAAAACCCCTTTCCCGTTTGTGTAAATGGCAATTTAATTTAAAATATTAACTAGAAAATGTTTTCAGCTCACCATTTTCACTGGTAAATAAAGCTCAATTTACCAGAATGCGTTTTAGAACTAATTTTATACGCGAACTATTATTAATTTTTTCCTTGATACTAAGTGTGTGATATACAAAATGTATTATAATATTAAAAATAGAAGAAATATGTAGTGTATAGGGCAGTAAGACAATATCACGATAATAATGTCAACTGCTCTATTCTCATACCAACGGAATCTGTTGAAACCACCATTTATTCCACATCACCACTTGCTTAGATTGAAACACTCACTTGCTGAAGAAGTATTCCTACAATCCAGATCCATTTGTTACCCTGTTTCAATACCTCTGTTATCCTAATACTACCTAACTATAAATAAGAAGATTGACCAACGGGTAGCTATAGCTACATGTAGTATCTCTGATTCATTTAACACAATTGATTTATATATGCATGCTGCTACAACACGTAGTTTTTTCAAATGCGTGTAGTAGCAGTCAAAATGTATTACTATCCCATGATAATGGTATTATAGTGGTGTCGAGTATGGACTGTCATTTAGGTCAACTCCTATGTAATGTAGCATTTAATGTTCTTAGATATACATAGAGTGCTTGCTATACTACCCACAATCGTATTGTTAGTTTGCTCTTTTACAGTTTTGAAAATGTTTAATCAAAATAGTCCATTAATCCCCAAGGTGAATGCCACATTACGTATCAAAGGCTTCGGTGAGTTTTCATGTAACATTTAATGTCTGTTGCTTATTTTATAGGGCTATACGTTTAATTGCCACATGGCTGTTCTCAGTTTATTTAAGAAACTATGTATTCTGTAATTTTATTTTTGCTATTATTCTTACGCATAAAACCGATACAAGGATGTTGTCAACTCTCA
Organism: Homalodisca vitripennis; assembly: GCF_021130785.1. Taxonomy (NCBI): domain Eukaryota; kingdom Metazoa; phylum Arthropoda; class Insecta; order Hemiptera; family Cicadellidae; genus Homalodisca; species Homalodisca vitripennis. The sequence goes on from NW_025776130.1 coordinate 80,862, forward strand.
GCCAAATCCAATATAGTGACATGCACTATCATTGAACTCGGTTGCTTATAAATATTGAAACGAAGCCTCATGCCAATATGTAAGTTCATTGGTTCTAGAGATTCGCGTGAAAACACATACGGTTGATCAGACAACCCTTTTCTAGTCCCACGAGGGATAGACTTGGCTGACACTCGGGCAATAAGCCACTTCTTGTGGATTGGTTGTAAATTCGAAACTGTATATCGCTCGATACATTGTAGACGGGATTAGGTAATTATTATTTTAGTGTCCCTATAAATTCCTGTTCTTCAAGTCATTAATGCCGCAATAATCAATATTTAATTAGTATGTGCGAAAATCACAATAATAATCTTAATGTAATGTTACTACAAAGTTTCTATTGCTATACTCAGTACTACAATGCTGGTCACTTGTGCAGGACCAGTAACAAGTGAACTGATTGAATTTAATTAAAGACATAACATTACTAATCACAAATAACACAGCAAGATGTTACGGTAAAGGCAGAGATTAATTAAGATTTGATTTACACTTACTGCCAAACTAGTTGGTAATGTGAGCAGATTGCGCCTCACAGTGGATATTACACTTAGACAAGTTGTATCGCCTAAGCGGTATGCCACTTAGCGGTTTCCTTCTGCTTTGTCAAGCGAGAGGCTCAAAGTTTATTTAATTACTCTAATAGCTTCTTCGTGGGATGTTAAAATTTTATATAGAATCAAAAAGCATTTCAAAATATACAAAATTTTATAAAATATGTAGTAACATTAATTTCTATAACATGGTTTAAGTAACAAAAGTTATATAAAAATTAATCATGTTAGAAAAATAGAGTTTAAAATATGAAATTAAAAGGAACACATTCACAAATTTTGATGAATTATAGTACGAGATTAAATTATAATAGTTCCTTAAAACCTTTGATTTAGAAATGATCCATGGGGTTTAAATTTTACTGCACACAACAATAATCTACAATTTATATTGCACATATATTTATAATTTTGGTATATTTTTATTTTAATTTTTAAAATGCAGTTACAACTCTGATTTTATTTTACGATTTATAAACAAAAAAAATAGTTCAAATAGTGTTGGTCATATTTGTTGGATTTTGCTCCCATGTTTGTCATATATTCTATGGAGTATTTATTTTGTGAAATATAGACTACCTGCATTATTTTTTGCGCTGTTTACGAGTTTTAAACTATATTCTTATAGGAATGAAATCGGTATAAAAAACTCTAGTCGAAATTATTATTCAATATCATGAACGTTTACTTACTTAGTTTAAAGCTATCCGTTTTATTGTGTCAATGATGTAAAATGTAACTCATAATCGTTACTTAGTATTTGAGTTTTTTTTTTGTGTCCTTTGTACTTGAAGCCTAATGCAGATTAAGTTTAAATGTCTTGATGATGACTTTCATCTAGCTTTCATCTTGGCAGGAACATCTGAGGAAGTTCTCAGGTGTCACAACTTGTGACTATTTATTCATACAGGTGAGAACCGTTAAAGAACAAGGTCATGAACTTATTAATAAAGCTATTTTACCTGTAGTGATTCCAGCAGTCTCGAGGAAAGTCATACACCTTCATGAAAGAGAAAACGTGTTATTCGGACAGAATCACAAAGAAACCGGACAGCTCTGCACAATGGGCCAAAGTACTATACAGGTATAAAAGTAAATATTGGTATTTTCCTGCTTGAGTTTTTAAACTCGGACCTTAACATCTGTTAATAAAACACTGAATATGAAAATGTCGAAAGAAGAAACTCTTAGTTTATTAGAAAATTTCAATAACTTGAGTCGCATGAATAAAACTGGATTGCCATCCACATGATGTAATATAATCTGCTGTTAATTTTTGTTATCTTTTTTTGAATGGCTAGATTAACTACTTAACAGAAAATAAAACTGTGAAGTTATTGCTTGCGTACTACCACCAATATACGTTTTGTTCAAACGATTTATTCACAATTAAGAATTTGAAATTAAATAAGTATTTTCAAAGATGGCAATAATTTGGTATCTCCTCTCTGTGTTACGTAAAAATTCCTGAATAAAATATTTAGACACACATGAAAAGTCAAAATCTAGAATAAAAGTCGAAGATTACGAAGATTTATATACCAGGACTTAGTAGCACCGACCGCTTCCAGGCATTAACTGACATTTCAAGTGAATCATTTTCTTTGCTTAACGTAACCTCAACCACAACATATTTACAATTGAGTGCTATTAATTTTGTTTGCAATTACCGGAAATTAAAAAGTCCAATCCTTAGTAAAATATGGAATTGAGCCATGAACACTTTCGTGCGATTATTTTTCTAAACTTTAGAAATGGATATAGCGATACAGCCCCGCCCTATAGCACTGTAATGAACTAGTACAATGAGTTTAAACGTGGCCGAAATCCGTGAAGGCCATCCTAAACCCTACTGATGTTTCTAAAACATCGATGTGTTTCAACTGATTAATCAACATCGTCACATGACATAGTGAGGTTGATCATATTTGGGCATTAGTACAACCGGCATCAATAATATACTACGTAATAATTTGGCTGTGAACAATGTTTTCACGTTGGATCTCGCAAAACGTGAACAATCCTCAAGAGAAGGATTGCGTTTACTGGTGAATTGAAATATCGAAATAATTTGTTAAAGGTGCATCAATTGCTGTATATTCCATCTTTACAGGTGATGAATCATGGATCTATGCTGATGACACATCAAAAAATAGCACTCATCTATTTATTTTCTTTCAAGATGAGCTAATCCAAGAACAAAATTGAAAAAAAAAATCGCAAGAAAAATGTTGTCAGTTTCATTGTTATTAACGGCCTTATGCCAACAGTGGCATTAGAACATCGTAAGGCGGTCAAATCTGATTTGGACACAACCATTTGTTTGCAAGAAGTCACTGCAGAATTTATAAAAACGTCCAAGATTTGACACCCAATGACATCGTTTTGATAATTTAAATAAAAAACAAACGCAGTGGTCAACGGTTTCTATAATAAAATTTTATATATTTTAAACTGTTTCAATGTTAGACTATATTTAGGAGTTTAATATCTCTAAAAGAAAGAGAGTCTCAAACATTACTGTTTTAGTTGCTTTGTAACACAGGACAATAGACAAATATACTCCTAATACAGTGGAGAACCCATTAAAACAACTGGAAACATTGAAATTTCCCGACCTATTTCACTTTTTAAAATTTTCAAAATAATTAATTCTTACTTGGAAAATAGAAAAACTTATTCAGACTTTTTTAAGAATTTACGAGGGAATAAATAAATTGCCTACAGAATAAAAACCACGTGACTCATAGGTTTAACGATGTTAGAATTATATTAATTTATTCATTTAAAACAAAGTTATAAAATAAAATGTCATTTAAAGTAAAATGTTTTAATTTACCAGGCTAAGTTAGGACTTCCGAACCACCACCAACGGCCGGGCAGGCCGGCCGCATGCAAGGACAGATTCGCTCAGCGGTCACCTATCCAAGCAGCAGCCGCGCTCGGCGTTCCTTGATCCGGGTATCTTGCGATAATCGTTGTACACGCTACATATGTTATTTATTTTGGCTAATTTATTATAATTTATTTTTAAATCTAACATTTTACATTTAAATAACTATCAATTGGAACTGATTTGTAAAAGTAACTTTAATGCTTGCCTTTATCTTAAAATTAATTCGTATATAAAGAGTGATTTATTTTATTTTTATTTTGGCTAGAAGATATACGAGTCAATTAAATATATTTAACTTTGTTTCAAAGAGTCATGACAAGGACTTATTCAGTTAAGTACTGGTTGAAAGTTTGTTGTGCGCTTCTTTAATTAAATTAAGCAAATGTTAATGGGGAAATAAGTTTAATACAATGATGATTTAATAGTAGTTAGAGAAAAGGAACTAAATTAACATAAGTGACATTCTTCCACAGGTTTTTTAGGTTATTTAAAAACTAATTGTGTAGTTATAACGTATGTACCATTAGTATTTGGCATTAGTAAAAATATATATTGATACATATGAAAAAGATTCCCAAATTAAGTATAATTAATTATATAGTAATTTTGTTATTTTAAAATTTAAGGCGTATACGGTCTGTGTCATTTTTATACGTTTGGACTTATAATGTTGAAAAGTAAGTTGCACCCCATCCTCACTTGTTTATTATAGTAGATATGTGAAATCTGTTTGCGGCACTATTACTAGTTACAAAGGGTTACACTAATAAGGATTGTCTTTTTTTAAATTTTTAACCTTCAGGAGAAAGGATGGTGGAATATAACTCAAAATTTTCAAATAGTACTGATAGTTTTAAAACACATCATTTTAAAGGCATTGCTTAGTCAATTAAAAACAAACTTAAAGAATCGAAATCGGTCAACTCTACACGAAACTGCAGCCCCATTAAAATGATATGTTACAAACCTTGTGTCATTTGTGTCATTTGAAAAGTTTTGAGTTGGCTCCCACCCCCCTTTCCCCGAGGGTCAACAATGACAAAACTATCATTATTAGTGTAGACTTATGTGGTTAATAAAATTGCCGCTAAAATATTTTATATATCTAAAATAATAAAAAAGTTAAGAAGGGGAGCAACTTACTTTTCAATCGCCCTGCATATAGCGGAATACCCGTGCGTTGTTACGGGATCAAAACGTAAACTTGTTTCACTTAGTTTGTTATGTACCACAACTTTTACAGTCTATTGGATACCGTAACTAATGATTCAATCATTAAAATGTAACTTTGTCGCCTTAAACGTCATTGTTCTTGACATTTTCGTACGACCATCGCGTTGCAGAATCATGTAACTAATAATGAGAGAAATACGGGCTCCTTGAATCAAATCCAGATATTCTTATGATTGCATCTAAGCTTTATTCGTTATTATAGAATATCAGAGTTTAACTGGGAACTGTAGCCTTTAAAATTAAAACTTATAATCTCAAGGAATCATGAGAAATAAGGTTGTTCACCTACCCCGCAGTTTGTGAATATTCCCTATGATCGCTATCATGGAATATCAGAGTTTAACTAGGAACTGTAGCCTTTAATATTGAAACTTATAATCTGAATGACTCATGAGAAGCAAGGTTGTTCCAACTACCCCGCAGTTTGTGAATATCCCGTATGATCGCTATCATGGTATATCAGAGTTTAACTAGGAACTGCAGCCTTTAAAATTGAAACTTTTAATCTGAAGGAATCATGAGAAATAAGGTTGTTTCACCTACCCCGCAGTTTGTGAATATCCCCTATGATCGCTATCATGGAATATCACAGTTTAACTAGGAACTGCAGCCTTTAAAATTGAAACTTTTAATCTGAAGGAATCATGAGAAATAAGGTTGTTTCACCTACCCCGCAGTTTGTGAATATCCCCTATGATCGCTATCATGGAATATCACAGTTTAACTAGGAACTGTAGCCTTTAAAATTGAAACTTATAATCTGAAGGAATCATGAGAAATAAGGTTGTTCCACCTACCCCGCAGTTTGTGAATATCCCCTATGATCGCTATCATGGAATATCACAGTTTAACTAGGAACTGTAGCCTTTAAAATTGAAACTTATAATCTGAAGGAATCATGAGAAATAAGGTTGTTCCACCTACCCCGCAGTTTGTGAATATCCCCTATGATCGCTATCACGGAATATCACAGTTTAAATAGGAACTGTAGCCTTTAAAATTGAAACTTATAATCTGAGGGAATCATGAGAAATAAGGTTGTTCCACCTACCCCGCAGTTTGTGAATATCCCCTATGATATATCGTTTTAGTAAAACGTAAAGTTTTAACTTTCAGTATTGCGCTGTTGCTTATTTTATTAGAGATGGGAATATTTTATTTAAGGAGAAGCCGATCCACTTTTAAGCCTTATTCTGCTCGCTCTCATGGGCCACTGGTCTGTACGAGTATTTTAACAAACAAAATAAAGGGGGACAGTCGATACAGTACAAGGTCATTGGTACTTTTAAAAAGTGCAAGGGTCACAGACAGGATTTGAACCTGCGTTATCTCTAACTCAGACTCAAAGTCTATCGTCTAAGATGTATAACATAACATATTTAGCAACATTATTAAATATCCAGTTTTAAAAACGCATATTGTGAGGCGAATATCCTGCCATGTTAAGACTGTCGAACTTTAACAGTATAAAATACTGCGTTTTTTGGTTTTAACGACTGAATCGATAGATTGGAAATTCACAACCTCTGTGGAGAGCTGCACCAATAAAGATCATTAATGTAGATACGTTTGTAGGACTTATGATCAACCTTTTCCCTAACCATTATATTTCTTAAATGTTTTACTCTGTAATGTTACTGCCAATCTAGTAAGTTTCTAAATAACTGTAGGAATAAATCAACTATTGGGACACAACTCATATAAGGAGTATTAATGTTCACGAACAAAGATAATACTATAACGACAGGTCATGGATTGCAACAATTAAAAATAAAGGTTTTCACTTCATCAGAAAAGTCCCTCAGGGTACTGTAGGCAGTGTTTGACTAAACTTATCAGCAAGTAAGAGCCACTCCTCCGCAATGATTATATAGTTCATTAACGAATAGATTTATGAATTCCCGAACTATAAAAAGGTTAAATAAAACAGTATGCTTAATCACTAAGATCTTTATTTTTAATATCTGTCAAAGAGTCTCTGTCTCTCTATATGTTTAGTTACGTATATTTTTTTCGTTACATTATATTTTACAAGAAACATGCCATTCGAGTGAAAGAAGACCACGCTTGGTTGAACACACATTCTCTGTCAGGTTGGCGGTAGAAACTTAAACTCAACATAACTGTCTCTTTGTTTCGTTCTTCTGCCAAAAGAGTGGGTTTTATGATCTGTGATATTTCACAATAAACTCGATTTTCTGTACCTTCACGCTCCGCTGTTATAGATTCTCTGCTTAAAATCGCGCCTCAATAAACGTTTAACAGGTTATTATGATTGTAAGAACTAAAAATGCACTCTTTTGCAAATCCTCATTTCCCTGATGAAATATCATTTTGCCCATTATTCAGGATCGTATATCACAGTTAATAAGCTGTTAATTTGTGACTTTCTGCTGTGTTTTTTTTTGTGTTTTGCAAATGATGTATTAATTAGATAGGAAGATATTATTTAAATTATGTTATTGATTATCATGTAAGTCGAAAACATCATTTATCAGTGAAAGTATTTATCTGACCTTTTACATAACTGGTAGATCAAAAAGGATGATGTTCTTTTTAATTAATCAAACCTAATTTTAAAATAAAATATTAATAACCATAAAATAACATTTTGTAATGTAAACAATAATTGTTTAAACCAAAATACAAATCTATTAAATTTAATTGAATTTCTTCAATCTGATTACGCAATTAAAAATATCTTGAAATCACCACAAACGTAAGTAAATTAGACTATGCTTTCAAGTGATTAAAATTTTTTGAAGAATACATGTCATTCCGAAATACAGTAATTAAATGTTCGGTCTGTTATCGGTAATTACTTGGATCATGTTATTGATTTTAAAATGGTCGCCATCTTAAAACGTGCAATCTAAATTTGGTAGGAGCATTTAAATTTTCTAAAAATATATAGTAATAAAGCATTTTAACAAAGGCAGAAAAGATTCTACTTTCTAAACCAATTTTAAAGCTCGATCAAGGTAGGATTACAACATACGTCTCGCTTAAAATTCTTTGCTAAGGTGGCATGTAAAATTTGAAATTTGGAAGAATATAGAAAAATTGCAAAAACCACAATTTATCAGTTTCCGCTGACAAAAAGAGACAGTGTCAGCCTGCTGAGCGATTAAGCCAAATTTTAATATAAGGCATAACAACATGGAACTAAATTTTTAGGCCTACGTCAATTTTAGGAGTACATGTGAAATATTTATCAAAATATCTTGACACGTAATTCTATTTTTCAAAAATTGAATTGAAAATGTTTGAATAATAAAAGTTTCAGAGAAGTAGGGAGGATATATTTTTAGATTTTTATTGCAAATGCTGGTGCGAAAGCTATCTGTGCTATGTTATATGTTACAAACTTATGTCGTTGTACTCGCCTGTTTACAAATGTATTTAGAGTGCTAATTTCTCGTTGTCATCATCGTTACTCATAAGATCAATGTAATACTGTTTTCTAACGCTTAAATAAATCCTATGGTTACTTTACAATTGCATTCATTGTTGCTTAGACCTATATAAAAAAGAAGATTCATGGACAGTTTAAATTGTATAGTTTTAGTTCGTATTATCATGTGGATATACATCAGGAAATGTTCTAACGCTCAACCAATAATAAGACAAAGTAATTCGCTTTTTCTTGCTCGTGTTACACGAGGATTACAGTGCTATTCAATCAAATTTTAATTTGGATTGAAAATCTTCGTTTGGTCCTTCGGGTTATTTTGAAAATGACTTTTTCTACCACAGTATTGCGTTTGCCATTAGTACAAGTATCTAACGGTTTTTATTTTATAAATTTGGCATTTAAAACCAAAATTTTATTTTGTAATTGAATAGCAAGATATATTTTGTGTATAACTTACTGCGTATTAATAGCGTATTAATAATCTTTTTCCAAAAAACAATAGCTAATGCCCTTCAATTTGTATTACATTTTTTATTTTCTTGTAACCCAATATTTGATCAGGAAATTATATTAGGTATGATGTACATCTGTTACCACTGTCCTTCACAGTTTATGTAAGGTTAAATATTAGTTTTATATCAGAAGCAATTGTAACCATAATAGGTAGTACAAGGATGTGATGCGTGTTGACTAAGCTGAGAATTTCGTGTGCGGAGTCCCGGGTCCTAGTGACGGTTTGGACACGGTATTTCCACACGGCAATAAATCTCAATATTCCTTTGTTTAAAATTTATTTTTAAAATGGAGTTATTGTGAAGGAAGCAGGATTTTTCCGGACTTTTGTCATCGTTCATTGATATTATGCATAACTGAACGATGGCAAATGTCCGGAAAAATCTTATTTCCTTCACAGATCTCAACATATCCTGAAATAATACAAGAAATAGTCCAGACTATTAATAATTGTATAAGTATAAGCAGCTTCAAGATAACAATTAATTTCATTTCATGTTATGGATAATACTTTTACTAGTACAGCGATATAGATATAGACATAAATTAAGTATATATTACGTACCTTGACAATTTTATTATCATTTTATACTTAAACAATATAATTCAATTTTTTTATTTGGTTGTAAGTATTTATTAATATTACAACATTCAAAATAAAAATTGTATACATATAGAATTTGTTTTAACTATCACATGATTTAGTGACAGTGGTCAAAACCTTAAATTTAGTGTAGACAATCATTTTGATCATGTGTCGTTCATCTATTTTGCATTGTGGTCCTCAAAAGATTTGTCATGCAGATCAGGAAGTCAGATAATATCCATTTGCCACTATGTATTCCAAGCATATTGGAGACACAGGCAGAGCAGGGTGATACGTTTCCCAATTATTCAATCATGAACGGATTTTTATAAACTGTTTTGTCACACAGATCACGGTTCCTGATGATGCCCCTTTTACAGATCACTTTTTGCCTAGGGACATACTGCAGAGAGATGGACAGTGCTTGACGAGGAAAAGGAATTATTTCCCAAGGATGCAGATTCTCAAGATTATATTCAGATACTCTGTGATGCTAGTGTTGAATTCTGAGTACATGAAACAATGCATGGGGTTTTATTGCCATATTAAATTCAAAAACTGGCTTATAACTTCACAAAACAAAGTAAAAATAAATCTTGATGTTTTAATATTGTCCTAAAGTAATTAAATATAACGACATTAGGATACTTAAATTTATGTACAATATAACTAACTTTTACTTTCTGATGATGAAATGTAAAAATATATTACGACTTGCATTTTTTTTATAAACCTACAAACTTGTTCTTTCAATTACTATTTTACGTGGATACCAAATTGATCAAATTGGTAGTACATGATGACCAATTATATTATAAGGTAAAAAGAGAAATCTATATAAGTCAGATTTACAGTTAATGAATGTGGATATTTCATGGAAAAAACAAACAAAGGTGGAGGGAATAGTGCTTCCACAAAAGTAAAGTACATTTAATTTAGTTATTTGCTACCTGAGGCAAAGAACACGTGTCTCCACCTCTTTGTTCTTACTTTGCTTTAGAGCTTAATAAACCTAGAGAGCTTTTCAAGTACAACTTACATACGTTTAAGCTGAATTACAGTCTTCAATCAGATAAAATTTAACAGTTCAGTAAATTTCTCAGATTTACTTAGTTGTCGATTCTGATTTTATTAATGAAGGTATCGCAATTGTAACTCACAAACATTTTGACGAATACAAATTTTGAAAAGGTATACTAAAAATGGAATTTTTATTTGATTTAATTTGATTTTGATCGCTTCCATTCAGTGTTTTAGGGTTCATAGAGAGGGGAAAATGTTAAACCAATTTTTAAGAATATATATATCCTTTCAACTATTTCAAATGTAACGTGTATAATTTTGTTATAGAACAATTCTCGTAAATATTTAAAAATAATTAGAAGTATTTCACTTGTTAATTTCCACCTTTTTATATCATAAATTAATTCCAGATAGGGAATAATAAATCTATAAATATTTATAATTTTTGTTATTACAATATAATGGAAATATTTACTTTATAGACTACATCAAAGTAAATCAATCGATGTCAATATTCATTCATAAACACGTTACTCTATGAAATATGATAACAATTTTTGAGATATGTATATTACTTTTCGAAAGTTAGATTTTAGAATCATATAATAATTTTTAATATTTCAATTAGGAAATATTTCAAAGACATTTTTTTAACTCAAATTTTTGTTTAAGACAATAATCTGAGAAATATTTGCTGGCAATTAGTCCTGAAAGGGCATTTGCAATTCCTTCCGGAGTGACAGCTTATTCCGATTGGGTATGATTTGGTGTAGGAGCCGCCTCCTGTCAAGATCGCATAAGGAGGGATAGGGAGATGCATCTCAGCCTTGTCACCTTTGCGAAAGGGAAACATCAGCTTTGATTCCTCTCCATTCAAAACATACTGAATCCCTCATGTTCAGGCCGCCTTAAGTTTTAACATTAAGGGAGCTCCACACACTCCAGCAGTTACCTTTGGCAGTAGACTAGACCTGTAGAACCACCCTTACACACCAATATATCGACATTTTTTATTAGTGATATGCGCTCATGGACCTTGCTTAATGTTACCCAGATATGAGGGACATATTGGTTTTTCCTATATAGAGTGTAGATCTTACTGAATGGTATAAATAATATAGCAGTTAAACCTTCTCGATTCATCTACCTTGTAACTCCAAATATTCCAAGTAAAACAGCTAACATCAAGGAAACACTGAGAACTCTTGGATGAAAAAAATGTTATAAATAATGGCTAAATAATATTTATTTCAAATGAAAATATATAAATATTAATAAATCATAAATAAGTGAATAACATGTGAATTTGAATAATTTTTTGGCAACAACTCAGTTATTAAGAACCACGTGGATAATACTCATTCACATAGGTTAAGAACAAAGTATTTAACTTATATGCCACTCAAACAATAATTAAACTGTGTGAGTCTATGGGGTTAGTTCTTGTATTCAGATTATAATAGTTGCCTTTAAAATACGATTAAATTATTTAAACGCTTAAAGTTAAAACTATTCCTATTTCACTGATTATGCCTTAGTAGATTATATAAGTAAACATATTATTATAGGTGAATACTAATGCTCGATGTGTTGTAAAAAAAACTTTTCTATTTGTCTGTATATCAGCACGATATTTATAGCAATACATGTGTACTCGTAAATTTACTTAAAATTGACCTATCGACTTCAAAATTTGCAAGAAGCTTTATTTATGTATTATTAAATCGAGTTTTATGATGGTAGGCACAGCTCCATGTAATTCGACTGATCGTTAGTGAATATGTCTTTAGAAAATGTATAATGGTCACCAGAGGATTGCAGAATAAATGCACTAATAACAAAACTGTATACGAGCATACTTTATAATTTTCTTACTCGAGACTTAGTCAAATAAAATAATGAGACGTATAAATTTGAAATTTATCATGCACGCTCAGAGTAACATGTTACGGAACTGTTAATTGTTATGGCTTATACGTTAAATAACTTTTAACATTAAATAACTTGTTACCTTATCCACTGAAATACTCTACCAATTCACAACAGGTACTCTGTATATATATATATATATATATATATATATATATATATATATATATACACTTTTATCCCATTTTTTAAATAATCAAGATGTTTTAAATAATGTACTTACTAAACTGATTAGATGTGAGCTTTGATTACCCTCATTAGTGAATGTTATTTATTTATTTTACAATTTATTTACTTATAATTTATCACAAGTTAATGATACAATGACGTGCGTTTGAGATAGTTCTTTTAAACGTGATTTAACTTAATAATGTGTGATTAATTTATAATTTGAAGACAATAATACAAATGCAGGATTACGTTATACCAAGGGTTCTATAAGAGACTGCTACTATCCTACTATTCAACCATGAAAACTGTAACATTTTACATCCTTCTGGAATGTAAAAGAGGAATTATACCAGTAAACCTAGTGATAGGCTTCAATGATGCTAAGTCAAATTTCTATGAATTGACATGTAGAAATGAAGATTCATGCAAGGTTCAAAGTATGCAGATAAAATTTTTCGGAGATATCTTGCACATAATTAAGAACTGTAACTGATGTGTGACAATGCTCCATACCTGGAATGGTTACGGAACTGTGACAATGGAAACGTAAACGTTTCACTATAACTGTTGTGACAACGTTACTGTTAAACGAAAGCCTAAATAAAATTCTAAGAAAGTGTACGAAAACGTTAATTTGAAGGATGGTATAACTACGATATGGCACGATTCAATTACTGAAGAGAAGCAGTATTTATTATTATTTCCTTTATTCCCTTACCTCCAATTTTGACGGCTATCATATAGATTTTATTTAGCACTTTTTAAATGTGAAACATTCTTTTTATTACTTATATACTTTTTTTCTAGTTTATCACTGTTATAATAGTTTTTCTGTATTACGTTATTGAAGTGACTACTTCTTTTTGCGCGCTATGGTTTTTAAACGTTTCGCGTCACGCATCATGCATGTTCTCTCTGTAGCAGGTGAGGTGAGGGACTATCGCAGCCATTTTGATTTAGTGCGTTCCGTTCAGTGGCTGTCCATCCGTACTAGTGAATGGATCTGCCACTTCTTGCTGAAGTGACTACATCTTTTAACGAACTATGGATGTATGTTTTACACGGAAAAACTCTCGTTTCACGTCACTGACCATCATGCAAGTTCATGTTTTCCTCGTGTTTTCAAAATATAATGACAGCTTTACCGAAACTTAAGCAAACTGTTACAGAACAATCTGATTACAATTTTTAAAAAATTGTAGTCAATCAAAAATCTGTTTTGAGAGATTAAAAGGGATATGTAAACGTTAATAACACACATCATATATGATATGAAAATAACGAAACGCTTCTCTAATCTATTAGTGTTTTTGAATGATTTGTTTTCAAGCTGTTCGATCAGTTTACTCATATTATTATTTACGTAAAGTTGTTCGAAATATCGCATCCTCCGGGTCCATATCTGATTCTGCAGACTTTCCTTAGTTATGGATTTCTTCAGGTTATGTTACTAAAATTCCAATTTAAAAGCTGTATAAATTTACAAAATCAAATAATACCCTGCTATTAGTAGTTATGTTGACTTTAACACACTAAAATACTACGGGAATAAAATATATAGTAAAATACTGTTTTGAATAAATCTACAAACAACTAATTTATTTATTAATGAATCTAACGTTACACTGATTAACTTACTGCATCATTTAATAGTGGTATTTAAAGTTAATTGGATTCTAAACTGAGTTTTAGCACGGTTAATACTGATTTCTATTCCTGTTAACTACTACTTCGTCATGGCAGGATTTAAAAAGGATTACAAATACATTCATTGGGTCTTTTGTATCCAACAAAGCTATAGTGTAATTTAATCCTGAAAGAAATCTAGCCTTTCTGTTGATTATAAATAGAACCTTCTCACAATTACATTGGGCCTTATCTTACATTCACTTAAAACATAAATTACGTAAAAATATATTTTAATACACGCTTTGCAGAAGAAGCGATAAAAACTTATTTACAACGAAATTTGGGAGCTTCCAATCGATCAATGTATTGATAAACCTATGATCAAAACTGCCTTTACCCATCTATAAAGGCCACGAACTTTATTAAATAAAATTCAATAATTTCAAGACAAAATTCTCTTTCGTTCACTTTCTCTTTGGTGTTATAACTACCAACCGTCGTGTTAAGTCCAAAATATTCTAGTGAGAGAACTTTCTCTGATATGTGGACATAACAGTACTGCAATAAATCCCTCCAGATAATATCTACCTTTGTAACCAAAGTAACACACACATGACCGGTTAATTATGGCCCGGTGGATTCCAGGAAGGGCGCGGCGCGGTAACCTCGGTAGAACAACACAGTGAACACACCCTGAGGAGGCGCTGCTGAAAATAACAGAAACCAGTGCCCGTGCTTTGCTTGAAGGGATTTTTGGTTATAGTGTTACCAACTTGTGATGGGTTAAAGTTTGAATTATTATAACATGCATCATCAAATTGTTATAGAGTATTCCACAAATTATAAACGAAGTAATAATTGCGTTTCTCCTGTGAATGACCTAAAAGTCTAGCCAGAAACTGTTTGCTTCGTCACATTGCTTTGTCTTTATCATAGATTTCGATAATGTTGTAGATTCTTGTAATTTTTATTGTATGGCAGCGTTTTTAAGAAACAAAGCTTCATGATAGGCTTAGCTGATTACTTCTTAACGTGCAAAATTAATTGGAAGTCGAGAGCAGATTCGTGTTTCGTATTTACTCTATATTTCTTATAGATAAGCTCTGAGAATGAAATCAATCACAAATCGAAAGTTCATTCTGCTGAAAGAGTTATCGGATTTACGTAACTGTTAATTACAGATAATTATTAACATTATGTAAAAGAAAGTGTGAAATTTTATATTATAAATTGAATTAAATTTCTTAAGTTTTTTTAAATTCCACTACTGTTTTTGTCTGTTTTTTTTTTTTTTAATACAAAATTACCAGTAATATTAAATTTGTGTTTTGCTTTAGTATATATTCACACAAGGAATTTGTTAGTCGTGAAGTATTTAAATAACACAACAACAACAAAGAACATTGAAGTGGAAAGTGAAACGTGCAGTGCTACCAACTTAAATGCTTCCACTCTATTTCTCACGTACAACATCCGTTTTTGTTACCTATGCTGCTAATTTGCTATATATATATATATATATATATATATATATATATAATATTTAAATTCTTTGTTATTTTTAGCTATAGTTTCTCATGTTATTATTGTTATAGTTACTGCTTTACTGTTATAGTTGCTGTTTTGAAACGTTGATAGATATATTCTTGTAATATTATGCTATAGTTTATTATGTTATTTCTATTGTTATAGTTTATTTATTGCTACTGTTTTCCTGTTGTATTGTTACCGTCTAAAAACATTTATATATTCTTGTTATATATTCTGCCTTGCCATAGTTTATTACGTTATTACTGTCATAGTCTACTTCGCACATCAGTTACCTACTTTTTTCATACTTTTTTTTTCTTTTTATTTAACTTATTGCATAACTTTCTTTCATGCCATTAGTTTTGTTACGTAATTTAGTGTAGGCCTATTAAGTGTTGGGATTTTATGTTGCTTGAATTCCTAATATGTTTTTATTTTTTTACTGCACTGTTAGTATTATTTTTCAGCCATCCACATGCTTTTTTTGCAGAAATTCTTGTTTGGCTTAAGTTGTTTATTATATGAACCTTGAATATAAAATGGGGAAGTATGTCCGTTGGAAATAAATAAAAAAATAAAAACAAATTCATCAATGATTTAATATTGTTTCCTCAAGAATGAGTTTTATAGCACGATGGGTCATTTGATAGGTTATTCGCCTTAGTGTAAAATCGAGTGATTAAAAGACAATCAATCGACGCATGGTTGTTGAGTTTTGTTGTCCTCTTAAGTTGAGTGTGAAGTGATGGTGAGTAATTTACAAAAAGGAAATTATATATTTTTGGTTACTCTTACTACATGTTACATTTCTATTGGTATTTGGATGTGCTGAATATTGTATGTACGTCGGTAGGCCAATTTTGCCCTTTTTATCGGAGTTATAACAATCAAAAAGATAAGAGCACTATGAGTTAATATTACTGATTAATACATTTCTTACACAACAACTTATATAGTTAGCATTTGTTCTATCTGGAATTTACAACCCAAGCTTGTAGGTAATAGGTAATATGAACTCCATAAATTTAATGATTACTGGTTTAGTTTAAAGGAATTTAAGATTATTTATTTCAAAGTGGTTCTCTTTACAAGTAGGGCAGACAGACTTAAATCGAATAAAGACGAGGTCTCTAAAACAATTTGTATCACTTTACCATCACAGATGACATTAACACATGACTGACAGTTACACCCTTATTTGTTGTGACTTGTTCTTTGTGATTTATAAAGTAGGGACGTCATAATTTTTCAATAAATGTAATTTAAGAAACGACATGCCTTTTTAAAAATAAATCAGTTTTAGAAACGTTTATTCAGTATGACAGTTTACTGTGACAATAAATATTGACCAAATTAATTGTGGTGTAGTATAATTAATTCTGAAAGTGATCTAAGAAAGTACATTACAGTGTAGATTATAGCTAGGGTTTTGTTACATATTCAAATAATGCCTCTCAATATTTAACTAATTTGGTTTTCATAAAGTAATTTTTCTCTATGTTTTTATTCTTATTGCAATGCCATATCTTAAAAATATATATCTGAAAACTATTGTAACAATGCTTACTGTTCAGCCTATTTACTTTGGCAAATAAATTATTATAAACATTGTACAGCCAAATATGTTTCTAAATTAACTAAAAGTAAACAAAACTTTTAATCGTTATGTTCTTATAAATTTACATAAATTAGTGTTCCTTTCTTTTCTAGTGTAAATATTTGGGTTCCTTTATCTAGTTACAACATACGTATAAATAAAATTTGAGTTGCATTGTATGACATATAAATTAAAATATTTTAATAAAAAAGTTTATTCTGAAATAAATACAACTCAGAACAAGTATATGTATTGTTATGTATAAAAAAGAACCAAGTTATTTTATAATGAATTACAAGTAACAACTCAGGGCTACCACTAAATATGCTAATTCAGACATCTCTATCTTCAATAACTCCTCTATATACGCTTGAACTGTTCTCTAAGGTGGGGAAATGCTCAGGGGAAATACCACCAAACCACACCGCCTAGATTACATAAATATTTTTATACCACCTTCGGTGTCAACTACACTAGAGTTTAGGACTTTTGTAAAATCTAGAAAATCATACACATTGGATAGGAGAAAGATGATTTACTAAACTTTTCAATTACGTATTTAAGATTTTACGGAGTACAAGCGAAGGAGCTTTATAACTGGCGATGGCGTTCAGGCAGAACACGTACACTTAGTAAGAAATTATTTGTGGTTGCCAAAAAATATATCTGAATATCAGTATAGACTAGTAACATGCAATTATGTTACATGATATTGATTGAATCTTAACTATCTGCTTAAACTGAAAGTTTTTGCAAACGAACGGTTGTCAGCATTAATTAAGTTATTACTTAATAGTAAGTTCCCCAAATTTTAATAAAGCTTTGATAGCAATTATTCAATGAGATTTGAACGATAAATCTTTTGTACTCCTGACTTTATCCACAGTACACTAATCTTGTTTGTCCAAAGTAATTTAAGGTTTGAATTTTTTTAATTCAAAAATTATGTTTCTTATTTTACTCGTACTTATTAATAACACTTTCTAGTTGATTAAATTAATTTATTTGTGTGCATTAGTGATCACTATTTACAGTACTAGAAGAATGCTTTTCTTAATATTTACATGGATATAAAGGCACAAGAATAAGTTTTCTAATGTGTAAATGTGTAAGTGAAGTTTAAATGTACACAGGTGTGTCGTTACAAAATAAACAATCAAGAAAATTAATATCAGAAAGTAAAGATTGACTAGAAACCATTGTAGTGCTTTAAGGAATACTTTCAAAATACTGCAGGGTTACACAGTGTTGTAGTTTTCATCACGCGAAGTAACCAACAGCAGGTAAAGTGAAAGTTATCTTGGGAAGATAGTAAGCCTTCTTTGTTTATTGTCTGCTCTCCGAACTACTTTCTCTCTTAATACTCAACTTAGAGTATCTGTAAGAAAGGAAATAAACCCGGCCATTGCTCGCGGGTTAAAAAAAATAGAAGTCCATAGCCTATTTTGTTAAAACCGATTATGACGGTAATGTTTTAAAATGTAAGTTGGCATACATCAGATACTTATTATTTAATTGTACAAGGTTACAAACGATCGGATGTTAAGGGACTGACTTGAATATAACTTTTTGCGTAAATAGGCGCATGTCTGGTTGTAATGAATTTTATTTTTGACGCCAAAACTGACTGCATTGTTGGCGGGATAAATAAAATATGTACCTGGGTCTCAAAAACCTAGTTTGGAAAACATACGTTCATTTCCAGCACGTAATCTACTTTCGATCTCAGATATTGCCATTGCCATAGTATTGTCTGTTACATTGCTCCGATGAACAAAATTTATTTACATACTTAGGATTGAGAAGCTTACCTTGGGTAAAAGTTTTCTACTTCTGACTGTTTAAATTAACTTCTAGTACAATGTATTTATGGTGCCACAGTTCGGTTAGCTGGATTAACTCCGTCAACAAATACTGAAATATTTCATTTTATTTAAAAATGACTGATGTTTGAATTATTTAAAACTTAGTAGCACTAGTAGCAGTAGGACCTATAACATAAAAATCAACAAAGAAATACAGTACATGTGAGCTTTTATCTGTTCTCATAAATGGGAATACAGGTATGTTTATTGTTTCATT
Organism: Homalodisca vitripennis; assembly: GCF_021130785.1. Lineage (NCBI taxonomy): Eukaryota > Metazoa > Arthropoda > Insecta > Hemiptera > Cicadellidae > Homalodisca > Homalodisca vitripennis. The sequence continues at coordinate 100,062 of NW_025776130.1, forward strand.
AAAACATAGTAAACCATGCATTAATATATCTAAAACTTATAAATACATTATTTATCAACAGGCTTTCTTATCCATATGTAAAAATTTTGAGATTACCTTTAAAAACTGTTGTTGTTCTTTATAAGTTTTTTATTATTACATTTCGACCGTACGCAATCTGAGTACGTGGTTTTGCAATTTAGTATTTACTTGTCTTTTTACTTGAGACTGTAACTGTTCCATAAATAGTAATTTTCATACTTATTGATTTCTGAAAAAATAATGTCTAAACCAGGTTTTAGGGTAAGCATTTCCGACCCGTGTTTATAATTAAATTTTGGCCTTGTCTCGAAGAACAAATTTTCACAAGATCTCTAAAAATATACATAAAATCTGTATAGTGTATTTATAAAGATGTATCTTTATCTTCGTTTTAGGCCTATAGAATCCACACTTGTTTCAAAGAAATGAAACGTGTCATTATATCTGAGTAACACTATGGATCTCCTAGAGCAGCACATCACTAATCCCAAATGTTGATATATATTGGGATATAAGAGCGAATACTATTTACTGCAGAGGATTGATTACGTTTTGCGTGGGTGTGAACTCCTTTAGTGTTACAGGTTGTTGCTGGTCTGCACATAGAGAAGTACTATCCCCTTCCTGCTTTGACTGGAGATGCTGGAACAGAGCTGGTCTTTCCTTCTTTCAATGAATGATAGCTTATATTCCGCTATCCCTCCGTTTGGATTCTCTACAGGAGGCAATATCTACTCCCATCTTTACCCGTCCTGAATATCCTGCCACCAGGTCGTTTCAGGACTAATTGCAATAAGATATAAGCTAACTTCTTCTAAGTGAACGCATAAACTAAAACAATTCAACAATAACAGTACCTCTTAAAAGCAGTATTTATTTTTGTGTCTGTATGACTGTCAGTGTGTAATTTTAACATAAGTAATTTCTACTAAAAAGGCATTTAAAACACTTCAAATTCACTGATTCAATGTAATCATGGAATGATGCTTTAATAAAGATAAGCCTATTCATACAGCAGATCTGTATCATGCTTATTTCGTAGAAGTTATTTTTAAACATAAGAAAGTTAGTTATTACCTAAGCGTAACATAAAACAATTATTTTTGAATAATTACAATATATATTTAGATATTTTAGCAATGTTTAGTCAGGCTCTTGGAAAAATGGAATAAAATAAAAATAATTTTTATTAAATATATATGAATAGTGATTAAACAATATTTAAACGTGTTAAAACCACATTTTTAATTCGTATTTCATTAAAGTGGATATAGCTTTGTAAAGTTATACTTTATTTTAATAGAAATTTTATTACGTAACGATTCTTTCCAAATACTTATCATTCCTTTTTAATTCTCATACGAAATAAATATGACATAAAACAAATCTTCAATTTCGTTTGAGATAAGTTACATACGAACTGGATGTTTGTATCTTTTGTCAGATAATACAGCTAATAAGTACGGTACGACCTTCATGACCGATAGTGAATTTACAATACTCAAGCAACTATCCTAGTCATTATACTAATATTGCAAGTAATTAATTGATAGTAATCTCCAAATGGACGGCTAGAACACGCATTAATTAACTAGTTATCAGTTTTAATAATTGTGGAATTGACTGCATTTACTTAATTTATTTTGATAGTTTATAAATGTGTTTCCTTAAATTTTAACTGTATTTGTAGCTTATAAGTTTCTCAGGAAAATGAAGTGAGCGATAAGCATACAGAATTGCCAAAGCGGAAATACCGTGCAGTGGTAGTCATTGACAATAGTTAATTAATAGCAAATTATTTATCAGATAAATCAAATCAAAACTGATTTATTCTGAGAAAAACATTCACTCTATAATATAAAAAATTTAAAGGTTAATAATAATTCCCCATGAAAACTGTACGATTGTGTATGGGGAAAGGGTTCTAACCTTTATTGCTGAATAAAACGTTATCCTGTTCAAGTTTAAATTAGGGATATGCATGTTGCATGTTGAAAATTAGTAAAAACATCAGCTAGCATCATAACAACTAATATGTAAAAAAAATAAAATATTAATTTATTATACCTATAGTCGATATTATTACATTTATTAAAACCGGAACATTCATCAAACAGAATTCCAGTTATTTATTAAACAACAGATATATTGCTTCATAACAAAAAAATAAATCTTTTTGTTATTACTTTCGCAAGTTTGTTATTTTATTGTATTAATAAGTTATTTGTTCTTGTATAATCAGTTGAATATGGTTAATTTATGTGTTTTTGCCTCAATCGTATTAATTATTCATTTTATCCTTTCCGAATCAATCAGTGCTATGGTGTTTACTGTCATATTCGCTTTAAATGCTTAAATATGAATTATCCTAAACCTTTAAATGGAGTGAAAATTTTATAGATTTAGCACGTACTCTTGAATAAAACACGTGCCGGATGTGTCATAACTTAAAAACTAGGATCTATGGGGACAGAGTTCCAGGATTATATTTGCAGTTGTCATTTATCGATGATTTTGTTTACTGGTTTACAAAACTTTATAAATATGCTCTCTTTTATACATTATCTCGACATTGAATAAAAACATCCAGTATTTATGTAACTTACCTCAAACGAAACTGAAGATTTGCTTATGTCATATTTATTTCCTTTGAGAATTAAAAAGGAATAATGTGAATTTGGAAAGAATCGTTACCTATGAAGATATATGTTAAAATAAAATATAACTTTACAAATATGTATTTACTTTAACGAAATATAACTTAGGAATATGTTTTTGGAAACAACATGTTAACATTTTCTTTAGTCAATATTCATATTTATGTTTATATTTTTATTTTATAGTTTTATCCGTGATCCTGGTTTAAAATGGTACAAAGTAAATTTTCCTGCTTACAATTATACATGAATACGGAAAACTTTGTTTAATTTTTGACAAAGAAACTTTTTGCACCTGATAAGACAAAGAGAACATTCTATCATCTAGTGAACACTAAATGGCTTCTGAGTATTCACTAGATACCAAAAGAGCTCTGTTGATGGCTAATGAGTCTTTGACATTAAAAGGATGCAACACGTCAGTTCAGACAATTCTCTCTTGGAACCTCAAGCTAGTCAATTGCTTTAACTGAAGGCTCTGCTTTTGGTAGCAGCCATATCGCCGAGGACAAGTAGCAAATTAATTATTCTCAACAATATCGCTTGCACTTATTTGTGATCTGTAGTTGTGGTTGTTATAGTGTGGGAACACGTTGAGGGATTAACTTAATGGTAGTGGTTAAGAATTTATTAATTTGCATAAGTAATGGACTCCCCTGGAATGGAAGATATTACGTCAATAAACGTTGTAGTGTGGTAACGTAACAAGGGATAAGCCGATAGCCCGGGACAAGTTTCATGTTTGAGTTTACCTTGTTATTTCGTGACGTTTCAACCAAAACGTCACGTATTTCAGTTTAAAATGTATCTTTTCGTGAGTTCGATTTATTGAACATGAGCATAGGGACTGGGATATTCCTATAAAAAATACGTACCATATTCAGTTTGTTAACTTTAAGTACCTATTGCTCAGTAACAATAAATCATAGGCAATTACTGTTTGCTTTGTTTTATAAATAATATTATTCTGAGAAAATCAAGCAACACATGTTTTATATTTATATTTAAACGGTATGTAACGTTTTTGTAAATGCTTCAAATTTTACATATTTTTTAATGTCCAAAGCAAATAGTATTTAAATTAATTATGAAAAAGTCTTTACTTAAAATGTCTACAACCGTAGTAGGAGTAAAACAAAAATAAAATTGACATCTCCAACGGTTCACGACAAAAAGATAAAAGAGTAGGTTAAGGTCTGATGTAATAAATGAAAAACAGAAGTCTTTGTTAATTGTCCTAAATGTATTTTATCATTTTCCTCAAACTTTCTTTTTGCTAAATTCCGCTTCTTGGACGTTTTCCTGCTATTTTTAGTAAGCTGGTCAACTTTAAATTGTTTCATGAAATGACGTATATTTGCTTGGTATTTTGAATCTAAGCTAATATTTTAAAACTTTTTATTATAAAGACATTTTTTCAACATACTTCTTAAGAGTTAAAATAATAAAAATTTAATGACTCGATAATATAAACTTGGAAGCAATAACACCAATACTTCAGTATCCAATAAAAATGACGGTTTGTTCTTTTAAATAAGGTAACTATCACAAATCTTTAGTTTTATGGACATGTGATTGGTTTCACTGAAAAGCTAAAAGAGTTCATAGCTGATTCAAAACAAATTCTGCATCCTTTGACGATTAGAAGGCAGATGTTAATACTATTAGGTTGGACGTTGCAGTTTAGAATAAGTTTTTTTTTAATTAGAAACAGTTTAAAGGTAGATTACCATTACAGTTAATAAGACTAGTATATTAAAACTTACATCAATGAACAACCTGACTCCGTAAAATCCAGTAAAATATGCAATAAAATTACTCTGAAACACTTACCCCGTCTTCTGAGAGGTCGCTACATCTGTCAGGTCTTGTTTTGGATTTTCCAGACTCGGAGAGCTACAGACTCTAGGAGGTCTTAATCTATGGGAGGCAATTAACTATGGGAGTTTTAGGCCTCTGACAACCCTCATAAACTAGAAATTCCTGAACTCTGGTAGCTGCCGTCCTGTGGTAACATTTAAACAATGGGAACTTCCGGCTTGCTGTACATACCGGTCTCTGATTGCTCCCGGTTTGGGTCTGGAAGTTTCTGCCTACTAAATGCTACTAACATCTCCATCTTCACAGCTCACAGTCATGGAAATCATTCGACCATTTCAGTATTTTATCAGTTCCCTAATCAAGGGAGCTTCCCACCTCTGGCAGGTCGTAGGATGCTCGTTGGGGCTGTCTATGACTGGTCTCTGGCAAGTTCCAGCGTTCTGTATATCCCAATTTCTTTTAGGTAGAGACTCTAGCAAGTCCTGGTCCCATGTAAGAATCAACCTCTAGCAGGTATCGGCTATTAGCAGATTTCGGTCTCTGGCATCTCTCGGTATTTTTTATCCGTTCTATCACAAGGTGTTCATAACTATTGAAAAGGATGTTTTTAGGAATTTCTTTCTAGAAGTAGTCTACCGTTATCTACAGATATGATCATGAAAAGGATTTTAACTGACCTCTGAAAAAGGCTTTTGGGGTGCTGACCTCATGCAGTATGATTCGTTTATTTTTTCAGGCATATCAAACCTGGTGGTGATCAGCATGATCCTGATCCTTTTCGCAGCATACTGAATAAATATTTGTTCCATCTATAATGGGAAGGCTTGATAATTAGGTCCTGTTGCACAGGATACCTCACTCCAGCAAACATTATCACAATCATTTTCGCAGCTAAAAACATGATTTTGAGATTTGAGACTTTGAGATTATCTGGATACGATCCAGATAAAAGCTAACTATTCTTAAACCCATTTGTACTTGAGCGATAGGCTTCATCGACACTCAGTTATACTGCATTTTGGGAATTACACTATCATAGAACCCAATCTTGTCTATGTATGAATTTAGTTTCATGCAACATTTACAATTTTCAAGTATATCCTTATATATCTCGCCACGTAATACATCCAAGTGTTTGATCACATGCTTAGGTTTCATATCATTGTTTAAATAATAAACGCCTACCTACGTACCAAAATTCAACATAACGGAATCTTGTATGTGTTGAGATAGTTAGACTGTTTGTTTTAAATTCTTTTTTAAATGTAATGCATTTTTTGGTTAATTTAACATTAAAGCAGTTTCAATATTAGTTTAAAATATGTTTTAATATATTTTATTATTCGATTGGTCGCTAAACAAACACATCTATCTCCTTTACACTTAAAGTCTAACATTTGTCATAATGGATGAGTTGTCTGCTCAACAGAGACTAATGGCAAAGTTTGTAAATAACCTAAAATTTCGATCGACAAAGTAAAGTCATACTGGATAACTTAGTAATCCATTCTGATAAGTGATTTCATAACATCCGTAAGTAATTTTAACTTATGATAACGAATTGTAAATAGAACTGGTGTAGTGTTTACTCTGAAATGTAAGGGGTTTTCCATTAGTCGCTTTCAACAAACTTTATTTTTAAGTATTGTTAAAGTTAGATATGGGAATATTAAAATAATATTTATGTTACAACCCATGTTTTTACCTCACAACCCCATTGTAACGTTTAAACTTTAAAGGCATCAGTTTTTGCCACTTAATGGTAAAGTAAACATATTAGAAGTCCAGTAAAAATAAATTGTAATAGTAACATTTACAAGTTATAGATACTACAAAGGGAAATAAAAACTTAATTAGGTAAATTTTTTTAAGACTTTAGACTTCCTTTACGTTGTACTAAAAATACAAGTATTGCTGAAATCATGGGAGATATTGAAATAAATACTCCGAATCATATTTTGATTCCGAATGGTACTATAATTTAAAGAAAAAATTGACAAAATTGGCTACAAATACTCTATTACAAGAAATGAGGAACATACACGGTATTTGGAAAAAAATTGAATACTTCAAAATAATGCTATTTGTATTACTACTAATAAAAATAATAATATGAGTTTGTTCCTTATAAGTTAAGTCTACAAAACCCAAAATTTACCTATACTTTAAACAAACTAAATATGTGAACTACTAGAAATTTCACAGTTTCGTTAGTAGCGGTAAATTTTTATGTTTATGGTAGAGTTAAAAATTTAGGGGGCAAGTAGGAACATTTTCTTTAGAAAGAATACAGATTGAAGTTAATCTAAGTTACCAAGTATGACTGCAGTGATATTTTGCAATTGATGTAACTTTCAAATAATCCATTTTTGAATACGCATTCAATCACTGTATAAAAGCAAAGCAGAATATATTACGCATATGTGGCTTTCAGGATAGTGATTTTGTGGCCTGGAACAGCAACGCAGAAATGTGCGGGGGAATGTGTATTAGGGTTCCTCCAAATTATCAAAGGTTTTGGTTAGATCTCCACAATCCTTGAGATGAAAGGTGGTAATCTAAATTATCATTTCAGTTTTCTACACGAAAGTCAACTGAAAATCCTCTGGAATGACCTTGAACAACAAGATGGAGTCACAAAGAAATGCAGTTTCCCTCTCAGGTGATATGGAATATTTTGACTTTCTTAATCAACACAAAATAATGTGGAGATCGCCATTGTCGTCCTACGAACAATTCCATAAGGAGTTCTTCCGTCCTTTAGCAGCGATACTGCGTCGAATTTTGTATAAAACTACCATAACAAATATCAGTGAAGGTAGGGAATTTTCACCGTTATGTCTGTGAAGTTGGCCCACCCACAATAGCCCACCCACCTAAAAATAGATGGAATCGTTAGTTTATCGTTAGTTTACGATTGTTTAGCCATTTTTAACGTTTGTTTTGAACTCCATTTATTAGTTTTTGACGTTACAATATGGGTGGGCCAACTTCACAGTAGCCCACCCATATGTCAGTTTGGGACAAACTACATGCCAGTCGTTAGTTTTTCGTTAGTTAACGTTTGTTTAGCCATTTCCGACGTTTGTTTGGACCGATTTCTATTTTTTTTAAATATTTGAATGTCTCGATTTCGCGGGTGGGCCAACTTCACAGTAAGCCCACCCATATGTCAATTTTGGGACAAACTACATGCCAGTCGTTAGTTTTTCGTTAGTTTACGTTTGTTTAGCCAATTCCGACGTTTGTTTGGACCGATTTCTATTTTTTTTAATATTTGAATGTCTCGATTTCGCGGGTGGGCCAACTTCACAGTAGCCCACCCATATGTCAGTTTGGGACAAACTACATGCCAGTCGTTAGTTTTTCGTTAGTTTACGTTTGTTTAGCCATTTCCGACGTTTGTTTGGACCGATTTCTATTTTTTTTTTAATATTTGAATGTCTCGATTTCGCGGGTGGGGCCAACTTCACAGTACCCCACCCATATGTCAGTTTGGGACAAACTACATGCCAGTCGTTAGTTTTCGTTAGTTTACGTTTGTTTAGCCATTTCCGACGTTTGTTTGGACCGATTTCTATTTTTTTTAATATTTGAATGTCTCGGTTTCGCGGGTGGGCCAACTTCACAGTAGCCCACCCATATGTCAGTTTGGGACAAACTACATGCCAGTCGTTAGTTTTTCGTTAGTTTACGTTTGTTTAGCCATTTCCGACGTTTGTTTGGACCGATTTCTATTTTTTTTAAATATTTGAATGTCTCGATTTCGCGGGTGGGCCAACTTCACAGTACCCCACCCATATGTCAGTTTGGGACAAACTACATGCCAGTCGTTAGTTTTTCGTTAGTTTTACGTTTGTTTAGCCATTTCCGACGTTTGTTTGGACCGATTTCTATTTTTTTTAAATATTTGAATGTCTCGATTTCGCGGGTGGGCCAACTTCACAGTAGCCCACCCATATGTCAATTTGGGACAAACTACATGCCAGTCGTTAGTTTTTCGTTAGTTTACGTTTGTTTAGCTATTTCCGACGTTTGTTTGGACCGATTTCTATTTTTTTTTAAATATTTGAATGTCTCGATTTCGCGGGTGGGCCAACTTCACAGTAGCCCACCCATATGTCAATTTGGGACAAACTACATGCCAGTCGTTAGTTTTTCGTTAGTTTACGATTGTTTAGAGCCATTTCCGACGTTTGTTTGGACCGATTTCTATTTTTATGTCTCGATTTCGCGGGTGGGCCAACTTCACAGTAGCCCACCCATATGTCAGTTTGGGACAAACTACATGCCAGTCGTTAGTTTTTCGTTAGTTTACGTTTGTTTAGCCATTTCCGACGTTTGTTTGGACCGATTTCTATTTTTTTTTTAATATTTGAATGTCTCGATTTTGCGGGTGGGCCAACTTCACAGTAGCCCACCCATATGTCAGTTTGGGACAAACTACATGCCAGTCGTTAGTTTTTCGTTAGTTTACGTTTGTTTAGCCATTTCCGACGTTTGTTTGGACCGATTTCTATTTTTTTTAAATATTTGAATGTCTCGATTTCGCGGGTGGGCCAACTTCACAGTAGCCCACCCATATGTCAATTTGGGACACACTACATGCCAGTGGTTAGTTTTTCGTTAGTTTACGTTTGTTTAGCCATTTCCGACGTTTGTTTGGACCGATTTCTATTTTTTTTTTAATATTTGAATGTCTCGATTTCGCGGGTGGGCCAACTTCACAGTAGCCCACCCATATGTCAGTTTAGGACAAACTACATGCCAGTCGTTAGTTTTTCGTTAGTTTACGTTTGTTTAGCCATTTCCGACGTTTGTTTGGACCGATTTCTATTTTTATGTCTCGATTTCGCGGGTGGGCCAACTTCACAGTAGCCCACCCATATGTCAGTTTGGGACAAACTACATGCCAGTCGTTAGTTTTTCGTTAGTTTACGTTTGTTTAGCCATTTCCGACGTTTGTTTGGACCGATTTCCATTTTTTTTTTAATATTTGAATGTCTCGATTTCGCGGGTGGGCCAACTTCACAGTAAGCCCACCCATATGTCAGTTTGGGACAAACTACATGCCAGTCGTTAGTTTTTCGTTAGTTTACGTTTGTTTAGCCATTTCCGACGTTTGTTTGGACCGATTTCTATTTTTTTTTTTAATATTTGAATGTCTCGATTTCGCGGGTGGGCCAACTTCACAGTAGCCCACCCATATGTCAATTTGGGACAAACTACATGCCAGTCGTTAGTTTTTCGTTAGTTTACGTTTGTTTAGCCATTTCCGACGTTTGTTTGGACCGATTTCTATTTTTTTTTTAATATTTGAATGTCTCGATTTCGCGGGTGGGCCAACTTCACAGTAGCCCACCCATATGTCAGTTTGGGACAAACTACATGCCAGTCGTTAGTTTTTCGTTAGTTTACGTTTGTTTAGCCATTTCCGACGTTTGTTTGGACCGATTTCTATTTTTTTTAAATATTTGAATGTCTCGATTTCGCGGGTGGGCCAACTTCACAGTAGCCCACCCATATGTCAATTTGGGACACACTACATGCCAGTGGTTAGTTTTTCGTTAGTTTACGTTTGTTTAGCCATTTCCGACGTTTGTTTGGACCGATTTCTATTTTTTTTTAATATTTGAATGTTTCGATTTCGCGGGTGGGCCAACTTCACAGTAGCCCACCCATATGTCAGTTTGGGACAAACTACATGCCAGTCGTTAGTTTTTTCGTTAGTTTACGTTTGTTTAGCCATTTCCGACGTTTGTTTGGACCGATTTCTATTTTTTTTTTAATATTTGAATGTCTCGATTTCGCGGGTGGGCCAACTTCACAGTAGCCTACCCATATGTCAATTTGGGACAAACTACATGCCAGTGGTTAGTTTTTCGTTAGTTTACGTTTGTTTAGCCATTTCCGACGTTTGTTTGGACCGATTTCTTTTTTTTTTAATATTTGAATGTCTCGATTTCGCGAGTGGGCCAACTTCACAGTAGCCCACCCATATGTCAGTTTCGGACAAACTACATGCCAGTCGTTAGTTTTTTCGTTAGTTTACGTTTTTTTAGCCATTTCCGACGTTTGTTTGGACCGATTTCTATTTTTTTTAAATATTTGAATGTCTCGATTTCGCGGGTGGGCCAACTTTACAGTAGCCCACCCATATGTCAATTTGGGACAAACTACATGCCAGTCGTTAGTTTTTCGTTAGTTTACGTTTGTTTAGCCATTTCCGACGTTTGTTTGGACCGATTTCTATTTTTTTTTAATATTTGAATGTCTCGATTTCGCGGGTGGGCCAACTTCACAGTAGCCCACCCATATGTCAGTTTGGGACAAACTACATGCCGGTCGTTAGTTTTTCGTTAGTTTACGTTTGTTTAGCCATTTCCGACGTTTGTTTGGACCGATTTCTATTTTTGAATGTCTCGATTTCGCGGGTGGGCCAACTTCACAGTAGCCCACCCATATGTCAGTTTGGGACAAACTACATGCCAGTTGTTTCGTTAGTTTACGTTCGTTTTTTCATTACAGGCGTTTGTTTAGGTTGATTTATATTTTTTAGATTATTTGAATATCCAGATTATTTGCGCAACTTACAAACTACATGACAGTCGTTAGTTTTTCGTTAGTTTACGGCCGATTTGTTATATTGTAATGTTTATATTCATATTCAATTAGTAGTTATTGCAGTGTATGACCTTTATTTTAAATTGGTTGTCACGTACACGAAAATATAGTAAATATGCTATAGAAATTGAAATCTTCGTGTTTGTTTTTAAAAGATTTGTTGAAAATATTACCTATATACTATAAATAATGCTACGTTGTAATTAGATACATTTTATTTAATAAACGGGGTTTACACGAATACATAATAAAGTTACTTAAAGGCTTTTTTTCATTATCATATTTATTACGACAAAATTATTTGGTTACATTTTCATTGTGTAAATATTATTACTGAAAAAACATTAAACTATATATCAATATTAATATTATAAATCTCAAATCATTCCTAAATTTATCAAATAGTAAAGAAGCTAACAAATAATACATATTAATATTAAATTATGAAATAAGTAAATAAGTTTTATATATATATATATATATATATATATATATATATATATATATATATATATACAAATAAGAATTTACGCAAAAATGCTTCTTATAGAAAATAAGTAATTAACTAACGCTTAAAACTAAGTAGGAAAAGTAAATACGATATAAGAAACTTTAAGTGTTTTATATTTACAACGACAAAATTTAAATTCCTAGATTAAATAAAAAAAAACTTAGTTACTTAGTAAGAGCAATATTGGCTATTCATTCATATTACAAGTCAAATACTATACATAATTACACATTATTACAATTATTATTTACAAACAGTAATAAATTTTAAAAATGGTGAAGAAATTGACAAATGTATTACTAATAAATTATGAAATACGCAAGTGGCGCTTTAAAGTAATGTAGAAATACTACAACTTGTTTCTCGCAAATCGCTTCTCTTAGGATATAAGAAGCTTTAAATGTGTGTTATTTATACAAAAAAATTTACATGCCTAAATTAAATAAAAAAAAAACACTGAATAAATTATATCACTTTTCAACACTAATATTAGTTATTTAATCATAATACAACTAAACTACGAGAGAAATACTACAATATTAAAATAATTATACACCAAACAATACTAAATTTACAAAATAGTGCAGGAACTGACAAATAATATTTATTAGTAATAAATTGTGAAAAATTTAAATAACGCCTAAAAGTTATCTAGATATACTATAATTTGTTCCACGCAAAAGTGCATCTCATACGAGAAAGAAGCTTTAAGTGTTTTATATATATAACAGAAATATCAGTTATTCACTCTTAATACTACAAAAACACGATATACAATTTAAGAGCATTAAAATGATTATTCAAAGGTACAACTAAATTTTACAACATAATGAAAACCCTGACAAATAACACAAATATAAATTTTAAAGCATGAAATATCTAAAGAACGCTTAAAAGTCACATAGAAATATTAACATTATTTACTCGAACAAACAAAAAAAGGAGATAAGAAGCTTTACATTTTTAATATCGCAAAAGTGCATCTCATACGAGAAAGAAGCTTTAAGTGCTTTATATTTATAACAGAAATATCAGTTATTCACTCATAATACTACCAAAACACAATATACAATTTAAGAGCATTAAAATGATTATTCAAAGGTACAACTAAATTTTACAACATAATGAAAACCCTGACCAATAACACAAATATAAATATTAAAGCATGAAATATCTAAAGAACGCTTAAAAGTTACATAGAAATATTAACATTACTTACTCGTACAAACAAAAAAAGGAGATAAGAAGCTTTACATTTTTAATATCCAAAACATTACTAATCTTTCAAAACTTCCACTTTCATTAACAAACTTTAAAGAAAAACTATGGCCGGTTTTAATTTTTACATATTTATGAGTTAATTCGTTAATAATACCGTAAAGTGTTATCTACTTAACTTACATAATATCTATGGATCTGTACCTTCACGTGTAGTTGCATACATGATAATATGGGGAGATATTCTTTCTGATTCGTTACAAATTACAATTTCATTTGCAAGATCGTCCAATACTTCCCACCTGTTGTCCAGTCTGTGAGTGTACGCTACGTAGTGGCCGGGCCTGTGAGCTACAACTCCCATTATTGTGAATTTCTTTCCAAATAAAACTAATTGTGATGGGAATTCGTTTAAAGCGTAAGGTCTACAATTTCCTGACGACTCCATGAGCATGCCCACATCTTTGTTGCTGAGGAACTCCACGTCAACAATCAGAAAGGGGCTCATTGTGCAGGACACTGTGGCTTTTCCTGAACATTGTCGACCACATACTTCTTTAATAAAATATTTCGTGTTTGCCAACTGTTCACTAAAATCGTCGTTTACTGTACAAAGATGAAGAGATACTAATACAGCTTTAGCTATGGCAGAAATTCCTTCATTAAAGATTACATTGGAATTCGCCTCAACAACATTGATGATTGTCCTTTTTTCTTTTACACATTGGTCGTTAGTGCAGTCTCGTTCCAGCACATTTAGACTTTGGTCCTTTAGCATCTCTACAGTTAATGTTGGAACATTACACCAAGCATCATACTCAAGGCCAAGTGTGTCACTTCTTTTTCGGGGATGCATCAGGTGAAAAGAACTTCTTGGTTTCATGGACTTACTTAAGGTTTGTGCTCGCAACCGTAACGTTTTCTGCGATGCACCATCAAGCGCAAGACTCATGGTTGTCTGGAAAAGGTTGTTGTCAGACCCATTAATTATTTGACGACTTTCTGGGCTGTAAATATATATTTCAGCCATTATTTGGCTTACTGCATCAAACCCACAAGTGTTTGTCACTGATACTTTCGAACCCCCATCAATGTCCACAAATCCTGTCAGGTTACCATTAGCCAATAACCTATTTTTTAGGATGTCCTAGCCTATTGGCTCTTACCGCCACTTCGAAATGAGGAGAAGGGGAGAGGTATTTTTGATTGCATTCGAATCCCTCTTTTAGCGAGACCTCTCCAATTTTCCATGAAGTTTAAATCATGTGGAGCTTCATTTAATTGTTCATTAGTGGTGTAGACCGTATTCTCGAATTGCCTTTCCTCATCGTAGCTAGAGTTGGTTAATAGGCTGTCTATACAATTTCCTTCACTGCTTCCTGTCTCTAAACGAACTTTTTTTATCGCGGGCTGTAGAGAGGGATCAGAGTAGGGTTCTCTCCTCCTTGTTCTGGAAATATGTATACCACTTTTTGTAGCCACCTGTAAAGAACAAGTTCTCTTTTAGAATAAACAAATCAAGAATATTCGTACACTGACAAATATTCAAGATAAAGCAGTTTAACTTAAGTTTATAAAACGAAACAGTATATTTTAAATTGTAAGCTATTACATGAGCTAAATTAGGTTAAATTACAACAAAGGAACGTTTTTTGTCTAGGTAACCGTATACGTGTAATAAAAAATTATATCAAACAATTGCTTCATAAAAATAATACATCGCTTTCTATGTTAAAATTTATATTAATTTAACACACTTATAAAACAGGAAATGTTCTTTGTAATTTAGTTTTAATCTCAGAATTATTATACAAATATGTGGGCAGCTGTTAATAATAATATAACAATATTAACAAAGATTAAACAGTTACCTGGGGTTTTTCTTGAGACTTTTCAATTTTTCTTGGCGCTCCAGCAATCTTACAACACCCTTCTATGGATTCCAAATGTACAGCAACAAATCTGTCGATGCGAATTGGTTTTGCAGATCCTTGCAGAATTCGGGTCTTCAGGTCAGCAAAATCGCTTTCTACTGGCGCAGACGAAGCTGTTATGTTTGGTGATTTGTACAAATTCACCATGACTGCAGACCAGATAGGAAATTCCTTAGCTAAACGCTTAATTTCATTAGCTACATCGGGACAGTAATAAGGGTTGAGTCTGCCCTCACAGTTAAAGATGTTTCGATCAATATCCTTATAAATTTTGTCCAACCAGATAGTTATATTGTTATTATAGCCAGCTATTTCATTATCACAATCCTCGTTGCTATCACCACTAGTTTGTTCTTCTACATGTGATATATCCTCATCTTCGCCTTGGTATATCTTGCTTTCATCTCCTTTGATTTTTTTGGATAATGTAGCTAGACTACTCTCAACAGTAGACGGAGTTGATAATCCTTCATGTGAAGCTGAAGCCATGATCAAAACATCACGAAGAACCTCCTGGAAGTCTACAAGGGACTTACTTTTTATTAAAAGACCCAGACATCTTAAATAAAAGTCTTTTAGTCTACGTCTCTCCTTGTTCCTCCAAAGCTTCCATTTTTTAGCACTTAAGATAAAATGGGCGACGTCTAGCCTGAGGTAACATGGAGGTAATTCATTGCCTTCTTCACTTAGAGCTAAAAAGCTTTTTTGTAGATAGTCGTTCATATCGACTGAACGGCCAAAAGATCTTACAACAGCACTTTTTAAGGCTGGCGAATTATCAACATTGATTTCCTTTGGACATGGAGCACCCTTCCTTTCCCACTCATTTAGCCAATACAATATTGTATTTGCATCTTGTTTTTCTGACAACATTTGCAGCACGGGTAGTTGGAACTCGCCAGTATGCATAACCAACTCGTATAAAAATATGTGGCCAGAAATGTTATTGAGTCTTACAATTTTCTTGACCAGACTCCCCGTTGCGTCTAACGACAAAATGCTGTATTTTTCTTTGCAGTAATGTTTATAAAGCAACATTTGAGCTGGAGTTGAATAGTGCACAACGGTTTTATCTAAAGCAACATCATGAATTGACCCAGCATACGGCTCAGCATGTTTCATAATGGCTAAATTCATGACAGGATGTGCACCCTCAACAACCCCTAATGCAGCATCTCTTTGAGTTTGCTTCGCTTTTCGCAAAACATTCGGGGTATAAAGAATAGGAGGCTCAACGTCTCCTTGTTCCATTAGGTTTTTTGCGGTCACCCTTCTGTAAACTACAGCTGATACATTTTTTAAATGCGTTCCTCCTATATTTTTTCTTAGTTCACCTACTAATGGTCGTTTTCTCGTATGAGGAATTTTGCGAGTATCATTTGCTAACCATTCCAATTGTACATCACATCCAGAAGCAGGTTCTTCAATGACACGTCCTCTGGCACTTGCACCGCATTCTTTACATTCTGCTGCAATTCTAATGTACCCCAAAAATCTGTCTTTATAAACTGTGGCTCTTTTGAAAGTATAAGGGCAAGGGAGCTTGTGTTGTTCCCATATATATTTTGACAGCGTCTGTGTCCATCGCAACTGAGGCAGTATTTTGTAGTGTCTTGATTGACTTCGGTCTCTCCTTTTATACCGTTTGTCTATAGGCTTAAAATTTTTGCTATTCACTTTGAGGAATAACTATTTTAAACGATTTCTGAGGCAATAATTGTTCCACTGGAGTATCAGACGAGATCGGTGATTTGTCTGCACTTCCATTAGATTCAGAACTGTTGCTTATCGACGTTATTGGTTCAGGAGATGATATTCCGTTGTACTTTCTCAATTCAGTGTAACTGTTATGTCTGTTTTCCTTGACGTACTGATACACATATGAGGGTTTGACTAAAAACCCTAATGACTCACTTATTAGTGTCCATACAGAATTAGAAGGTCCAGGTATTTTTCCATTTGTGTCAATCACGCCTTCTGCATTCAAAATTGCAGCTTTCAAGTGTTCATGAGCAACTGCAGGTGGTCTTGGCATCTAAAAGAAAGTATAAATAAACCTATAAGTTGCACATATATTTTGAATAAATTTAATTTTAAACTTAGAAACTTAAACCAACACATAAAATTGTTACTCATATCGAGCAAAACCAATGGATTATGTTTCTCGATATAATTAAAACTACGTTATTTGTATAGCCATAATTAAATAATATATTTAATTTTATAGCTTCACGAAAATAGAATGTTTTTTTAAGTTTAATCATCTCAAATTAAAAAAATATATATATAATTTTGTTTATTTCACGATGTTTTTTTGGAAAACAATTTAGGCTCATATTTTAGACAAAAGAGTTTACTCTTAGCGTGTGGAATTATTTCTTGCTGATTTTTACGGTTGGCCCAAAACTAGTTGCGAGTAACAGCTAGTAAACGTATAAAAGCTATAATATTGAAACTGTGCGGATGACTTGAAGATATCATGTTTGGCTGATCACTGGGCTCTGCAGAAGGACTTACAGGGGATACGGATATGGTGTTCGATAAATGAAATGGACCTTAGCTTAATGCGACTTCATGTCATGCACCAGATCTCACGCGGCTTTGCGAGTCTGAGTGACAAACCTCTGCAGAGTAGTTTTTCCACAAAGTGTACTAAAAAAATGGGGGACACTGCTTTAGCACCCCCTGGAAAAAGCACCTCTTCTAAGCCCACAAGCAGATTTGTATTTTAGAGTTTTAATCTAATCGTAAATACAGTATAATAGTTTTTATATGGATTTTTATGACGCTGTCACTTATAAGCTAACAGAATTATTTAAATCATACCCATCATTAATTCTACTTCAGTTAAACCTTTCAATCAATATGTTTATAAAAATTAATTAATGCACTGATAAAGATGAAAAGAACAAAATCCTACATTTTTGAACTTTGAATCTACGCCTAAATTAAAGCCCATGTAGGCTCTTTCCCTTTAAGTTTCTTAATAAACAGTAATTAGATAGCAAAGTATTTATTCTTGTATATCTGCTGGATTTTAAGCAAATTTAAAAAAAGCATTTTAATAAAATTTAATGGCTGTCATTTCGAAAGTATTTATGAATATTTGTTATAACTGGCCTTGTTGCCACAAATGTTTGATCCAAATTAGGTAGGATTTGTTTATTCATTTTAAGATATTAACAATTTATAGAAAACATATACAGACTGACAGGTAGGAAAGTAACAACCGAAGACCCATTTCCATATTCTGAATTGCGTTTGCCATGACCGAGCAGTAGCGGGATATATCCTTGTTTTAAGAATTAAAGGACACTCTGTATATAAAATTATTATACAGAGTGTCCAACAACCTTCTATCAATATTTTCAGGCATTATTCACAGACCAAAGGCAGAAACAATCATATTCACCTTTCTAAAACTCAATAATAACTTAAATAGCCACAATTTTGTTTTGTTTTGGTCTTTATTTTATTTAACTATTTATATTCGACAACGGACTGTTTAGGTTAAATGTTGTATATACCTTTATAACCCTAATGCCTAATTACATAAAAAAAATTCATTTATTACAAGCTTCATTTTCAAAATAGTAGGTTCCAAAAATATTTAAGCGTAAATATTTTTAAAAGCGATATATGGTAAAGAGGTTTCAATTATTACACAATTTAAAATAAAAATCCAACGATACCAAGTTTTAAAAATTGGTTGTGAAATAACGGAGAAAATTTGCTTTTTAAAACCAATTACCAAACAATATTCGCCTTTATTATTTTTATTATTATTATATATTATATCCGCCTTCGTACGCAATTTGTGTAGAATAACTGGTACGTCATAGGTATCTCCATCATGTCTTTAAAAAATGTGATTTATATTATTCATTCTCGTAACCGTTGGAAAAAGTCATATAATCGAGGGTATAATCCTTTACCAGAGGAATATATCTCCTAGAGGTAAGACTTTCAGAAGTAGATCAAACATTTTTTTTATATTAACTAGTTAGGAAGAAACCTTTGCGGATATACTTCATCCTTAGCTATCAATGCCTCATTCATCAGTTTTTTAACACTGTGTTAAGTTCATAAACTAATAATGCATCTACAAGTTGTAGCCCCATGTGAAATATACCTTTCTCGGACTCAGCCAGAAGGGATATTTTGTATTTGATGTTTCTATATATTCCTTTCCTTATGAAGAATAGTTAGACATGATTCTATAGAGGACATTTTACGTAAGCAATAGTAATACTTATTGACATAACTTTGAAATATTTTTGTGAGTACCATTCTACGGATTTTTGTGTAGTGTTGAGTCTATTGAGCTGTTCTATTGTGCAGATGATTCACGGTACGTGATCATCTATACGTATGAATAGTGCATACGATAAAAAGTTATAATCTAGTTTTTTACTGCAAATAGTTACGAGGAATTATTCAAAGGCAGGTACTGAAAAATAATTTCTGTAATAAATGACAAATCAAAAACTAATTTTCATGCTTCATTTGATTAATTCTATAAAATTATTGTACTAAACAAGATTATCATTCTACAAATAACTTAGTATGACGTAAAATCTTTCAGTTAATGAATTTTCAGTTTAAATACACAAAGAAACACAAGAGAATTGCTTTTAAATATACTCGTATATATTTGGAATTTTTATTTCTCTCTACAACAAGTTGGTTGGAATAAAATAATCTGAATTTCTGATTTCAATTCGTTTAACAGCAGAATTTTCATATGACATTTTTTGCTTGGAAATTATCCACAAAGTGTATGCTTATACAGGGTGATTCATGAAGTTCTCCCCCCACTTCTACAGCACATTTTACTAGTAAAAAGAATGAAAAAATGTTATATAAACATAGGTCCGAAAACGCTTCGTTAGCGAGTTACAGCTAGCGAAAGATTTCGCCTGAATTCCTGGGTAAAGAGTAAAATAAAGCCATACTGAACTTTTGGAAAGGTTAATTAAGTAAGAAATATCGTGGATTCTTATGTATTTTTACCTGATAAAGCTAATAAATTAGGTTTCAGAACTGTACCTGTAGTAGTTTTTGAGGGATTCAGGGTTAAATGCAAAAAATTGGGACACGAAACAATGTTTTTTTAAGTTTGATGTACAATAACTTTGTTTAAATTGGTAATAAATACATAAAATCAACGAACATTAATTGTAGAGAATGTAATTCTGAGAAAATTGATATAATCAAAGTCTAAAATAAAACAGAAATAAGTACCAAAAAATCGATTTTATTCAGTATAATACATTACTAGTTTTAAGCAAAATTAATCAGGTTTGGCCAACCGTACGCACCTTTTTATAATAGATGTTCGAAAATGAGGCCATCATTATCAATACATTTTGCAGCACTTTTGTGTATTGCTTTAGTTGCGTTTCTTAATTTTTCAGGACTTCCCTGTATCTGCACAGCCGAATCCATAATACGGGCAATTAATTCATCACGAGAATTCACTTTTGTCTTGTATACAATGTCTTTCATCCATCCCCAGATGCAATAATCCAATGGAGATAGATCTGGTGATCTTGGTGGCCAAGGGTGAGGCCCTCCACGACCAATCCAGTGTCCAGGAAATTGATGATTTAAGTAAGCAGAAACGGCACATGAAAAGTGGGGAGGTGCTCCGTCATGCTGGAAGTACAAATTTTGTCTGAGATGTAAAGGAACATTCTCTAAAAGCTGCGGCAACTCTTCTTGAAGGAAATGCAAATAGAACTCAGCATTTAGGCGTCCAGGTAATATGAAAGGTCCAATCAGCCGATTGTGCAAAAGGCCACACCAGACATTGACGCTAAATCGGTGTTGAAAGTTCTGTTCCACTACCTCATGTGGATTTTCTTCTGCCCATGAGTGTTCATTGTGCAAGTTATTGACACCATCCCGAGTGAATTGTGCCTCATCCGTAAACAAAATACGCTTGTAGAGTTGATTATTAATATTCAAATAGTTGCAAAACTCTAAGCGAAGCGGACCATCCCCTAGCTGTAGATGTTGAACCTTTTGTTTATGAAACGGATAAAATTTGTTTCGATTAAGTGACCACCACACACCGTTGACTGCGAAACTCCTATCCGCCTAGAAATACGTCGTGTACTTACACCTGGACTGCGATGAACAGCATTAATAACAATATCATAATCAAGTTGGACAGCTCGTTTATAATTGGTTCTAGTACTTGGTAGTGATCCTGTTTCCCGAAGAGTACGAAAAGTTCCTGAAATTGTTTTGGTATCTGGAATCCTCCTATTAGGGTAACGTAGTTCATATTATTCTACAGCAGCTCTAGCATTACCATTACAGTAAACCCAAAATAAAAACCATATCAGCGTATTCCTCTGATGTAAATAAGTAAGGCATTTTTTCGCTGAATAAACAATCAAATTATAACTCACAGAAAAATTGCATTTAATAACGATTCACAGAACCCGATCTCCTGCTGTAGCTTGTAAAACACCACTAATACACAGTTCTAACGTAACAGTATAGAATACCATTGTTGATCAGCTGTTATTCGTGCGTTACCAACTTAGAAATTAATAAAACAAAAAACTGCATTTCGATGATTAGTAAACAATAATGGGAAAATGTTTGCTTCATTTATTTTCAAACATTTGATGTAAATTTTTATAAAAAAAAATACAACGTAATAAAACATGATATTTTTATTTACAAACAAATTTATTTAACAGTTAATCTTATTTTCTCAATTTATCTCATAAAATAAGGAACAAACATTTTGTTTTTGTTTTATTTTAACTAAATACCGTACGGTATTTCTTTACAGCTAGTAATGTATTATACTGAATAAAATCGATTTTTTTTGGTACTTATTTCTGTTTTATTTTAGACTTTGATTATATCAATTTTCTCAGAATTAAATTCTCTACAATTAAAGTTTGTTGATTTTATGTATTTATTACCAATTTAACAAAGTTATTGTACATCAAACTTAAAAAAACATTGTTTCGTGCCCCAATTTTTTGCATTTAACCCTGAATCCCTCAAAAACTACTACAGGTACAGTTCTGAAACCTAATTTATTAGCTTTATCAGGTAAAAATACATAAGAATCCACGATATTTCTTACTTAATTAACCTTTCCAAAAGTTCAGTATGGCTTTATTTTAATCTTTACCCAGGAATTCAGGCGAAATCTTTCGCTAGCTGTAACTCGCTAACAAAGCGTTTTCGGACCTATGTTTATATAACATTTTTTTCATTATTTTTACTAGTACAATGTGCTGTAGAAGTGGGGGGAGAACTTCATGAATCACCCTGTATAGGCGTGAAGAATATTACGCCTATTGTATGTTCTACGAAATCCACTATAACCTAAGTAACAATATAAACATTTGTAGACCACCTAATAACACAAAGGGTAAGGCAAGAACATGACGCTATTTTTAAGAGATAAGCAGCGGCTATGAAAATCGCTATATCTTAAGAATTACAATAAGTTAATACAAATATACAGTAATGAAATTTAATACTAGACATTCTCAGAGAGACATTCTCAAAACAGAGATAACTCTCGATAATAGAGGAAGTGTATTATTATAACTACTCGTGTTGTTCTCAGCACCTTAGTGGTTTCGTTTTATTTTGTTGTTTCGGAAAATTCGTCTACACATTTCTAGATATTTTTTTTATAAATACATTTCCTTTAATATTCCCTTTAATAATAAAAATGGGGGATTTTTGTATTATTTCCTTTTAATATTTTTCCTTTTATACATTTTCACTTCCACACCAATAAAGTTTGAGTTGATAGATTACATCCCACAATAAACACAACCAACGTTAGATTCTTCAAAATAATATTTTAAAGTACAGGAACACAAGTTTCATACTAATAAAATAAAAATCAAGTAAACACAGCTTAAAACTACATAAAATAAAAACGTTTATTTGCTTACCTTTGTTGTAACTGAAATTCCGGGAGTCTAAGCAGGAATCACTGAAAGAACTGAACCATCACGGACAACAGTTAACCAACAAGTGTCGATTTTGGATAAGAATGCAAAAGGCATGCGCACGCACCATCGCCTATACAAAGCGCACCGACCCTTTTTTGTTACTCGAGGCGTACGATCCCTCAACACCTGCGTGCGCCAGATGTTAGAAATGTAAACAATCAGCAGGGCCGTAAACACCTTTGACGGGCCCCGGAGAAGATATTCAGCCGACACTACCATTTCGGAAAATTTTTTACAATATTACATATTACAAAGTATTTTGTTTTGTTTTACTTAAACCAAAGTACCTATGGATTTTCTCATAATAATCAACAAATTTTTAAACGATTACAAAATTAGAAACACCTAGACAACCGTTACCGTGAAATTAGCCAACCGCGAAATCGAGACATTCAAATATTAAAAAAAAGAAATTTGTCCAAACAAACGTCTGAAATGGCTAAACAAACGTAAACTAATGAAAAACTAACGACTGGCATGTCGTTTGTCCCAAACTGACATATGGGTGGGCTACTGTGAAGTTGGCCCACCCGCGAAATCGAGACATTCAAATATTTAAAAAAAAATAGAAATCGGTCCAAACAAACGTCGGAAATGGCTAAACAAACGTAAACTAACGAAAAACTAACGACTGGCATGTAGTTTGTCAAAAACTGACATATGGGTGGGCTACTGTGAAGTTGGCCCACCCGCGAAATCGAGACATTCAAATATTAAAAAAAAATAGAAATCGGTCCAAACAAACGTCGGAAATGGCTAAACAAACGTAAACTAACGAAAAACTAACGACTGGCATGTAGTTTGTCCCAAACTGACATATGGGTGGGCTACTGTGAAGTTGGCCCACCCGCGAAATCGAGACATTCAAATATTTAAAAAAAAATAGAAATCGGTCCAAACAAACGTCGGAAATGGCTAAACAAACGTAAACTAACGAAAACTAACGACTGGCATGTAGTTTGTCCCAAACTGACATATGGGTGGGGTACTGTGAAGTTGGCCCACCCGCGAAATCGAGACATTCAAATATAAAAAAAAAAATAGAAATCGGTCCAAACAAACGTCGGAAATGGCTAAACAAACGTAAACTAACGAAAAACTAACGACTGGCATGTAGTTTGTCCCAAACTGACATATGGGTGGGCTACTGTGAAGTTGGCCCACCCGCGAAATCAAGACATTCAAATATAAAAAAAAATAGAAATCGGTCCAAACAAACGTCGGAAATGGCTAAACAAACGTAAACTAACGAAAAACTAACGACTGGCATGTAGTTTGTCCCAAATTGACATATGGGTGGGCTACTGTGAAGTTGGCCCACCCGCGAAATCGAGACATTCAAATATTAAAAAAAAATAGAAATCGGTCCAAACAAACGTCGGAAATGGCTAAACAAACGTTAACTAACGAAAACTAACGACTGGCATGTAGTTTGTCCCAAACTGACATATGGGTGGGGTACTGTGAAGTTGGCCCACCCGCGAAATCGAGACATTCAAATATAAAAAAAAAAATAGAAATCGGTCCAAACAAACGTCGGAAATGGCTAAACAAACGTAAACTAACGAAAAAACTAACGACTGGCATGTAGTTTGTCCCAAACTGACATATGGGTGGGCTACTGTGAAGTTGGCCCACCCGCGAAATCAAGACATTCAAATATTAAAAAAAATAGAAATCGGTCCAAACAAACGTCGGAAATGGCTAAACAAACGTAAACTAACGAAAAAACTAACGACTGGCAAGTAGTTTGTCCCAAATTGACATATGGGTGGGCTACTGTGAAGTTGGCCCACCCGCGAAATCGAGACATTCAAATATTAAAAAAAAATAGAAATCGGTCCAAACAAACGTCGGAAATGGCTAAACAAACGTTAACTAACGAAAAACTAACGACTGGCATGTAGTTTGTCCCAAACTGACATATGGGTGGGCTACTGTGAAGTTGGCCCACCCGCGAAATCGAGACACAAAAATAGAAATCGGTCCAAACAAACGTCGGAAATGGCTAAACAATCGTAAACTAACGAAAAACTAACGACTGGCATGTAGTTTGTCCCAAATTGACATATGGGTGGGCTACTGTGAAGTTGGCCCACCCGCGAAATCGAGACATTCAAATATTTAAAAAAAATAGAAATCGGTCCAAACAAACGTCGGAAATGGCTAAACAAACGTAAACTAACGAAAAACTAACGACTGGCATGTAGTTTGTCCCAAACTGACATATGGGTGGGCTACTGTGAAGTTGGCCCACCCGCGAAATCGAGACATTCAAATATTAAAAAAAAAATAGAAATCGGTCCAAACAAACGTGGGAAATAGCTAAACAAACGTAAACTAACGAAAAACTAACGACTGGCATGTAGTTTGTCCCAAATTGACATATGGGTGGGCTACTGTGAAGTTGGCCCACCCGCGAAATCGTGACATTCAAATATTTAAAAAAAAAATAGAAATCGGTCCAAACAAACGTCGGAAATGGCTAAACAAACGTAAACTAACGAAAAACTAACGACTGGCATGTAGTTTGTCCCAAACTGACATATGGGTGGGGTACTGTGAAGTTGGCCCACCCGCGAAATCGAGACATTCAAATATTAAAAAAAAAATAGAAATCGGTCCCAACAAACGTCGGAAATGGCTAAACAAACGTAAACTAACGAAAAACTAACGACTGGCATGTAGTTTGTCCCAAACTGACATATGGGTGGGCTACTGTGAAGTTGGCCCACCCGCGAAATCGAGACATTCAAATATTAAAAAAAATAGAAATCGGTCCAAACAAACGTCGGAATTGGCTAAACAAACGTAAACTAACGAAAAACTAACGACTGGCATGTAGTTTGTCCCAAATTGACATATGGGTGGGCTACTGTGAAGTTGGCCCACCCGCGAAATCGAGACATTCAAATATTTAAAAAAATAGAAATCGGTCCAAACAAACGTCGGAAATGGCTAAACAAACGTTAACTAACGAAAAACTAACGACTGGCATGTAGTTTGTCCCAAACTGACATATGGGTGGGCTACTGTGAAGTTGGCCCACCCGCGAAATCGAGACATAAAAATAGAAATCGGTCCAAACAAACGTCGGAAATGGCTAAACAATCGTAAACTAACGAAAAACTAACGACTGGCATGTAGTTTGTCCCAAATTGACATATGGGTGGGCTACTGTGAAGTTGGCCCACCCGCGAAATCGAGACATTCAAATATTTAAAAAAAATAGAAATCGGTCCAAACAAACGTCGGAAATGGCTAAACAAACGTAAACTAACGAAAAACTAACGACTGGCATGTAGTTTGTCCCAAACTGACATATGGGTGGGCTACTGTGAAGTTGGCCCACCCGCGAAATCGAGACATTCAAATATTAAAAAAAAAATAGAAATCGGTCCAAACAAACGTGGGAAATGGCTAAACAAACGTAAACTAACGAAAAACTAACGACTGGCATGTAGTTTGTCCCAAACTGACATATGGGTGGGCTACTGTGAAGTTGGCCCACCCGCGAAATCGAGACATAAAAATAGAAATCGGTCCAAACAAACGTCGGAAATGGCTAAACAAACATAAACTAACGAAAAACTAACGACTGGCATGTAGTTTGTCCCAAATTGACATATGGGTGGGCTACTGTGAAGTTGGCCCACCCGCGAAATCGAGACATAAAAATAGAAATCGGTCCAAACTAACGTCGGAAATGGCTAAACAAAACGTAAACTAACGAAAAACTAACGACTGGCATGTAGTTTGTCCCAAACTGACATATGGGTGGGCTACTGTGAAGTTGGCCCACCCATATTGTAACGTCAAAAACTAATAAATGGAGTTCAAAACAAACGTTAAAAATGGCTAAACAATCGTAAACTAACGATAAACTAACGATTCCATCTATTTTTAAGTGGGTGGGCTATTGTGGGTGGGCCAACTTCACAGACATTTCACCGTTTGTGTCACTTTTTTGACACGTTGTTCCTTGTGGAAAGCCGCAGAGAATTCACAGAGTACAATACAGGAATCTGTCGCTCTTCTACTGACATTGACACGTCTGAGGAAATGTCCTACGCCACAACCAGGTCTGCTTTATGACTATACTGTGTCCTACTAAGGACGTATCAACATGGCTTAAAGACTTTGATAACCCTTTCTTATTGTAACCTATTTATATATTGACTGGACTAGGTCTAAAACACTGCCAGCACAATGAAATTCAGAGTCGGGTATAATGCTTGCATAATTTTCACCCAATGTGTAAGTTATCTAACAAACGGTTCTCCACCCCTAATGAATAGTCTATGTTTCCTGGTTATATAACTTAATTTGTAGTCATTTAGTTTTTTATAATATATATTACATTACAAATATTGTTTAGTGATGACTAATTATATATGTTTTTTTTTTTATTTTATTACCACTTATAAGAATGAAAATGGAACTCTCTATGTGTAAAAATATTATTTTGTTAATTTGTATTACAAAGGACATCTAACCACTGTAATTAATCTTATATACAGTTTTAAATTTACAAAAAAGTTCTTAAAAATCCTTATCATCTATGTTATATGTCTTAATTTATTCAAACTAAATAGTTATATAATATTTGGTTTCCTTGGGTTTTATATATTTTTCAAAGTTACGTATATCAATAGGAAAGTATGAAATAATAGCATAACAGAATAAAATCATATACACAAAATACATAATAATTGCGAGGAAACCCCAGTATCCTATTGATAACCGCTTAGGTGAACTAAATTATGTATCTCCTCGCAGAATTCCTTCATTCACTTAGCTTCTTCTACGTAATTAGAGATAGATGTCATGGAGAGCTTCACTGTAGCTCCCAAAAACAGTTGATATCTTAGAGGAAAACACTCAAGAACTCTAAGATGTATATTAGTTTGAATATAAATTAATTGAGTACAAGAAGAGCAGTAAAGTATAGTGTTTATTTATAAATACTACATCGTAATCGTAATAATACTTTTAAGGTAAAATTGCCCTTGTTTGTTTGTTTTACTTTCACGGGAAATTTTTCACACATAGTGAAACACATACCCCCACACACACACACACAACAGAGTATAATTAAAACTCTAGCCAGACTATTAACCTTTTATTAATATAAAAAGAAATTCAAAAGGTTTTCTCTAAACTTGAAAAAAAGTATATGCAAATTAACGAACAAAAAGTCTTATTATTTGTTATTACTTAAAAACAATAAACTACCTGTAAAGTCAAAAGATTTATTAAATTCACACTCTAAAAATTGTGAATAAATCTCAATTAATTTTGACCTCGTTATAAATCTTAATGTATTTTCAAGTAATTAAATAGCTTTAAAATATTTTATAATTTAAACGCTAAAAGAAAAATATAGTGGTCTAAAGATTTTATTACTATGGATAAGCTATAAAAGATTGGTAAATATGGTAAAGAAACTACTCTTTTGAAAGGGTTTAGTAACTTGTAAGGAAATAACGAACTCTATTCATGTAAGCTCAACTTTGCATTTGTATTCATAGACTGGCCTTTGAATTAAAGGCCACATTGAGAAGACTGGTGTGTTCTCTATTGAATAAAGTATCATAATAAAGTTTGTATATTTTTTACCATGATTTAACTTAAGGCTTTTAGTTTGGCCATTAATACGTAAAATAATGTTTCATTTTCTGTTATTAATGCAGAAGAGTACTTTAAAAAGGACAATTTTATAAATATTTTTCTACCTGTGAGTACTAAATTATGTCAATACTGCATAAAAATGAAATAAACAAACTATTACTAGAAAATATTTGCTGTAAATGAAGTGGAGTATGTAACCACTTACCCAAAACCTTATTCGTATATAATCTAGTAGATCCACAGAGAAAAAGATTTAATGGCGGCGCTATAGTATTTTTTACATAATGTAAAGTATGGAAGACCTAAGATTTTGTGGTTACCTTGTTTTGAGTTTCATTAAAACTAATTATGGTTGAATAAAAATTATTCATTTAAATTAATAACCATGACAATTGTAGAAAGTGCTCATTATTGGTTACTTGTTGATATGGTTACATGTTAGATTTGCAATAATATTTAAATCTAAGTTGATAAGACCTTGCTCCTTTTAATACGTATTAATTTACGTCACGTTGAACTATTAGCAAGCTGGGAATACACCATACTAAGTTTTCCATTAGAAAATACTGTGAGTTTGCATGCAAAATTTGAAATCTACAGATATTTATTTCTTTAGGTGCATATATATCACTTGCTCACGATTTAGTAAGAGATATAGCCAAGTAGTACTTTCTCCTACTGTACAGAGCTGTATGAATAACAAGGTTTGACTTTCGGAAAGACATGAATTTCCCCAAGACTCCTGGAGTTAAAAAAACGGGTAAAATAGATTGATTCCTGGTTCTTGTACTGATTATTATCCTTGTAAATACAATTCGTTGTACCGGAGATCCATATCAAGCTATTTAACCCTCCGACTGTTGTTCATCAAAAGTTTGATGAACAAACATTCCCTTGCATAATCACTCATTACAGTATATTCCGGCAACGTATCGATTCGATTCATGCACCATTGGATTCGGAAAAAAAGCCTAAGGAATACTATAGTTTTATGCCTCTTTGTATTGTAGTTGCAACGTACCAAGTTCGTAGTTTGGAACGTAAAAGATGTGACCGCCATGTTGTCGATGCCGTCTGAGTTGTTGATGTGACGAGTCGTGTTTAGTAGGTAAGTAAGTTTTAGTAGGTTTATTTGTGTTTAATGTGTGGTGAATTGTTAAATATTGCAGTAGTGCAAATAAACATATTTTAGAATAAATAAATTTCTCGAAAATTTTTCGCAAAAGTTTTGAGTAATGACAAAATGAAACTTTTTTCGACTCTTCAAAAAAAAGTTATGGAATTTATTTTACTACTGATGTATAGTTTACTTCATTCTGAGTAAGAAAATATGCAATATAACATGTATTGAAGTAAAACTGTATTAGTAAAACTTTTATTAGCAAACTCTTACATATACACCCTATTTTCACAATTTATGCTGAGCCGGGGCTCAGTTTGGACATTCTGTTTTGTCTTTTACCTTTCCAACCTCGGCCACTCTTGTCAGTCGGTGGGGGAGTCACTCCGTCAAAGTATTGATTTTCTGCCTGGTTGGACTGATTGGTCGAGGTCAGCTGGTTGACCTTGACTAGTTTACCGACCAGCTGTTCACCGGCACCGGCTACTGTTCGGAGCGGTCAGACACGTTCGGAGAAGCTACTGTGTTTCTGTCTGTTCACTGCTCGTGTTTTTCACTCTCTTTACTTAATTAGTTGGCGGTTTTTCTCTCCCATCCAGACTCATATTTTCGTAGTTTAGTTATAAGTAGTTTATATATTATTTTGTTACTTGTGTTCCTCGTGTACGTGTTCGTGTCGCTAAGTGTTCGTTCCTGTCTTTCGTACGTTCTAAAATTTGTTAATTTATTAACTATGCTAGTTAAGTTTTTATTTTTGCACTAGTGCTTTCTAACTGATCCGTTCGGCGAACGGAAATTATTTATTCCGTGTACACACTTTGTCTTTATTTAGTGTAAGCGAGACGGTACAGACTTTGCAAATTTTTGTTACCTCGTGTTTTGTGTTGCGTGCAAAATTGGGTGGCAACATTCATGATTTCAATTTTATTATTTAATTATTGCCTTTATAGTAGCGTGAACGGATTAGAATTTAATTATTGTTATTTGGGAAATAATGTATTGTTATTATTTGTAAATTACATAATTATTATTACATTACAATTAATATTATATAATGATTAAAATACAGTGATTTATTGTTACAAGTAAATGTTATCAAGCTGAATCATTTAGTATGGCTGTTCTAGCCTATAAGTAAATGTTTAAATATTTGTTTTGTTTGTAATATTTAATATTGTCACCAAGTAGTATATCTTATAACACTTGGTGTCTTGAGTTATTTTTTAGGAAACAGTTTTTCAATACTTAAAAGGTACTGTTAGTTACAGATCGTTATTTTTAATTGTTAATTTTAAATATTTTATATATACTTTGTGGCAAACATAATTAAGTTTTTATTATTTCTCAGGTTACAATAACATTTTTCTAAATATCTACTGGTTATGTTGGGATTCATTAGGGTTCCCGTGAGTGCCGTCAACGGAACGCTGCGGCGAGTCTGCCCAATGAAACCACTGAAACCAAAACTGAATGCCCCGTGCCCTGCCAGCGCTCCTGTACCGGCATCCAACCGGAGTGTATGTGCTCATATTCATTTCATCTGGAACAAGGTTGGATCCAAAATGTTTTTTTTACTTTTCTTATACTGAACTTGCGAGGATTGGGGTGCGGGGAGCGCTGCCAGATATTAGATCTGGAGGAGGGCCAGTGTTAAGACTAGTGTGTATTTAGTTTAGTTACATGAACTGAAGGGGAGGATTTCATCTTTAATTCGGATTCGTGGAGGCAACTAAGCCCCCGCCTCCTTCGAAAATCGGCTTTAAATATTTTTTTTTTTTACTTTTTGGCTACAAACCTGAAACCAAATTACTTTTTAAAAATAGTGGGCCTAGAAATTCTACAACCTTTTCCCTCCCCTCAGTTCATAACACTTACCAGTTAAAGATAATTTTTCCTACATGCCGTACCTGAAATTGTTATTTATATATCAAATCTCTATATTATATTATTTATTTATTATGTTATTATTTCTATTTATTATGTTATTGTCTATATTGGAATTTTATCTTTTGTTATTTAGTTTTTAAGTTACGCGGTGCACCGTGGTGCTGCATAATTGTATTTTGCATGGAAATGTTTGCCACCTACTAATTATATCTTGTACTCGAAATCTAGTCTCGCTTTTTGTCTCTTTCCCACTAGTGGCATGTGTTTGTTTTTTTTTTTTGCTTTGCTCCGAGTTTGGGAGGGGCGCGCTTCCGAGACCTCCTGTCTATTTTCGCTAACTCGGGACAATGCGCATCGCTGCTTTTTGTTATATAGTGTTATTATAGTTTCATAAATTTGTATAATGCTTATGTGTTTCTGAAACTAGAATAAATTTGACACAAAATGGCTATCTCACGTTTATAGTTTTCTTACTATAACTTGGTTTGCTAGGTATGGTCCCCCCCAAATAAAAAAAAAAATGTAAATTTTGAATTTCATGGGAAAAAATGTTTAGTCAACATTTTTTTAAGGCCAAATTTAAATACTAATATTGTTATATGTTTAATTCTGAACACAAAAATATATACTTCTATATATATTACTTTTAATTTATATTTTTAATAAATTTTTTAAAAAACCCTTGCACGAGGCTCGAAAACATGCCGCCACTACAGGAAAAAATGACCGCCAGTTGGAGGGTTAAAACACAAGTTTTGTTCGGTTTGAAATAAAAAATACAAGGAACAGATACTAGAATATATTTAAAAATTATTTAGAACAGCTGATTAATTACATTAACATCATGTTACACTATCAATGTGTGTTTGTATCTGTGAATGTGACAATGTTGTATGATTGCAAAATGTTATATTAAATGGCTAACTTTGAACATATAATTTATATTGTTTAGGGTAATAAAGTATTTGAATTTTATTAATTAAGAAAAGGGTAGCTTTCCACTAAGCACTTAAGTGTTCATAATATTGAATTGAAATTTTAACAACAATTTTTTGTTTTTTTATTTAAATAATTTTAAGTAAAATAAATAATGTAGCCTCTTGTTATTTGCATACTAACATAAAACCACAGATAATTACAGTGAAAAAAGATTTTAGGTGGGTTTAATACATTTTACCTCGTGCTATTCTTTATCACAGTATAACAATATGTTGGTGTAAAATAACATTTTAAATGGGAGTTAGCATGAATTTAAATTAATATCCTGTTTAAGTTTTAAACTTTAATTTTTGAACTATTCAATTGGTGATTTAAAAATTTAATATTGAGATAAATGTTCTACTTATTTTTAAACATTTGTTTGGTAAAAGCTAATACAAATTTATATTATTACAAACTTAAAAAGGTGCACATAATCTATATGATATTTTAAAATTTATCTATATTATTTTTTTATTGTAAATAAGATTGTAAATTCTCTCCTGGAAAACTAATTGAATAATTGAACTTCGTGCCTCTCATTTCAAGAGATAAATTAGGAACACTTAAGTGGCACAACACCGCTTAGGCGTTACAAGTTGTCAAACTGTGTTAACCATTGTGAGACACAATCTGCTCACATTCTGAAACTAGTTTCGCAGTAATGCGTAAATTAAATCTTACCGACTTTACTGTAACTTCTTGCTATGTTGTCTGTTTTCTGTCATATTATGTCTTTTATTGCACTCAATAAATTGACTTGTTACTAATTAAGCACAAATACTACTTTAGCTTTTTCATATTGAATATAGCAATAGAAATGTTGTAGTAATAATACCAAAAATTTAGTATTATGAGTTTCTCATATTACAAGAAAATCTAAAATATTTTTGTGATTAATTAGGCATTAATGACTTGACCCACAGGAATTTATTCCAAGATGTACATACACTAAAAAATAATTAACGTAACCCGTCTTATAGTTCAGAATTTACATCCAAACCATAGGAAGTAGCTTATATCCAGAATGTCAGCTAAGGGTATCCTCGTGGGACTGGAAAATGGATGTCTGCTTATCCGTATGTGTGTACACACAATTTTCTAGAACGTACTAACAAATAGACTTACATTTTGACAAGAGTTTTAAGTTCATGATTTATAAGCAACCGAGTTCAGTGATGCATTGTCACTATATGTGATTTGGCTGAGAGTTTGAAAATATTCTTTTATTGTTTTTATACGTAATCCTGTAGCAAAAATAAAATTACAGAATAAATATTTTTTTAAACAAACTGTATACAGTCTTGTGACAATTAAACTTACAGTCCAATAAAATAAGCAACAGACATTAAATGTTGCATGCAAACTAAGCGAAGCCTGTGACCCGTAGTTTTCAGCTTGTGGATTAGTGGACTATGCTGATGAAACATTATCAAAAACTTTAAAATAGCGCACTAGCAATATGATTTTGGGTTATATAATAAGCACGGGATGCATGTTTTAGAAAATTAAATGTTACATCACATGGAATTCCTTAATGACATTCGACATTCAACATGCAATTCCATTATTGTGGGATAATGGAACAACATTCAATTATTGATTCACTCATAGGATAAAACTACCCGTTATAGCAGCATGTATATGCAACTCAATTGTTTTAAATGAATCTAACTACAAGTAGCTAAAACTATCAGTTGGTAAATCTTGTTATTTATAGCTAAATAGTATTAGGATAGCCAAGGTACTGAAACAGGGTAACAAATGGCTCTGGATTGTGTAATATACTACTACTATACTTTTAAATAAATGTTAAACTTAATTTGTATTCTGATGATTATAGCTAGAAATAATAAATAACTCAGTATGATAGAAATGGGAACTTTAATGATGATAAATTAATTGACATACAGGTTTGAATTTTTAAACAAGATGGAGGATACAATAATGGTAAATTTTTAAATACAGTTCTTAAATTTTAGGGCAGGGTGGTCGTGCTGGCTTAATGAAATAGAAATATTAGGTATTGTTTTTAAAAAGATATTGTAATTTTGAAAATAATTTTGTTAAATTTTAATTATATTAATTTTAAATTGTTAGCCAAATCGAATGTTCCTGGGTTTCATGTTCTTCCAATGGATCACTGTTAAATTTAAAAGGAATTTTCTTACCCAATGTCTGTATTCTGCTTCTCTGTACTTCAGTGATAATATGAATTTAATAAATTAACCTTTCATATACTGCTGAATAAATGTAACCAGTTTCTTTATTTAAAATAATAATCTTGCTTCACTTCTTATATATCCCTCTCTCCTCTAAACTTTTAAAACTCTGCTCTCTTCACTCTTCAACAATCATCCCTGCACACTTTTTCACTGACTTTAGTTCACTTTATAAATTTTGAGTTTTATATGTAATAAGGAGAAATTTTGATTAATTTTGATTTTGTATTTATTATTTTTTGTATTAAAATTTGAGACAATTTATAATTAATTATTCCTTAATTATTATTACTAATACATTTCTAAATTAAATTAAGTATTGAAATGAATGTGAGATGGGTGTATGAAAATGAGTCATTAAAATTGTTTCAGCAAGGGAGTTTTGAAATCTACGCAAGTGGTGTTGTAGAACAAATGGTGGTTTCCACGAATTCCGTTGTTATGAGAATAATGGATAAGTTGACATTATTCGTCGTCATATTGTCCTGCTGCCCTATACACTACATATTTATTCCATTTTTAATATTAAGATTTTAATATGAAAATAGAGCTAAGTGTATTTTGCTATACCTTAAAATACACTTTGTATAACACCCGCTCAGAAGAAAGGAAAATATAAATTATAGTTCGCGTATTAAATTTGTTATAAAATGCTTATTGATGAATGGAACTGTCTTTACTAGTGAATATTAATAGCTAAAGACATTTCTAAGTAGTATTTTAAATTAAATTACCATTTACAAAAACGAGAACGGAAATATTATTTGGTTGAGCATCATCACTCAAAGAGCTGGGAAATATCTTTGTCTGTCTGCGTGCTAGCACGATATCTTGAAAACTGTGTGACATTAAGTTTATTTCTACGTAGGAAACACAGATTTAAATGATTGTTCATGTCCTCAATTGCATTTAGTTGAACATCAGTAGCGGAAAAATAACGTAATTAATTAATTTGTAAACAAAGAACTGTTTTAAAATATGTAACATAAATATATAGGAAACCTACTCCAACCTTAATAAACATATTTTGGTGATTTTTTTGTGTAAATTTATCAAATTGTAAGACAACTCGAGAAAGATTTGAGTCGAGAGTCAAGAATGAATTATATGATGGTGCATGTTAAACTATAATATTTGGCTGAATGTTATTGAAGCCTATCACTAAGTAGGAAGATACAATTCCTCTTTAATCTGCCGGTGGACCAGAGTCCAGCTGTAGCACACCCCGGCGTTTAACAGCTTTCAGCCTTAAGGAAGAACCGGTCTCTAAAAGCCTTTAGGAACCCATAAGTATCAAAATCCTTGTCTTATGGAAGATCCCATTCTCTGCCCACTCCCAACATTGGCAATTGGTGGCTTTAGGAAGCTTTCATCATCTAGTGCCTCCTGGCCTCTGATATAACCCAAACCTCTGGAAAAGTTCCACCTTTATAATACTTGGTATCTGGAAGGCCATGTAAGGCTATTAAAGGGTCTGAACTAATGTCCTTGGTTAATTGTTAAACATTAGTATGTCCCCACGATAGATATTTATAAACTGTATTGTTTATAAGTTTAGATAAACAGAAATTAACAATAGGCTTGAGGTTTTTTATTAAACTTAATTCTTATATAAGCAACATGGCGTTTGAATATGGCTCATATCCTTGGGACTTTGCTGAGCGTTAGCTAATATTTTAAAATAAGTCATATGGCTTAGTATAGTGATGGTACTAGACAGGTTTAGAAAGGATAGATTTGCCTTCCAGGTGATGAAAAACTTTTTTCTGAATGATTGCATGTCTGTCTTTCTCTCCGCGATATTATTAAGTTTCAGGTGATCTCTAGACTTAAAATTTTGCATGAAACGGTACCGAAGCTTGTTGCGCGACACGTGGAGTTATGTACTCCTTGTTGAGTTTACCAAGCAATACGATTGGTCAGACAAATTTTACAAAGTTTTATTTAATTAAACGCACTATTTGTATTGTTTATAAGATATCTCAATTCTTGTTTCTCTCATTTTCTGATGATTTTTTTTCTCTGCTCAGGCATACTCGGATGGTTGACTCAACATTCCAGGAGTCAAGTATTTGACTGTATCCAAAGTCAGAAGCGGACAAAGCGGAAGGTGAAATGGAACTCAACTTGACATTCCGAAATGCGATATTAGTGGAACAGTATTATTAAACACTCGCGCACGCACGTGTGTGAGCACGAGTGTGTGCATGCATTGGCAGGGACCAATTAAACTGATAGATTTTAGACAAATTGTGCTTGCGGACCAAGTTTCTAAAGCGATAAACAGATCCGTATTATTTTTAATTTGTTTCCTAAGGAATCTTAGAGATAAGCTTTTTTATGAGATAACATTACCAATTTATATTGTACCATATTCGTTATATTTTTTAAAATTTATTAAATTTTAATTTCTAATGTCAGTCAGATGTTCTTAAGTAGCGCATTATGTTGATTAAAAAACCATTTATATTAAAAAAATGTTTTAGTGATTTTGTTAGTTTTACGTTAAATTAAACAGAAGCTACAGGATTGAGTTTAGTCTGATTGTTGAATTTGGTTACTATCTGGTTTATTAATTTTTGAAATCATAGTGTAATCATCAATACCTCCAGATAACCTCCATGGTTATTAAATATTTTTTTATCAAGAAAGGTAGTTTATACTTTAGGAAATCGAAATAGTTATTTTACTATTTTTATTATTAATTTATAATCTGCAACATACGTTTAAAAATAATGTTATTCTATTTTATATTAAAAAAAGCACTCGCCTCATAACTTCCAAAATAGCATCACAGATATACAGTTATAATTTTTATTGGTATTTACTGACCAGTT
The DNA here is from genome assembly GCF_021130785.1 of Homalodisca vitripennis. Classification (NCBI taxonomy): domain Eukaryota; kingdom Metazoa; phylum Arthropoda; class Insecta; order Hemiptera; family Cicadellidae; genus Homalodisca; species Homalodisca vitripennis. The sequence goes on from NW_025776130.1 coordinate 137,526, forward strand.
TACTCTTTGTTGGTTATCATTTCTGGATTATCTGACACTAGGGATTTATATTTTTATTTTATTAAGTACCTAACAAAAAGGTAGTACAATATTTAAAGATATTTCAAAATTAAGTAGACTTATTTGTGCAGGTTCAAGTCAAGAAATTGATGGAGTTCGCAGTGGCAAACTTGACAGCCGCTTTGTTTTCGCTAACAGCTTTCATTAGAATAAGTGAAACTTTCCGAGACGACAACTGAGAACGGAAACTTGACGCTTATTCCAGTTTAGTTGCCTTCTGTTCTAATAACAGCTAGGGTTTGCGGGTCAGTCTTTCATAGCAGTAAATGTTGTGTTGTTTGTAACAACGCGATTTGTAATATTTCCGACTTCACTATTAAAACTAATGAATTCTGTTAATTTATGTAATTCTGTTTTATGCGAATTAAAATTTCTTGACATTGAATAGTAAATGCTACAAATAACAAAATATCCGTGTGTTGAGAACTATTGTGTATTATGCATTTGAACTTGATTAATAAATTGAACATTGCTAAGTTAACACAGCTTAACACTTAAAATTTCTTTGCTTAGATCATACAGATTAAGAGTAATTTTAAAGGATTAGAGAATTTTTGACATTTACTATTCATTCATTAAAAATACTTTAATTAAAACAGTTGACTGATAAAACTGAGTATTTAATATATCTAGGCTTGTACTATTAATAGGTATTTTAAAAAACGTGACAGACAAATAAACAATTGAAATAAGCCATATCGTTCTTAATAATGCTTTTAAACTGTTTTTTTTTTGTTACAAATAAACTATACTTTCATTATTGAGAAAAGTAAACTTTCTATCTCTGAAATTCTCTATTTCGGGACTAATAAAATAATAAAATGCGATCAATGTATTTCAATTATTAAGTATTTAAATTTCTTTTATAAATATTGCTTCTTAAAAGGAATATTTTCTGAACCTGAACCTATGTGAATGGATATGATAATAAACTTTCAGCGTCTGAATTTAGCGTAATTCTCTCCAATTATCATATCCATATCTCAACTAAACTCGAATGCGGAAAGACGTAACGTGATTCTTTAGAGTACTTACACAATGGGCAATGTCATTAAATCAAGCTTCATTAAGATTCCTTTACACTAAATGTGCAGATTATTTGAGTTGCTTTGTTCAGTGTAAAAATAATCAGAAAACCTTTTCCTACAAACTACCCTACAAAATATATCTAGATAAGTATAGTAAAATATAGTTCTGTTGTAGTCCATGTTCAAAATAAATAATATTTATTACCTAATATATAATCAGAATTAAATATATTATATAGCGTACATTTCTATTAGAATAATATTATTGACTAGACATTTCTAGTCTGTGATTTATTTGCATAGCAATAAAATTACAATTTAAAATTAATATATATATATATATATATATATATATATATATATATAATTATTATTATTATTTTATATATTATTATATATACAATATTACTTACACACACACACACACACACACACACACACACACACACACACACACACACACACACACACACACACACACACACACACACACACACACACACACACACACACACACATATATATATTTCGTATTAAAGTTAATGAAGTTTTATAAGTGAATTAACATTTTTATAATTGCACTTTAAAACTAATGTGAATTAAATTTAAAATGCTAGAAAAGAAAACGCCTTTAACCATAGATATTTTATTTCATTTATAACAAAGGTGTCCTCTAAATCTGATTTTGCAGTACATAAATGTATGGAGGAGAAGCTAACAGTTTCCAAAGCAACAGCTGGGGCATGTCTGACGGCTGAGTGTGTCAACATTGGACAAGTATATTTTCGTTGTGACAAAACTGCGTATAATACGTCTGCATTGCAGCCGTTTATTCGTTATCACTTTCCAACTTGTAATACCTATTTGCTATCACGCCATGAGAATTTTAAAGTGTGATTATTTGAGAAGTATTTTTTTTATATTAGTTAAGGTCTGTTTTAACCCTAACCACTAAAACGCTTATACGAAATTATTTCCATTAACATGCATATTACATTGTACCTATAATACGAAATATTTTTTATTCTATAATTAAGAAAAATCAAAGTAGAAAAATAATATCTTCTTCTGCAGTGGAACGGTACAGTTGGATTTAAAATTGCTGGTGCAAAAATGTAGTAGAAGATACACATTAATAACAAATCATGCAGCTTAATACACAGCTCCTAATATTATTAAAATTAATAATTTTATTGAAACAGAGTAGTACGGCACTGAAAGAGTTTCTCTTTATTGTACACATTTCTTAATTATTGCTATAACTTTAAATATAGTTGACGAATAGTTTTAAGTATTTTTTTAATTATTTTCATTTAGTAATTTAAAGTAAATTATTTGTTGATTATTAATTGCTTTTTTAGACCAACTTTATTACAATTTTATAAATGCTTTCGATTAAATACAAAGTTAAATTTTTAAAAGCTATGCATTATGTATGGTGCTTTATACTATGTATGTTAGACCCTGCAAATGGTCTGAATTTTTATAAAATCCTTTACCTCTGGCCAAGTTAAAGAGCTTTTCATCTAAAAAAAACTGTATGTTTTTAATTAAATTTACATTTATCTTAAAAACAGTTTGAGATATGATGCTGAAGTTTTTTACAACTAACAGATGAGTGTGTTTTGAAGTTGTGGTAACAAAAAGAAGATTGCAACTTATAAAAGATAACAAAATACTTTTAAAAGCTGGTTTTTATGAACAATTTTTAAAATGTTATAACATTTTTTATTGACTTCACTGAAAGCCACAGGGATGATTTATATGTTCATTGACTTTAAACAGTAAAACTTTCAAGTTTATAGGTCATATGGTCTTAGATATAAATGTAGGCAAATTGAAAGCCAGTTGAAAATGCGTGGCACAGGGCTTAGTGGTACTCTAACGGTGAAAAGATTTAAAAATCTAGTAAGTGTGTATTATTACACGAATTACAGAATTTTAAACTCAAAACTATTGATACTGTGAGGTAGGAGAGCTTTAAAATATAATAATTATGTACACATACACATAAGTTCCAAGTTTTAAAATTCAAAACCCGGATGGTAGAGTTAAATCGTGTTTGCGTTAAAAACTCACAGAAATCTGAGTTCTTGTTAAGGAACTGTAAAACCCAATTTTCTTGTTCAAGAAACTCTACGACATATCGAAGAGAATGTTCACAAAATCTCAGTATCGTAAAGTTTAAGAATCTTCCAGTTCGTGAGTTTCTGTCAACGTTCTAGATTCCGGTGTACTCCTTACTTCTAGTAGAGTGCTTCCGCTATAATTCAGTTCGATATAGAAAAGCAAAAAGGCAATACTTCGTATTGAAATAATAAATTATTACCTTGTAATTTCATTCAGAGGCGTATTATTTATGTTTTACTATTCATCTCCATTTAATATATATTTTATGAAATATAACCGAATAACATTTAGAATTTTAACATCTGTTTAAAGAGTTTTATCCTTCGTTTCATATTAGGAGATTGTTTTAATTCATTGCATGGAATAACATTTTTTATAGCATAATTTAAACATATAAAATTTATATTCTCTTGCGCTTATTTCTCTAATGTAAAGCTTATTTACAGTCTGTTGTTCATAACTATTAAACACCCAACGTCGGATACAAAAGTGTATATTAGGTTTAATACCAACAATTTGATCCATTAATATGCTTATAATAACATGCATTGTTGCAATGCATTATTAAGAGTAACCAAAAAAACGTTGGAACATTAGCTTGTTTTTATTTACGTGTTTATTACAAAAATACTAGTTTTAAACTTAAAGATTGATAATGCCTCCATCTAATCACATTTATTTAGTATAATTAGGTTGCTTTCTTGTCTTTATTCATATTGAATGATCCTGTTTCTCTGTCATGAATTAGTCATAAGTAAATAGCTTAAAAACATAAAACTAAGTCCTCAAGTTAACCCGTATATGCCTAGTTATTAAAGAAAGAAATGAACACTCTGTGCAAGCTCTAGTCGTATTCCCTCACCATAGGGCTACAGTAGGCAGTTACTAGTTAAAATTAACTAATACAATAGAATCATTTATAAGTTAAAAGGTATTTTCTAAAAGGTTTCTCTCAAAATTGTTTTTTTGTATTCAAATTGCATGGTAATTTCAATATTGGCAATTCCACAATTACTTATACAATATGCAAACACCGTTTGTGAATAATAACTTGTTGGATTAGATTATATGTGTCGGTTAAAAAATATCGCACATAGGCCAAAGTCATCAATTCTAAATGTGCTGACACTATAAAATATTTTATATATAACCAAATTCATAGTTAAATAGTACTTTTTAAATGTGATTTATTCATACGTTCAGCACCATAATGTATCAAAAACCTAGTATTATTCTTGTATTAAACCACTTATATATCTTAACTCTAGGTTCTCAAAAGTGTGTATCGTTTTATTAATACACATACAAGAGATTACATTTTACATAAATAAAAATATAAAACTTTTATTTTTGGCTATGGAAGTACTCATTAACAATATCATCTTGCAGCATTTATTATTTTGAAATATACTTATATAATAATATAAATATAATGAATTTACTAGGAATAAAAATTCAATTAATAGTTTATTAAAGAAATTATACTTCAAAAATATTCAAAATTTAGTTAATTATAAAATACTGGAAAATTACATGTGAATATCGTTTGATATAACTTAAACTTGCTTTCATACTATTTTAAATTTTAAAATTAGGTATCTTTTTGATCTGTAATAACATATAAAGTGATATGCACATACCAAATATTATACCACTTTTTTCTTATTTACTTAAACAAATCTTTATGTATATTTTACCAACATATGTGCATATTAAGGGATATAGTAAATGACTTAGGAATGAATGAGTAGTGTGTTTCTTAATCTGTCACCTGGAACGAGGGATCCTTAAAGTGGGAATAATACCAGAATTCAAACAACTCTCTGTACTGATTACATGTTTTAGGACATGGAAAGCCATGAATCTGTCACTAGAACAAAAAACAAATGGTACGGTATACGAAAAATCTTAGATTTTTGTAAAGGATACAGAGAAGAGAGGATATCTTGGAATTAGTAACATTTATTCTAAAATTAACAAAGTAAGAGTACTCCATAGCATCTGTCACGTAACATCGCGATATCGTGACGTAACATCTGAAACAAAGAGCATAGTACGACAATGGTCGGGACGGTGATTAGAGATGCCACAAGAACTGCCTAGATTGAGTTCCTCGTCAATCCTTCACCTTCTGTAGTTCGGTTGTGACGTGATTGTTCTCTTAGCTCCTGTGCAGTGAAACTCCTTAGCTCCTTTCTCTCCAGACCATTTATCAGGTATCACTGGATATTTATTTTAATTTTAGTGGCAGTCCATTGTCATATTTTATTTATTTTTTAATGTCTCAGAGTATGTTTTTGCGTCTGAAAAGGGGGTAGTTTCAATCCTCGAAACGCAGTGATGTACTTTTTAGTTACATATAGGAGTTGAAAATGCCCGAAATCCTACTATCATTTCAATGATAATCTTATACAGCATTCTGTCATTTGCGGATGGAACAAATATCGGTGACTGCCCTTGGGAGCTAACACAGTTCAGTTTAGACAAAAATAGTTCTAATGTCTAAATAATGAAACCGGGGTTTGTAATAACTATTCTATCTTATAATTTTTGTATTTTACTTAAATTAAATCTATTAAATTTTTTAAATATTTTCTAACTCTTCAGGATTGTGACAAACAAGCAACTTTTCAGTAAAACGCTCCACTGGATCTAAGAAATAGGCCGGAAGTTGGAATGGTGACAGAAGTTCACAAACCGGAAGATATTGGAACTTTATGATACATATTTATCCAGTCTTATTTTAGTTATTTGAGAGTATTCTTTGAGAAAGTATTGATTGATAGTTGTCTATCGCAAAAAAATTATGTAATTTAATTCATATCCTTATTTAATTTAAAAGGGTTGTCTTCTTGAATCAACCAACAATTTAAAACACATTTTTAACGGTGATTGCAGGAACAAATAAATTGATACTAATAAAATAATTATCCAATTATGAAAATTATTTTATTTTAATGAATTAATTTATTTTGGTTTATAATGTCAGTACATTTTTGTTTCAATAGAAAAGATGTGCAGTTGATATGCGAAGTAAAATGTCGTATATTGAATGCAATTTAATTAAAAAATCACTAAATTGTTTTAACAAAAGTATTTATAAGGTAAATAATTATGTGAAAATTTAATCTAAGTTATCGAAACATTATTCAAAAATAATAATATAACGTTTCCTTCCAAAACGAGAAAACCAGTGAAACAATATTTATAAAACTAGGACAATGCCAGCTGGAGTGACAAGTTATGGATGACTGACTGACTTGTCTGTAAGTGTCATAAAACAGCTGATTTTATTCCACTGTCCTTGAATACTGTCAATATAAGCATGCTTAACAAAACTATTCTATCATAATTAAAAAACCTGTTTTAATAATTTTTAAAGTTTGTGTCGCTTAGCCTCCTTTAGAAATTTTATACAATGCTTTCCTTTTTTAGTGCTACTCAAAATAATTTTTAGTAATCCAGGGACATATCCCTTCTGATTTAAACAATTTTAAACAAGGTATCTTTTTTACATGACTAATTTCTAAAGTACTCTTTAATAAACTAACAAACTTATGGTAACAAATATTTACATCGTCTATTAAATGCTGGTATCCCCTATAGAACTTACTCTAATTCTGTTCAAAATCATCATGAGAATTCTTTTCATTTCTTCTTGAAGAATTATTACTTTTAAGACATTTAAGATCTATAAAACAATAATCAGTCAAACCAATGTCAAAAACTGCAGTCTCAACAAAATGTATTAACCTATAACTAAAAAAAATGTGATCGATATTCTCCAGTGCTTTTGTTATTCTAGTCGGAAAATTATTTCAAGAATGAATTGCATTATTATATAGAAGATAAGGGTAATCTTTAGTAATTGCATTATATTTTGTTTTTTGCATTTTTATTGCGAAATATTTATATTAGTGTAACCCAGAAATAAAACATTACGTGTAACTATATATGACAGCTGATGCAAAAATACGTTTTCGTTAAAATATTGTAGTAGATACAGTGTTAAGTATTTATTGCGTTAAATAACTTGTTTTTTATTGCCTAATATGAAAAGGCTACTTTTATTGAACAATAATTGTGTATATATTTTTTGTGCAACTTATACTCTATATTTGCCTTTATTTACTAAACTGTATATACTACATTCATTCTATATCTCTTTCTGCGGCCTAGTGCCTACAATACCATTCCTTACTGGATTAAAATATTCACGTACAGTGACAGACCAATGAACCATTGTTTCCCGAATCAGCTGTTTGTTTACTGTACACTCACCAACCAATCATAACGGTTGACTTATCAATTGCCCACCTTGCAAGCGACGGCACGCTTGCTCATTATACTCTCGGTCCCGCCTGGGGCACTTATGTACTCTCTAGCCACTGCTGACCATACTTACTCTCTCCCCCATGTGTTACTCTCTCATTTAAAATATTAGTTTATTTCTATTTGTTGTACATTTACATTAACATTAAAGTCAGTGCTCTGGATTGGCAATCTCTACCAGAACGTCTCTGCTCCCGGACACCCGCGTCTACCGTGCTCTACAGGACTGGCCACAGTGTTATAAACTATTCGTTTTGCGGTCGTATTGTGCGTGAGTGAATCCGTGAAGGACATCTTCCGTCTTCACGCCTGCCTACAAGACAGCAGCCTATTTCCACATTTACTGATCACAACCTGGCCCTCCACAACAGCAGACTACGGTTAGGTACCTCTCATGAAAATAAAGGTAACTGTTTATTTTATACTTTATTTGAATATGCACTATTTATAAACTCATTATGTGTAACCTAGTGAACTCTTGTTAAAATCAGTGTGTTCGGCGTCTTCACTGCCTAGTGTGAAGTGGTCCTTCTTAATCGAGCCTCTAAAATATTATTTCACGGTTCTATAACCAAAATTCATTCTTTTCATGGTCCTTCGAGCCGGATAATAAGAACTTTAGTCCATTGGTGAATATCAGTGCAATCTCAATTCTTATAAGCTATATACAGTGCATATTTCAAAGTGTGGTTTCAGGTTCTTTCACGATTGCAAAGTCCGTGCATATCGATTTTCCAATCCCCTCTCCAGTCATATCAGCTGTGATCATATCAGCTGTGACGTCTGATCATATCAGCTGTGGTGCTCTGTCGACTGCATTGTTTTGTTGACAAACAAGCTTTCAGACTGTTACAGCACAGGGGAACTGATTACTGTGTTAATTGGTTACCGCTTCTCAATACTTGTTGGTTATCAGCCCTACTTGTAATACGCATTATTCTAAGCAGGTTAAATATAAACAATATTGGTTATTGACACTTTACCTTGAGCAGGACTTGCACCCTTATTGCAAAATTAAATGTTTATTTTGTCAACACTATATTCTAGTCTCAGCTTAAAAAGAAAAAAAAGCTACTTACTGCTCACAATTGTTTATTATAATTTCTATTTGAACATAGCTCACGCATATGTATGCATGGTTTATGGTTACTGTCACAACACTACCATACTTTACCACTGACAGTTTACATGTAGTATGTGCTCATAATGTTTCCAGAGCCTCTGCTACATTATAGCTGAATTTAGCTCAACAATAACCTTAATTGTTGTTTATTATTTAATAACAACTTGTCTTGTTTACGTTTTTCCATAATAACAGTGTATTTTATTTTCTCAAAACAAAACTATATTATAGGCCTATACGAGCCTACTCTACTTATTGCATTATTATTGAGTTTTTACCTCAAAAAACTAAACAATATTTTTTAAAGTGTATTTCATTGTATTATATTGTTCAGATACTTCTTATTTCTTGGGGAAAATACTTCAGAGGAAAATAATTTAGTTTCTATTTTTATCACTGCCTCAGTTCAAGAGGACAATATTTTGTTTACTTTTCACCTTTGAAGTATTACTGAAATTGATTAATTTTCTACAAACACTTTCAACATGGCGATGTCTCTTAAAGTGGCCAATGCAAAGCGAGAACACCTCTTTTCTCAGATACAAAGTATATATGATTTAACTAAGAAGACTTCCGATTCAAATATACTTCAGCAGTTGCTTGTCAGAGCTAAATCTATTCAGAGACTTAGACAGGAATTTTCAGCAATATTAGACTTGTGCCACGAGTTGGAATTAAAAGTAGATTCCGACTATACACCTAACTATTCCGCATTAGCGAGCGTGGACGAGTTAGTTGATTACGTTTCTGCTAACGTGCTTATGATTGAGACCAAGAGACAAGCTAAAGCTAATAAAAGCGAAACTATTCCGCCTGCCTCCCCTCAAGTCAACGTCCGGCTACCGAAATTGGAATTAAAAACTTTCGACGGAGCTGCTTTGGACTTCTGTACGTTCATCAACGTTTATGAACAAGCCGTACACAACAATGCGCACTTAAGCGATGTAATGAAATATCAATATCTCTTGAGCGTGCTTTCAGGCGAACCACTCTCTCTGATAAAGTCGCTAAATATAACTGAGCAAAATTATGCAATCGCTTATCAGCTGCTGAAGGATCGCTACCATAATACTAGGCGTCTACTCACACTACATTTGAATCAAATATTAGACCTTCCTGTCATCTCCAGCACATCTGTGAAGAATATCCGTGCTTTCCTTAATCTTTTTCACGAACATACGCAATCACTTAAAGCGTTAAACAATGACATCACTAGTAACAACCCACTTCTCTCAGCCTTGTTATTACGCAAGATTGATAATCGGATGGTCACACGCCTAGAACAGTTTCGAAAAAAGGAAGAGCTTCATACTTTGCCCTCGGTTGAACAAATAATTGAGTTTCTCAACCTGGAATGCAGCCACATTGAGGACAGTAGTCTACATGACAATATTGTGGACCCCAAGAACGCTTCAAGTTCTTATTTTGGGTCAAAACCCAAATTTGATAAACCCAAATCGTCTCTTAAAAACGTGAGCTTGTTAGCGGCTTCCTCTCCACCCTCCTCGGCCTATAAACAAGGTCCATCATGTTTTTATTGCCATCAGAGCGGTCATAAAATTTATTGCTGTCCCAGCTTCGGCCAAAAGACACCTCAAGAACGGCACGGGATTATTAAACAGCACAACCGCTGTTCTTCCTGTTTGGGGACGCACAGATTAAGTGAATGTCAGTCTAAATTCACGTGTCGAACATGTCGTGGTCGTCATCATACCTTGCTACACTTCACTGATCGGCCAACACGGTCCAGTGTTAGTCCGTCGGACCGCGTTCGTCCCGTTGTGAAGAACGGCCGTGACGGCGGCCGGCCTGCAACACCTACACCTGCTGTCCGCCCTCCGCCTGCGACCACAGCGCTCTCACCTCCTAGCCCGGCCGAACACACCACACTACACGCTCATGGCACACTGCATCAAGACCTCGCCCCTAGTACCACGGTTCTTCTGGGTACTTCTCTTGTTAAGCTCACCGCCTCTAACGGACAAGCTTATGTCTTTCGTGCGTTAATTGATTCAGGAAGCATGCTAAATTTTATTAGCGAGCAAGCCTCCCAATTGTTGGGTACACAGCGCCGTCCGGCCACTATTAATGTCGCCGGCCTTTCTCAAACCTCTGCTCACACACGCGGATTTTTAACTCTGGGCGTGGAAACTCTTGCTGGCCACCCAGTTGCCGCCCCGCACTCGTTCCACATATTGCCACAAATCACTGTAGACCTCCCACGAGTGCAAATATCTCAGGAGGTCATGAATAAGGTTAAAAATATTATACTGGCTGATCCAACCTTCCACCTCCCTGGTGGCATTGACGTGCTTATTGGTGGAGCGCTATTTCCACATATTCTTACTCACGAGACCTACTCTCTTGGTTTCAATTTACCTCACGCCCTGGGCACCTGTTTTGGTTTCGTGCTGATGGGGACGGCTCCCTGCACACCACTGACGCAGTCTGTCTCTACTATGGCTGTCTCTCTTCTCTCGACTGCTGAGGTGGACCTCCACGCCTCTCTGCAGCGTTTCTGGACACAAGAGGAACTGCCTGCTCCCAGTAAAAGGTCTGCAGAGGAAACTCAATGCGATGAATATTTTTCTACCACGCACTCCAGGGACCGTGAGGGTCGATATATGGTCCGCCTCCCTTTCAAGAACACCAGTACTCATCTGGGAAATTCCAAAGTTCATGCTGAAAGTAGACTCTATTCACTCGAGCGCAAGCTCCACGCTCCCACTAATGTGAAGTATTATAAATTATATTCTGATTTTATACATGAATATCTCTCTCTAGGCCATATGCAGGGCTGCCCTACTCCTGACTTAAGCACTCCCCACTACTTTCTGCCACACCACGGTGTTTTTAAGGCACAAAGTAGCACCACCAAACTACGCGTCGTTTTTGACGCCAGTGCCAAAACCAGTTCCGGACTCTCTCTCAACGACACTCTGTTGACCGGACCTAAACTGCAAAATAATATTTGTGACATTCTTCTGCGCTTCCGCTTCAGAACGTAGTGTTCTCTTGTGACATCAGACAGATGTACCGCCAAATCAAGGTGCATCCTGACGATCAACATTTCCAACTGATCTTATGGCGTGATCACCCCACCGACTTGATGTCCACGTTCAAGCTCACGACAGTTACCTACGGCCTGAACTGTTCACCCTACTTGGCCATCAAAACGCTACATCAATTGGCAGAAGACGAAGGTCACCGCTACCCCCATGCTGCTGAGGTTCTCAAGCACCAGAGCTACGTCGACGACCTGATCTGCGGAGCTGAGACTGAAGAACTCGCCGCTGAACTTCAAGATCAACTCATCAAACTCCTTCGGCTCGGTGGCTTTGAGCTCCGGAAGTGGGTCTCGAACTCTCCGAGACTTCTGCAACACCTTCCTGAAGATCATCGGGAAATCCCAGTTTTTCTGCAACCCTCTCAGGAGCCTCATTTCTCTATTTTGGGCCTTAAATGGACCCCTCTGACTGACACTTTTACGTTTAATTTTAATTTTTCTTGTGAAAACCCCACTAAGCGTAAAGTTTTAAGTCTCATTTCTCAAGTCTATGACCCCTGTGGTTTTTTGGCGCCTTGTATAATGCTCGCCAATTAGATTGGGATGATCCGCTCCCTCCAGAAATATACAAAAAATGGCACGCCTTTTTATTTGAACTTAAGCACGTTGCCACTATTACAATTCCTCGTGCTATCCCCTACTCTGCTGCTACTCACTGGGACTTGCACGGTTTCTCTGACGCCTCAGAACTAGGCTATGCTGCTGTAGTCTACATACGCTCTACCTCCAATGACACGGTGCACGTAAGCCAAGTTATGGCTAAAACTCGCGTCGCTCCTCTCAAAAGAGTGACGCTGCCCCGACTGGAGCTATACGCAGCTCATCTCCTGGCCCAACTTGTGAAATATTGTGTTACTCAATTAGCTCCCACCCGCAAGTTTGGTTCTATTGTTTGCTGGTGCGACTCTACTGTGACCCTCGCGTGGATCAAAACACCTTCTTATCGCCTCAAAACCTATGTGGCTAATCGTGTGGCGCAAACTCAAGAGCTTGTGGCTGTGGATTGCTGGCGCTACATACCTAGTGCTTCCAATCCTGCTGACTGCGCCTCCCGTGGGATCCTTCCCTCTCAATTGGTGGATCATCCCCTTTGGTGGCATGGACCCGACTGGTTGCGTCTCCCCTCCTCGGCCTGGCCAGATCCTGATTCCAGCCTGGACTCGGTCTCTCTGGAGGAGCTAGGGGAGCTGAAGCATTCCACTCCTGTCATTGCCTTGGCCACAGCACCGCCTACGTGGGACCTCCTCATTCAGTACTCTTCCTGGAGGAAATTGTTGCACGTGATGGCCTACGTCTTGCGTTTTATCCACAACTGTCGTTCACCAAACCGCCACTTCGGACCTCTCTCCAAGACAGAACGGGACTCCGCCCAGCTGCGAATTTTCAAGACCGTGCAAGAGGAAGCTTTCACTGAAGATCTGGCTCTACTGCGGGACCGAAAGACGTGTTCTACCAGACTTCAACGCCTCGCCCCATTCCAGGGTCCGGATGGACTTCTCCGCGTCGGCGGCAGACTGCGCCATGCTGACCTCCCGCCGAACATGTCTCACCCGTACATCCTGCCCAAGAATCACCCTGTCGTGGACCTCCTCATTGACCATGTCCATGTCAAATATCTCCAGACTCTTCAGCAGCGCCTCAAGTGGAGCACTCCTTCCCGCAACCTCCAACCTGGAGACCTCGTCCTGGTGCATCAGGATATTCCCGCTCTCTCTTGGCCCCTTGCACGGGTCACTGATGTCACTCCAGGACAAGATGGTACAGTTCGAGTGGTACATCTCAAGACCTCAAGTGGAACTCTCACTCGTCCAGCAGTGAAGGTGTTTCTCTTACCTCACCTCTACAATTAATTAACTGTCTCTCTACCACCGCCTATAACCTTTGTAATTTGAGCCTATATTGCTCTTTCTCTCATTGAATCCCAAGGTGATTCAAGGCGGCCGGTATGTTAAGTATTTATTGCGTTAAATAACTTGTTTTTTATTGCCTAATGTGAAAAGGCTACTTTTATTGAACAATAATTGTGTATATATTTTTTGTGCAACTTATACTCTATATTTGCCTTTATTTACTAAACTGTATATACTACATTCATTCTATATCTCTTTCTGCGGCCTAGTGCCTACAATACCATTCCTTACTGGATTAAAATATTCACGTACAGTGACAGACCAATGAACCATTGTTTCCCGAATCAGCTGTTTGTTTACTGTACACTCACCAACCAATCATAACGGTTGACTTATCAATTGCCCACCTTGCAAGCGACGGCACGCTTGCTCATTATACTCTCGGTCCCGCCTGGGGCACTTATGTACTCTCTAGCCACTGCTGACCATACTTACTCTCTCCCCCATGTGTTACTCTCTCATTTAAAATATTAGTTTATTTCTATTTGTTGTACATTTACATTAACATTAAAGTCAGTGCTCTGGATTGGCAATCTCTACCAGAACGTCTCTGCTCCCGGACACCCGCGTCTACCGTGCTCTACAGGACTGGCCACAGTGTTATAAACTATTCGTTTGCGGTCGTATTGTGCGTGAGTGAATCCGTGAAGGACATCTTCCGTCTTCACGCCTGCCTACAAGACAGCAGCCTATTTCCACATTTACTGATCACAACCTGGCCCTCCACAACAGCAGACTACGGTTAGGTACCTCTCATGAAAATAAAGGTAACTGTTTATTTTATACTTTATTTGAATATGCACTATTTATAAACTCATTATGTGTAACCTAGTGAACTCTTGTTAAAATCAGTGTGTTCGGCGTCTTCACTGCCTAGTGTGAAGTGGTCCTTCTTAATCGAGCCTCTAAAATATTATTTCACGGTTCTATAACCAAAATTCATTCTTTTCATACAGTATAACTTATATTATAAAAACAAAATTAAAAATGAATTCTCCCTAAATTAATATCTAAAAATAAAGTATCAGCTGATTGCGAATTAGAATCGTCTGTATAACAAGAACTGAATCTTTTAAACTTCAAATAACTCCCTGGCCTGTAGTTATTATTGCACTGAAAAACAAATTTGTAACCAGTTATTATTAAATTTACTCATTTCTTCAAAACGTATCCAAATATCACATAAAACAATAGACTTAGGAGCTGGATTTAACCCGGTTTATTTCTAAGACAAACTTATCAAAACTGTTTCTAAAGCTTACAAAGTTTGAATACAGTAAGTTAAGCATGCATTTTCTTCCTGAATGTCAAAATACTCATTAAATTTTGAGTCAAGCCATATTATTTAAACTAATCATACACAAAATTAAAAAAATATAACTTTACCCTAAAAACATAACATACAAAAAAAAAGAGTACGAAAAAAACACACACATAATTATGAACTGTAATAGCTACTAGCCCCACATCCCTCGTGGACCTAGCGTCTTAGGCTTGTATCTATTCAGGCTTGAGAACTGATCAGAAATCAATTCCATCAGTTTTTGTGGATGAATCAAGCTTTTGCGATATGAACTGAACACTGTTGGCAAGTTCAGCTACTTCACTCTTGAGGGTTCTCATTTTGCCGAAAACATCTTATTAATCTGACCCATCACCTTCAACAGAAACTCCTGGTTTATAGCAGTCCCCGGGGTGGTACACGTACTACAATGGACAGAAAGAGTACAACAGGTCCTGAACTTCCAGTGTCGGTTGGATCGTGTTTTCTTGCCTTCCAAGTCCTCATTAACACAAGCAAGGTGGGAAAAACGTTCACAACCACCGATAAACTTTATAGAATCACCTTTACCATTGTCAACTGCTTGATTATAAAGACCACAAATAATAGACATTATTAATCAAATAAACAAACACAGCATAAATAAGTTTAATAAAGGCAGAATAAAGCACGTTCCAAGGACACGAATAGACGTGAGCGACTACTAGTGCAGAGCGTCTTATCAGCTCAAATAGTATAATGAACTGATCTTCACTAATTATTTATGAATTATTCTTAATTAATTAATCTTAATGAATTAATCTTCACCAATCAACAGCCAATAAAGATCCTTGATTATATTTAAAATATTTAGTGGATCTAAAATTTTGAGACTGTAATGCCAATTTATTTAAAAGTATTTGTAACCTATTACAAAAGAAGAGGACAAATCGACCTCATTATTTGTAACACTTTTTTCCATGAATCCTTTCTCAGCTTCCGAGCTGATAATTATTAAATTTAAAAAAGAAGGTGCCCAAGAGTGGTCCCACCTTTGTTTTTCTTATAATTGGATCAAAAAATTACTATAATTATTGCATAAAATATAATTTTCATAGACATACATTATCTAGACAGAGAGATGTGTGGGCATGCCGTTTTCTCAAAATCACCAAAAGTAACCTCATACATTCCGGGAAACATAATGTTTGTGTTTTGCTTCAGAATAAGGCCCCTACTGGATGAATTTATATTATTTAAACTAATTAGCAGTATTGTATTAATGAGTCCAGCACTCACATATTACGATGAAGTGCTTCTCTACTGCTTACATAAAATATCAATTAATTTATTCATGAAAATGTAAAAAATCTGAGACCTAACATAACAATAAGTTTAAATTATATAATGCAAAAACTATATCGTTTTATTGAACAAAACGTTAATTTTAATGACTAGGAGTATTGAAAATTGTTATAAACCATGTACGCTAGTCTGTACCCAGTTTATAATATACCAACACACGATCATATAAGATGTTCTAAATGTGTAAAAGCTTCCTAATATCAATATAAATACATTGTACCATCGTTCAGACTTCACATGAATATGTAACAAATTTCTTTTAACGTAAACAAATTTCTCCTAAAATTGCAATCTAAACATTTACTAGAAATTAAGCAACAACACAAGATTAAATTTTCCTTGGATGGCCTTGCAAGAAATGGAGTATGTGATGAAGTGGGCTTATTTATATCCCAGCTGTAACAAAGAAATGTTAACCGCAAAAAACGTGAGATCAATAAATCGAGTTTCACAACGCCCAACTCGAGAGTAAACATGTCAACATCATCCTGCTATATATCTGGGGGTCGATTTACTCAACCATAAAAATAACTTACACGAACTAAGGAAACCCGAATGCATTAAAATTAAGCTGCAGGAAAACTTACTTTATCAATTTATTGACGTATATAAAATGTACAGTTTTTTTGTATTTCTAAGAACAAAGAAAATGGAATAATACCGTGATAATTTTATTACTGGGTTAAAATACAGTAGTTTGATCACATATATAGGATGGTTTTATGTGTACTAATATCTGACAGTAAAGTTTAAATAGGTGCCTTCCTTAAGAGGTTTCAAGATGTATAGAAATATCCTTTTGTCGTAAACATTTGGATACAATTTTCAATTTTATGGTTAACTTGATTTTGATAGTGGATTATATTTAGGTTTTGTGAAGTTGTATGGTAAAATAACATAATATTATATGATATTTTATACTGATAATGCCAGCCGTACATAAAACACAGTGAGACAATGTTTTGTTACATTTATGAGCTTGTTAAAAGTAGCTCAGCATTTTATTCGTGATGTCCTTATATTGATATCAATACAATACTGTTAATTATCTGGCCATGATAGTAATATTCCCCTAGAGTAAAAAACATCGTTGCAAGGAATTTCCCAGCAGAGAGACAAGTTTTAGCTATTACTGGCCTTTCTCCGCCACTACTCACTTGCAACTTTTAACTCGGAGGTTTAATGAAGTGCCCAGGTTTCATTACATGAAACAACGTGATTTTAAAAATGCCTCCCCTTCTTCAGGAAATTTATCTAGAAACCTTTCAGCGATCTCCGGTCTAACCTGTTTTTGGTTTTTAGTCTTTAGTCCAAAACCTGGGAACCCATCGAGCACTAAATTTCTTGACACTAAGTTGATCAGTTACTTGCTAATTAATTATGATGAAAATTCATTTATTGAAAACAAAAGGTTTATAAAATTGAATTAAACTAAAGAACTATAAATTTATAGAATTTAAAAAATTAAAATTTATAAATCATGAATTAAAATTTAAATTAATTAAAAGAATTAAATTCAAAAGTGTATTCTCAAAATGTAGGTTAGATTAGTTAGTATAACGAAAGTTAAATTAAAACCCTTTTTGAGATGTTTTTATTGTCATACACTTATTTAGAGGTTATTTCACACTGATGATGGTTGAATACCGTAACACGTGTATGGCAATAAAAACATTTGAAAAGGGTTTTAGTTGAATCTTCATTATACTAATATAAATATAACCCTATAATATAGAGTTAATAACGTTACATTGGTTATTTAAAATAAAATTACTTTGACACAGTTCTTGTGGCTTCTAGTAACTGCTGATATCATGAACGTAACAGAGCGGTAGTTTAATATACGCTTTGGCTACAATGTATGGTGACTATCATACTAATTCATACTTTTGAATTATTTTGAGTTATTTCTGAATTATTTCTTGACAGTTCATACGAAAAAAACAACAAAATACAAAATTATACAAAGCTACGAAATTTTACGCGATTTAGAACATCTATATATATAAAAATGAATGTTTGTATGTTTGTCCTTTATGGAATCGTGAACTATTGGACCGATCATGATGAAAATTTGTACGTATATGTATTTTTTCCACGGAGAAGGTTTATAAGCTATGCCCATCCCTTTCCCGATTCAGGATTCCGCCCCACTGGTTACAGAAATACCCATAAGAAATGCATTGCAGCAAACATATGTTAACGTCTTTTCAAATTTTTAATCAGCTGTTCTTTGTAAACATATATTACACTTATAGTTTTAAAGCATAGAGTAAGCTTAAGAGAAACGACAAATTTTGTTTAAACTGTTTCTGCAATCACTGTTAAACATAGACTTTACTATCCAGATAATACAATTCAAATTTGACGTAAAAATTCACCTTTAACTGCAATATTTATTTAATATAAACCATGCTCATGCTTGATCAGAAGAGCAATGCAGATATCATAATTACTATCTTACGTTGGCTACAAATATAAAGAATGTTATAAAATCAACCTTAGTTGTTTTTTTTGACAGAAGTATGGTTCTCAAAACTCCGTGTGTACATATTCTCTCGATCGAGACAACAAAGCAAGCTCAATCGTGGCATCGGAGATATAACTAATTTAATCTAAAATTTATTATAGTAAAAAAAAATTTACTAAGTAATATAAGGACTTCGGTTCTTAAGATTTGCGTGCGAAGCCGTGGGTAACAGCTAGATAGAGGCAGGAATATGGTACATACCTTCATAATACGCCCAAGAGGCTCACGATGGAACGACTATCAATTATCTCAGCAATGTTTAGAATGTGATAGAAAAAGAATAAGTGAATATAGTGTACTGTTTTCAACGGGAAATTGCGTGCGAAGCCGCGGGCAACTTTTGCAAAAAATTATTGAAATGCGCAGCAAAGCGCGCCGGGCCCGCTAGTATTTTATAAAAGTGCGACCAACATTTTGAAAATAACATACTTTAAAAACTGAGGTATCTACACATACTCAAAAGTGAGACGCAATAACAGATCAATGATACTATTCAGAAAACTATTTAATCAGTGATGTTTAGCATGACCATTATGCTAGTCAGAAAAGTATCATGAGCAAGTAACTGGAATACTCAGACCGACTGGCTCGACGTGCCTTCCCATACCGAGCAAGTTTTAAGAAGGAAGCAAGTTACAAGAACCAACAACTAAATTTGTAAACAATTGACGCTTCCCCTCTCACCAACACGCGACGCGTCGTGACCAAGAATACGACATCGAACAACTTCAAATAATTTAATTTGAATATTACCTCTGAGAACCTAATTTCTGAGAGTAATTGCAGTAAAAAAAAACAAAACTACGCCTCACAATAATTAATTTTACTTTACAAAGAATACAGTTGTCTTATTTCAACAAGCCGAACGTTTTTGCGAGATGTCTTACTTTCTTTCCAATATAAAATAAAAGTTTCAACTACACTCAGTGATAGGAACTTAAAAGTTCCGAGAATCAATTTCCATTGTATAATTGTTGTATCTTCTTTGTATCTTGATTGTATTTTATCTCGTTTCTGCCGTGACGATTACCATTTACTATTGTCATCTCGTCAGTCGTATGTGGTTGGCCGGCGCATGCAGACCTACCTATATTCTCTAGTTAAGTTTTAGTTTTGTGTTTTGTTTTTATTACGTGCATATTGGTTTCAGTTTTTTCAAGGTGAAGCGATGACGATGAACTCAATATCGGCATTTCCTGTGATATCGTAGCATGTCATCTGTAACAAAGATAACAGGAAGGCGATGTTCGTGATATCGCATGACTTCGCTTGCTCATTTGTTTTCAATACATTTTTGATAAACACACGATAACAATTACTCAACTTATTCCATTATTAGAATGTAAATAATTATAATAAAGCCAGACTGGAGGACGTTTTACAAATACAGTCCATTTCAAATTATACACCTTACTTTCCTCATTATGTTTTAAAATTTCCTCGCTCAGACCTGTGACAAACAGGTTGGAGAAAGGTTTAAAAGGAAGTCGGTCTCAATTTTAAAAATTGCCTCTCTGACCCTGTAATCAACCTTCACAAACCATTCACTACAATATGAAAAAGCAATGAGTTCAGAGTATACTTCTATGTATTTCTTGGTGCTTAAACACTACACTGGTGGTAATGCAATACATTTTTGCTTACTATGTATTAAGTTTGTTATTAACTATGGAAGGTTTCAAAGGGTAACACGATTTCGGCGATTTTATATCTTTATATGTTACAAAATGTATAACACAACATTTTGATGATTAATATATATATATATTCCTTGTCTGGTGTGGGGATATTAATATAAGCAAATGTAAAGAACATAAAAATAAAATAAGGACAAGGGTTATAAATACACCCGAAAGCTGCTTTGAGTCCAGTCCAGGCTTTGTCACTGCACAGGATGCAAGTCCGAGCATAAGTCATGCATGTAGTATGAGAATTCAAGAGAATAATCACACGTTAAAACATAACAGTACACTTTCAACTGTGCTGGTGTAACGTGTGTTTCTATTCTTTATTTTTGTATTAAAAATACCCCCTTTCACCAGACGAGGATGATATATTTTGTAACATATCACTGTCTGAAACACTGTTACATTTTTTTCACTTTCCTTTTTCTCCTTCAAAATTTTATTTATAAATGCCTACGTCAATTCAACTCGTACTTAATGGGCCAAACACGTTCGTTAGCTTCTTTCATATATGTAGCTTCTACAGGATTGATATTATTCGCATGTTACACAAGGTATACAGAGTGATTTAAATCAGAAACAGGTACAACGGTAATTTAATAAAATTATGGCAGCATAAAATATTTTTTCCGGTTAATAGCTACCATACTTAAGAAAAACAGCATAACCAACTGACTTGAATTTCTGTATCTATTTCCTGTAGGTAAAAATTAAAGTGCAATTTTATTGTAATAGGTTAGAAAAACGTGTGAATTGCTATTTCGATTATATAAATTAGTGTTAGAAATCAATGCAGAAAAGAGATAGCCCCTGTAGAAAAAAATATATATGCCAACCTTCTTAGAGGTAGACATAAATAATGCTCAGTCGACCCCCATGAACAAACACGTATCATTATAAAAACCATTAATCTCAGTACAAATTAATGTTCACGTAACATTCGAAGCCTACATATGATATCTTTCTCGAGAAATCTTGCAGATAGTTACCTCACATTTGTTATTATATCAGCAATCATGTTTATTCTCGGTTTGCTATAACACTAATTTATGTTTCCATTGCCCATTTACCATTATGATAATCCATTAGACCTTTACTGACGATCAATTAGATATCATGGAGGATATAAATGACATGCACCATTATTGAATTCAATATTCCGTATATAGATGTGAACTTTCATGCTGATATTTCAATTTATAGGTCACTTTTTTGTGGATATACGTGTGTATAGGCAGTCAAACAGAACCTAGATTAATTGTTCCAGACCCTAAATTGATAGGTTTCGCTACCACTCATCCAATTAACTAACTGAAAAAGAAGTCAGTTTAGAAAACGGCTGTGGTCATCGTATTATAACTACGGGTTTGCAAGAATTCTCGTTGTTTCTTACAAATTCTAGACTTTAAAATTGGGAGCTTTGATGTTTTAGAAAGGAATTATAACAATTGAAGTTGACAGTCGAACTTTTTTGTGTCAATCATGTAAACTAAAATGTGCTACATCCGTAATGCCATGAAAACAGTTATTTTATACAACATGCTTTTTTTTGACATATACACGTACATATAAAGTATAAAATCTTTCCTTTCACTGTTTATTATAATACATACTATCCTTATAGAAAATATTGAACAATACTTTAAGGCTAAAATCTAGTCATGTGTACATATTAAACTGGGAAACATAAATTTATAATTACTGAGCTGCGATTTATCTATGAGGTTCTGAATAATATCATACTCTTTCAAACAAATAAAACGAAAGACACATGATATAATAAGGGAATTTAAGCAACATTACAAGTGTACGAAGGTCTTTCACCATTTAGAAATCCATGATTAGTTACACAGTTTTTCCATCACAATGTTTTTTATTAGGGTCGATGAATGGACAATGTAAATTTCCAAAGGCTTTTAGACTGTTTCATGTTAGATTTAATGAGGTAAAATGTTCACACTGAATAAGAGCATTAAATAAATTAAAAGCACTCACAAAACCCTTGTATATTTATACATACATTATCACTTATACTGACGTATTTATATCTTAGCCGATCAATTATCTACGGAACCTACATTGCCAGTCCATACCGCATTACACCTCATGCAGTAACTTCCTCACCAAGTTCCCAAGTTATCAGCCCGTATACTCCATTTACCATGTACCAACATTACATATCACCTGTCAGCGTGGTATCAGTTACTACCACATATGTTTCCTTGTTTGTTTCCAAAATATACGAGCTTGCGTGATGTATGGGTGCACTAAATCTTTTGTATTACTTGTGCAAAAGCAACATTCATCCTTTTAAATAATCTAAATTATGAGCACTATCGGTTCTTACTATAATATTTTAGATCAATTTATCCCATTATTAGTATATTAATTAGGTGTATGAAACATATGATAGGAACTTGTTTACCAATACAGTCGACCTCAAACTATACAGATTCTGTTACTTATTCCCTTTAAAAAGATCCTTTCTCACACCTGTGACACATGGACACGGTAGAAATAAGACGAAAAAGGAAGCAGTTCTCGTGTTTAAAAATCTTTCTGACTCTACAATTATCCTTCACAAATCCATTCACTGCATACACAAAATTCATGTTTTTGTTTAGCATAAATCAACCTAGTTCCTCAATACCTCATATCGTCTCAGTATCTGAAACCACTGTACGAATAAAAGGCCGCCTCCACACGTGTTTACTCATTAATAGTCCTGTCAGTCCTTTACTTTTGTATTACTTCTACAATTATGTTCTGTTCTTACTAATAACATTCCTCCATCACCACCCTTTATATACCGATTTCTGCTTCCACTCCTCCTCTACTCTCATTCCTAGTTCTTCCACATCTCATAAACATTAAACTTTCTTCCTATATTCTACATACATCTTCTTTAAGTACTATATACTTTTGTCGCATTGTATAAGCTGAATTGTTTAAAAAATAATAAACTCTGTTACAAGATATTCTTCCAAAAAAATTTTCTGATTAAAATACACCTCAGGTTTTAAATTTTTTTAGAGTTATTTCCACCTTAAATATTACGAATATAAAATTCAAGTACTATAAACAATTCTATTATTTGGCTGAGAGCCAGAAAGGTTTTCTGTAATGTGTATGATTTAAATGTACCACTACTATACTGATTGTGTGATTGTGGTAACTAAACTTAAAACTAAACAAATTAGAGAGTTTTGTCGTGCAAAGTATTATTTCCAAAGCATATTATTTGCATATTAATACTATCAAACCCAAGGGTTAAAATGAATCAAAAGACATAACAATAGAAACCACATGCTAGTAAAGTGTCTCAATATTTACCCATTAAGGTATTTATACAAAAAAATTTCCTTACTTCGTACCATCATAAGCTGTGTCTAAATAAAAAAGTAAAGTAATTGATTAAACACCTAGGTGTTAAAACTGTATACATTACAATTCGCAGACATAAACAGTGCAATGATTTCCTATACAAAATATAAAATTAACGTTAATTATTAATAGGCCTATTTATCGTTAATTTTTTTAATGACCATATATTACATTGTAATATTACTTAGGGTATATATTTACTTTAATAACAAACAAAAATTTAAAAAAAAATTGAACAAGAAAGCAGGTTATTTTCTCCTGACATGGAAATCTCGTCAAAGCTGAAACATTTGGCGAAGATTGTTGCTGTAATATTCTTTAAGGCTTGTATTTGTGGCTTGAACTTTCCTTGTTTCAGGTGGTAAAGGGTATTACATTTTTAACTGCGGCCTTGGTAACTTCTAGCCTTTTTGCACAGCTTTCTAGCTGTCAGTCATTTATTAAAATTTCAATTATATTAAAAATGCAGCTATACAAAAAAAAAAAAATTTTAAATTGGATTCAGTAATTTTCATTTTTATTTCATACAATTCTTGCTATGGTATGTAACCAACACAATTTTTTATTTCTCTACAAATCTCAACAGCAAAATTCTGTAGCAACACGTCGTAAGTATAATGTAGGAGAATATTGCTACCATTCCCCATTGCTATCAAAAGGAAATGTTTTTGACTTCAATATAGTAGAAAAGAATGTAAAATATTTAATGTGTTAAGATTGAAGCAGTAATAAAAGAGTTAACAGAAAGGACCAGCTAAGGAAAATAATTATGAAATAAAAACTTAAGATGCACCAGGTTCTATGGCGGCGTAGCAAAAAGTACCCAGAGTTAACTAACATTAAATTTAACCGTTTATAACAACGTCAAAACATTGCTCTCACAATTAAATAATTGAAATAATTCTAAAACTTGTACTAGCTTGTCTATAATGATCATACTACACTTACTAAACGACAGGATATCGAAACATCTATAATTGCAGAAAAAAACGAAAGCGCATGCAAACAATCCCTAAAACCTCCACCATTTTAATCATAATAAAAGTAACTTTATAACAAATTTGTAAATAACATTAATTAAAAAAAAATAAGATAGCTAACAGTCAGCACAGATCTGTTATCATATTATAAAGGACCTATAATGATCACTAATAATCATATTGATTACTAATTCATCCAATTTCGACAAAGTTGAGCTTTAAAACTCATCTATAAAAACGGATATTCATTATTAACAGTTTCAATTTGATATCTGTTGACTAAAGATAGCTCTTCTTAATAAGTGACATAGGAAATTAATTCTGTAAGAAATATATCTATGTGTGAACTGGAGGTATTATTTGATAGCTCTTCCAACTAAATATTTTAAAAATGTATAAGAGTAATTGCAAATTAATCTAGCAATAATAGAAGAATGAGCTACTAATTCAATTATTTACTAACAGAAAAATATTTTTAATAAGTGGATTTGTTTGCTATTAATTAATTAGCAAACGCAAGCGTGGAAACGATGTCTCCACGCGATACTCCCACATACCAAATGTTTTCAAGGGGTTAGAGTAGAAAGCATGAGAAGTGAGGTGGAGTTGAAGAAAACTAGTGGTATTGTTGATATTCACTTAAGACAAGTTGTTGAAAAATCTCCGTCCTAATTTAGAGCTTTTCGCTGCTTCCGGATTGACGGATATTCAGGATGGGTAATCTTGTGGACAGGAGACGCATCTTGTCGAAAAGTAACGGATAAAATATCAGTCCTTCCATTTATCAAGAAGGAAAGCTTAGCTCAGCTTCATCCTCTTACAGCAAAAGTGGTTAGAGCTAATAATACCCCCTCTTTTTAGACTTGCAATTACCATTCACAACTTAATTTAAACCTACAATTATAGTTTGCTTAAGTTTTTAGCGAAAGGGTGCAAAAGATATTGCAATATTTATTTGCTAATTTTGAAATGATTTTTAAATCTATTAAGTGCATCTATATTAAACATTAAGCCTGAAAAACTACCTTATACTTTACACAACTACTGTACATTTACATGTAGGAGCATTAACATAAATTTGAGTCATCACAAATAAGACTTAAAAAACGCAAGTTTATAAAAAAAAAGAAAATTATACTCACAATATTACTTATAACTTTCAAATTGTAGTTTTTATTTTAAGATTTTATCAGAAGAGTAACTAATAGAACGCACTTATTATTCGGTAGAATACAAATATATTTCAAGTAAATGAACAATAATACGGTATTTTTGCAGATTGTGTGAAATATAATCTATCCAACTTTCATCACTACTACGCAAGCCATTTGTTCAACATTTATTTTATATTTAATTACAATAAGAAGTAAAAAATAACAAGACTTGAATTGGAAAAAAATAATATTTGTTATTGTTTAGTACTAATTTGATTATATTTTATTTTACAAAATTTCAAATAGAAATGTAATAGGCTATAATATAATTTAAAGGAAGATTTGCTTTATGTTGGACGACAGAAAATAGATCAAAATAAGTGGAAACGGAAAGTCAGCTTAAGTTTTTTCGTTTAGAGTTAAAGATATTCAACGAAAATCGGAAGTGGATTCTTAGAAAAATGTTTTCTCAGAGGGTTAGGAAGGAGTAATACAGGTGCAAGAGTATTCAATAAAGATCGATACATGATAACGCGCATGTGTGTCTCAGTTGATGAGACTAATCACATTTCCAAAATTTTTAGTAAAATTTAAAGTATAAAACCTTACTTGTTGTTCAAAATCTTATGTTGTCTGTTGGTACTAACTTGACGTTATGATAGATAAACCACAAAGGTAGTCTATCTATTTAGAGATTATATAATATAGATCACATATAAATGTTCCTTTACGTTTTACTGTGCTTACATTGCTTCATAATATGTTGAAATCATAGATTTTATGAAATAATTGAAACGATAATATATTCCCTGTGTAATGAGTGTTGTAAAACTTTACTCAGCTACGTTTGTATTACGCAGCGATGGGGATCATTCAATTAACTCTAACTGACTGCAAGGGATAATATACAGTGATAGAGGTTGTAGTATATCTAACTCGAGAAGTGTCCGTTTGATTTTATCCAGCAACACGTGTTATGTACTGGAATAAAGTTGGTATGCCACGTGTACAGACTGATAAATTTACTGCCAAATTCGTAGTATTTATGTTACAGCTTTGTGTCGCTCTTGGTAATGCATGTGTGTGTGTGTGTGTGTGTAGATTAATATACATATATTCACTTCGGGTGTATAAACGCAGAATTGCTGTATTATAACAATTATTGGACTTCTTGGTATAAAACTTCCTTTAATATTTAGGTTTGCCGTTTTCAATTAGGTATAATAAAAAAAATAACAACACAGTAAACAAAATTAACAAAAGTAAATAAATAAAAATTTACATAAATAAATAAACAGGAAGTTTTAAACGTGTGATTAACCCAAAGAGAGAAATATCATGAACAGAAAAAGAATTTAGAAAAGAACTTAGAAAAAATTTATCATTTCATCTTTTATTCAGACCAAAGGGTGCTTTTGATTTTAATATTAACTGATTTCCCTGTTCTAAACTTTCTAAGTAAATTTGGTTTCCATCTTCGGGTACTTTGCAAATACCTTTCAGTGAATAACATAGTTAAAAAATTTTGTTGGTATATATATATATATATATATATATATATATATATATATATATACAATATATATGTTAACACTATATACAATATATATATATATATATATCGCGTGTTGATTTGAAAACATCAAACTCGTATTATATTACTTATAGCCCAAGTATCAAATTATGTTAACGGGAGTGTATGGGGCAACAAACAACATTATTGTTAAATGGAGTGCTCACCCCCATGCCCTCTAATCAAAGCTATTTTTTTTAATTGCAACTAATAACTTAATAACTTACTAATAATCTTGTGACACCTCAAATTGAAGGTCCTAAAAATGCTGTACTTTTGTAACAAACATTTTAATCGGCCAAGCCATTTGGTATCAGCAGCTAATAACGTAATTTCTTACTCAACATTTATTAGTATAAAAACTACTGTATTACTCCTAATAACAACAAAATTGCTCACTGAATACTGTTGTAAATACTTTGTAAACTTTGTAAAGATTTTCAAATTGGTAGCTGTTGTTGTTCTAGTAAAAAAGCCTATTTTGAAATTCCAAGATTCAAATTCAGTGAATTTTGTTTATTAATATAACTCATTATAATTTCATGTCAATTGGCACAAATACTGTTATGAACGGAAAGCATTTGCGACATCCTTGTGGTAAGAGAGTAACTATTTTGACAAGAAAAAGATAAATTTAATTACTGTTTCTATCACAAACTCACTACCTTTTTTTCTTTGATAAAGGATAATTTATCAATATTATACTTGGTAGGTTTAGTGTTGTATATTATAATTACATTATTGTTTTATACTTTATAGGTAACTAACAACTGAATGGTATTTTCCACCCGAAATGTAAGTTATTGAGTGTTTTATGAGCATTTTTCATTACTTAACTTTAACTTTATAATAAATTATGTTTAATATAAAGTTGATGTTACACAAAAATTACACGTTGTAGTAGTTACATAAAAACAGTCAATCCGAGTTGGAATTTTGAACCATATGTTTTTGAAAAACTGAGTTAATATCTGGCCAATAATATTTACTGTGTTTAACAAACAAAAATTTTTAGCCTTTGTGTAGTACTGATTTATAAGTGATTTTTATAAAACTGATCAATATAAATTTTAACTAATGATAGTACCTGAAACCCTGCTT
The DNA here is from genome assembly GCF_021130785.1 of Homalodisca vitripennis. Lineage (NCBI taxonomy): Eukaryota > Metazoa > Arthropoda > Insecta > Hemiptera > Cicadellidae > Homalodisca > Homalodisca vitripennis. The sequence goes on from NW_025776130.1 coordinate 166,209, forward strand.
GTATGTGTATTAAAGTATTGTGCATTGTAGATAATGCTCTAATAATTAACAGCTAAACGTGTCTCGACATTCACGATTTTGATCTGTTGTCCTTTAACGCTAGTACAACTGAATTCAACGTTATTTGAAGTACGATATTCTTATTTTACTACATTTTCATAAAAGTTTGGCTAAAACATAACATAAATTTGAAAAAATCGCTGATAGTTTTTTTTCAAATTAATGAAAATACATCGTGTTCTATAGATAACACAGGACCTTAATAAAATAGTGTCCTTGCAGATCTGTCTATCCATCTGGCAATGTACCCGTCTCTCAAAACCCTTCATAGAAAGGACCTACGTACTTGAAATTGTGAACATAGTATCCTTATTGTTTAAGAAAGGATCGTATTGATTTTAGAGTCAAAGGACAGAAAGTCCGTCTGTCTGTCTGTCAGACTGATCGCTTGCACGATAACTCGATAGAAAATTCATGCAGACTTGAATATTGCAATACAGTTTGCTCTCAGTCCAAGGGAGAACGCTTTTTTTTGTGAAAAAATGAAAGTCCGCCACATGTTTTGTCGTCTGTGAATACTCATTATATATATCCTGTTGGGTACTTCGGTGATATATGTATTATAAAAGTCTATTTCTTATTATTAGTATTGTAAGTTTTTTTATATAATTATCCATTCCAGATTATTTAAGTCAACGTATACTAGTACTAAGTTTAAAAATCTTCATAAATTTCCGCTCTAAGTATTCTAAAAGTGAATTCAATCATTATGTTCCTTACAATTTCTTTAAGCAGAAGATCAACGGTCTACCAATATGGTGAAAACAGCTGGTTTAGACGTTTTGTACCGTACATATTTTATTTAGTCGGTGATACATAATAGTTTAACCAGAGCCAATAAACTTTTCCTTATATCGGTACATAACCTAGGTTTTTTGTGAAACCGATAGGAGAATTCACCCTAAGAAATAAATCAATTGTGACCCACGTTTGTTTTGGAGGGATGGAAATGGGAGGGTTTCAACAGGGGTTAAAGGTATAAAATAATGATAATTTTGTCAGGTTATATTTTTATTTCTAGAAACTCATAAAACTATTAACACTGCCAAACTAAAAAATAAATATAAAACTTTTTCAACAATTCAAAACTTTTTTGAATATATTTAAAGCCATGAAACTAAGGGGCGTGTTCACAGTGTGTATACACTGAAGTTCAGACTTTCTAAGAGTCCTTATAAATATGGAATACATCTGTCCGCTTAGTGGACCTTCTTTCGCTTTGCCTTTGCTTGTTTCTTCATCCCCGTCTAGTACGTATATATCTCTGGAAAGTGTATATATTTAAGTATGGCTCAGATAGTGAAACTTTTCATGGGCTTATTACTGCTCATGTGCTGCATGTGATTGTATTAATTACAATACACTTAACTCATAGAATACTGTTGTAAATTAAGGAACATATAAAGTGAGCTGTAGGTCTGCTATTTGTGTAGTGAGGTGTCAGGTAGCAAGTATTTGCATGGTAACATTCAAATTTACTTGGCGCAGCCCTAGTGTTGGACCTCAGAACCTCACTCGTTTCATGACCTCATTACACCACACCGTATGAGTGATTTATCTCTTTTTTTAACTAGTACAGTTAAAGATGCAATGCAAATTGGCCCTCGGATCCTAGACTATCAGTCCACAAGTTTATAATAATTACAGTGCAATATGATACCCTATCAAAATATTTACTTTTTTAATTATTTTTATATTTTAAGAATTTTAGAAATTATATTGAGGAATAAAGCTCACCTAAATCCTTTAAATAGTATGTTAGTACCTTACAATAAAATCATACAAATTAAATGTTACCCTTCAAAATATTGAGAAGAAACTGACCTGAAATTTTGTATGAAGCTTCTTGTTTATTAAAGTAACATCTATTTCAGTGATTTTCAATGTCACTCCATTGGATTTAGCTGAGACGTAATAAATATTGTTATATTATTAACCACTATGGCAAGGAAAAATTGTTAGGATAACTGAATCTGTAATGGAACTGAGTGCAAGCCATACAACACCTTAACGTGTTAAATAGACCCAAGAAAGTAGTCCCCTAGAAAAAGTGAATTAATTAAAAAAGAAACTTCGTATCATTAAAAATATATATTAATTGATAGTCGTTTAGAAAATAAAAGCTGTTTTTTTCTTTCCTAAAGACCAATGCAGTTTCTTTTGTGTAGACAACAAATGGTATTAGAAGATAGTTGATAGTTAGTGTTTTTATATGTTATCAATCAAGCCAATAGTAAAGAATTCAATGTCTGTATATTTTTTTTGCATTGTAAGTATAAAACCTAACAAATGGAAAAATTTATATATTTTATAATAAAACTTATTCCTTTAACAGAGTAAATATTTGAGATAAGTTTTGGGGCGCAAGGAGAATGTGATTGCAACTCTTGTAATTATAATTACGTAATAGGCCACACCTTCATGTATAATAATTCGAATTTTTGGGCCTGTCCTGGTGGAAGAGTGGACCTGAGGTATCAGCCAAGCCGTGCAGCATGTGTGAGAAGAGAAAAACCACATCTGTAAGCGGTACAATCCATATATCATAATTTATAATTCTTTAATCACCCAAATCATTAACTGTCCTCTGGGCCGGATTTATTTTTAAATTGATCTATCACCCACCACACCATTACTATAAAACTTTATTTAATATATTGTTTGGTGAAATCACCTATAAACCAGGTTATATACAAGAAAACTATTTATTTTTCTATAAGTAGTACCAGTTTTGTATTATTTACAAATTAGAACATAAAAAGCAAATTTATGTTATCCTTTTTCATTTTCATTTAATAGAGAGTGTTTTATAGGAATAATGAAGGACACAGGATTTTTCCACACATTTGCCATCGTTTAGTGAAACAAGAAATCAGTAACACTACGTTTCGAGATCTGCAGTCTGATATCTTCTTCAGTTAAAGAAATAACCTAATACATAATTACAAACTAGGTTAAAATAAACAAATCTTACCAAAGCGTTTTGTTACGCCTAAGTCAGGAATCACAACCTACATGTTGTTGTCAACTTCAATAACTCTATAAACATGTACTTAATAAAAAGAACTATACAAAACACTAATCATTAAAACTGAACTACGGAATACAGGTCACAATACGTCTTCATTCGTCTACTAACCACCTACGACTGTACCTAGTTTTTAATTATGTATTAGGTTATTTCTTTACCTGAAGAAGAGATCAGATTGCAGATCTCGAAACGTAGTGTTACTGATTTCTTGTTTCTCTGAACGATGGCAAATGTCCGGAAAAATCCTGTTTCCTTCACAATCGTTAAATCGTCAAAAATAACCTTCAAGCAAAGAGTAGGAATAATCTTAGTGAATATAAACTAGATACAACTAGTGTGATGCTGATACATAGTTAGATTTTAAGAATTAATTTTCCAATGGAATAGTAAATCCTTTATAGATTTATTACGAATTCCTATTTTATAACAAAGTTTCATATTTTTTACCTTTGTAAAAGCGCAACCTCATATTTGCGGCCCGTAACTATCTAGCTAGAGGGTCCTCTTAAAACATTTCTGATTTATGATTTCTTAAATAAAAAATACAGACAGACGCTAAAGGAAGTGCAACCATACTTATTGATAAAGGATATTTTCCCCTTATTTCATAATATGCCAAAATATCTATTAGAGTTTTGAACACTCTGTTCATATAATAACCAATTATAACAGATCAGCCCAGCAATTACTTCGCTGAGCCGAATTGGAACTGAACAATAGGAAGCATTGTGATGGGTTGGGAGAGGAGAAGATAGAGCAAACATCGTCTTAATCAGGGATGTCTGCCGAATCCCGCATCGAATAATACGTTCCACATGGGTTCTATGTCATCATGTCATCCATACAGGAAATAATATAATCCAACTAATAATACCTTTGGCTGAGGAATGTTCTTCTCTGAGTGACAGTGTATTGTACTTTCTTTTATTGTATCGCACCGCATTATAAAGAAATGCAAATCCTTATAAAATATCTCAAAAATGTATGTTTTAATACATAAGTTAACAGTTATATGTTCAGAGAATGTAGATATGACTTCCTATATTGCACTTAACACGTATAGTTTTTTGACAAGACTTATACACTTTGTGTATTATAATTCCCAGACATTTGTTGAAATAATTTGAGTACATATATTCTCATAATTACTTAAATTAAATGTACTCAAACGTTTAAAACTCATTTTGGTGTAAATGGCTGAGCGCTAGGAAAGCCTATCACTCGAGAAACTGGAAATCTGTCTGTTGGTATCAATGATACCTCGAGAACGCACAGACCTGTAAACTTAAAATTTTAAATGAAACTATTTTTACACAGGAAACAATTTTACGTTGCTATCATGGGTAAAATTAAAGGTAAATTTAGTTGTTAGATAAACCGATTACATTCACGGCTTTTGAGACTGACTGTGGCATAGTAAACTAGTTACAGGCTTAAAATTACGCTTACGACATTAGTGAAGCATGTAACGTTGTATGGCGTACTTCTACCTTTTTTATAATACCTTCGTATATTATAAGTAAGTATATATTTATATAAATATAAGTGACAGATTCATAATACCATTACACGTGCTTATCCAAATATAATCACTTTTTAGTCGCCCTAATCCTGCAACTCCTTATGTAACAGGTAATTGGTTTCGATATTAGGAAAGACAATCAGAAAGTACCAGTAAATACATTTTAACTGCTTTCATCTAAAATCGTGTATTTTGAAGCTAGTGGTTCATTGCTGTTGAAAACAATAAAAACAATGCATAAGTACCAGAAACATTCGAGCACGAGTACTGAAATGACACTTGAGTTTCATATTTCCTATTCCTAGAAAATATTTTAAAATGTGCTCAAGTATGATTCAGAAGGACTCGTGGAACAAGATTATTTTTGGTGTAACACGCTTTTAAGCAAATTATTCATTCCGCAACGTTCATTACCTTGTACTGTTTAATATCACTCATCCATGAACTAATAATGTCTGTTACAAAGCTTGTCAAACCACCGGTGTAACAGCGAGTAAATTTATGATTTAGGTCACACGTCTAAATCGTGGTATATTGGAAACATGCTGTCTCAGCCCTTTCCAGTTTGATGCTTCATTAGACTTATAACGCTTTGATAAACGCAAGTGTAATAATTATGGTAGTGTGTGTTTTTAAATTTACTCTTAAATTCATGTATTACCGTATTTTAAGAGTGGCTTATGGCATAATTGTTTTATTTTAATGTTATAAACATACATGAAATGCCTCTATAATTTAAATGGTTAAAAAATAAAGTAGTTAATATTTTTCTTTTTTACTTAAACAGTTCACAAAAAATTATGTTAAAAATATTTTACGGATCCAAAACCAACAAACAACGCAATATAGCATTATTGTGCTGTAATTTAATCATATCTGAAGACTATTTTACACTATAGTTTAGTTAAAGACCCGGTTTTAATAAAGTTCAATATTACCTTTCATAATATATCTCCAAACAGTCTTTGATACGATTACGTAAGAATAGGTCGATTCACCTTACGATTCTTACAGTATCTTGGCTTCTGGAATCTGCGGTCCAGAACAGTAGACAATAGTCTACATGTAACAATGGATCATTTCCATTATAAAATTTTGTCACTGCAACTTTGAAATTTCTTCATTAGAAATATGAACCAAAACTTTGACTTTATGGGTAAATAATGGCAATTACACATAACGTAGCTATGGTAGGAAGGGTACCTAATTTGAATGTAGTAGTAATCTCCAGTCTACCTTCCTTTTAGTCGTAGATTTGAGTAACGGTAAGTAATGGTGAGTCATGGTATTAAATGGTACATCTATTTATATACCAAATTTACATTGTAAATCTTTTTCACTGATACTATGTCCAAATGTCATTATCAAAACAACTTTCCCTGTGTCCAAAGCTTTTAATTATCTTTAAATTGTGACCGCCTTTAATTTTTAAAAGTGAAAAAAATTCAACATTATTTACTTTGCAGTAGAAAGTCCTGAAAGCAACTTTTTAAATAACGTTATTTAAGAGACAATAACTCTCTGGCAGAGAGCCACGTGAGACTAATCTGTTTCCACTATCTCCCCGTAACCCTCCTCATCTATTCATTTTAAAGTTTCCTAAGTTATGTCCAATAATGATACTAAGAACAGTATCCATAGTTATTTTATCATGGGAGAAGAGATTGGATTTACATATTATTATATGTCTTAAAGAATAGCGAGGCCAAAACGATTTTAGTATATTTACAGGACCTTTCTTTAAGAGATATAAATAAAGAAGTGATAACTTATTTCAGGCACAATTAAAGCTAAGATGCCCACTATAACAGTTAGCCTGGAGATGAACGGCTTAAAGGTGACTCCACACCATCACCAACGGTCTGGAAATTGGACTGTTAAACACACCTTGAATAATAAAACGTCAAATAGCCTCTTAGGTGGTAGTCATGTATGAGTAATCGAGCATTGTGACTAAGCCAAAGGTTGAGACCTCTTACGAGTAGGTTTAAGGTAAATTACAAAAATACACATTCTAAGAAAGAGAAAATTACATTACATAACTGTATTAATTATGTACTAAGACAAATTAGCTGACTAGGCTGAGTACATTTCTTTAATAAATTAATGTTCCACTTTCAAGGATAGTTCAATATCTATTACTACACAACATACGTTCAACATCTATTAACTTAATTTAAAACTATAAAAATTTAATCTTTGACATCTGAGCAATTTCACATTAATAGATATGTAATATACGGCGGGTAATGTGAATCGAGCAAGTATTTTTGATTAAATTTGAAACAAAAAAAGAAACTTAAAAATGTTTTGATGAGGAATGTAAAACTTTTTAATAACACCTTATTCCAACCTGTATTAATTAGCCACTGCTGTTGTCAAGTTCTCTACTCAAATTATTACCCAGAGTCCACTTTCAGTTCAAGTCCTGGATAATGTTCTCGAGTAGATGTTATTGTTACATATTAAACATTTGACAAATAACATTTTGACACTAAAGCATGATGATCAATGGAAGGATTTTGTAATGAAATGTCATTAAATGTGACACTATCGTTTTTCATTGCAGTAAGTACACTGAATTTATATATGTACTTACATGTACTGGAGAGTAGGTTTGGCACAATTAAAAAATATAATTATATATTATTTGTATTTTTAAAACATTATAGAATAAAAAACTACTAATAGATCTATAGCTGCTTCCCGGTAAATTTACAAGGAGTGGAAGGTTTCAAAATCATAAACCTAGAGATATATAGAATAAGACGGGTTTATCAAAATTAAAACAAGAAAATAAAGTTTTACATTTTATTCTATATTCTACAGCGCGAGGAATGTTATATTGCTACAAATAAACTGTACAATATGAATTATAATCAAAGAAAAATTATCTAATTTTAAACTAAAATAATTAAAATATTAAATATCTACCCGTTTATGGGTAAGCAGTTTTTAACTACATTTCAAGGAGTTCGTAATTATATTTTAGTGCTTCTTGAATGTTTAAATCAAGTGGAGTGGAATGAGATCTCTAGTCAGTTTATGACATTACTTTCCTGGCTGTGGCTATATGAAAGATACCTAAACATTCTTAAGACTTTTAACTATTAGTATATGGAAAACATGAATAAAAATATCTATAATTCTATTTAGTTTAATCCAAAATATATCATTGTAAACTTTATTATTGTAAATAAATTATTTTTATATTATCTTTAAATATACAAAAATGGTTGTAAGACTTTGACTAGTAAAATTTTTAGTGTTCAGTAAATGTAAACATTTAACTATTTTAGTAAATTACAATTAGTAAAACTATTGCTTCGCAACACATTGAATTTAATTATTTTTTATTTTGATTTGTTTGTTAAATAAAAAACTATTATTAGTAATTTTAAGAGTTTTAATTTTTATTTCATAAGGCATAAGACGTAAAAGCTAAAGAAAATAATAAATAAAACTGTCATAATATGCAAATTAAAAAAATAAGATATTTAAAATTAAACTTCTAAAGACACAGAGAATCTATTTCTTATTTCTTTCCTTAAAAAATAAGCTCTAGATAGATTTTGAAAGAGGTGAAAACTTTAAAGCGCTCTCCTGTAAAATTTGTACTGTTGAGTTGTGTCGTCTTTCTTTTGAATGAGAGATGTATAGAAATATGTGTAATTCTATTTAGTTGAATCAAAATTAGATTATTGTAAACTATTACCACATTGTGGAGGGTTCTTCTTGTTGGGTTTTATTAATATTGATTAGAAAAAATCCACGCAATAATAATTCATCTTTATTTTTGTAAGGCATTTTGTTTTCAATAAAAACATTTTTATACCCACATACTGAATTTGTACTTAAATGAAGACACTTGTCGATACACAAATATATTTAAAAGGAAAGAACTAAAAAAAAGGCATAAGTTCATTATTTACTGACTTATTTAGATTCTTCCGCATAAAAGTTGTTTCATATCAACGAAACAAAAGTGTTACGAATTGCTTATTAGCTGTAACTTAGCCTGATAAAATAAGGCATTCTTTGACTTTAACTATATTCATAAGTAACTGCTAATATGTCTCCACATACATATTATCGCAAATAAATAATACAATATATACATATTTTTAAAGTATTATTTAAATAACAAATTAAAAAAATATTTTTATTTATCGAAGATTTATTATATACTGAAGAGACAATAACAGTTTACCTATAAATGCTTTGTTGTACTGTTTCGCAGTGTAGACGCAGAAATAAGTATTTTGACGTTCGTTTCTATCATTAAAAGGAAATGTGCCAGAATCCGACAATCCATGGAAAATAGAAGGTTCCTTTTATTTTGATGATATATTTTAGGCCAGGACATGGAACTCTGTCCCAATTAGAGTGGCATACAGTCGCTGATTCTGATGTTCGAAGCTGGTAGATTGGTGACATATAGAATTACCCGTACAGAGTTGTTGATTGCCCTGATTAGATAAATTTCATTAATGAGCATTGCATTGTATGGCACCACAGCCCTGAAACAATTATTATTGCGTTTGTCACAAAGTATAATTCCATAGCACTGACATAGAATATGTTTAGTTATATTGAAAACACTTACTACGAGAAAATTGTAAGCACGACATACAAACTTAAATGTATAAAATTTCACTCAAAAGTTGACCGATACATTTTTATATATTGTAAAAACATGTATTTTTGTTACATTATATCTAAAATTGATAATTTTATAGTACAAAATTGAATAAATATACAAAATTTTTGTACTCCATACCGTGTCGCGTAACAGTTTTCACTGAGTTTGCATGCAAAATATCAAGTCAATATGTAATTGTCGAGGGGCCAAATTCAGTCAGTCAGTCACACAAACATGCCGAACATAAATTATTTTTCTATCCCCATAAGGTAAAAGAGAAATTGTGACAACATACTGAGTTACAGGCTTCAATAACGCTCAGCCAAAATATATGTATAGGCACGCACCATTATATAACAAATTGAACTTACGAACTAGTATAAAAATGGTTTTCTCTGATCCATTAGCATCGTTGATTTTTATTGTTTGTAACGTATAGTAAGCAGATAGTCACACGTGACCTGGAGGAATGTTCTCATTCTTTACAAAGCATAATCTCTATGCTGACTCGCAGGTCTGGATTTTAATTAACCTTGATTTGTTTTGAATCCACAATTGTCACTCATTTTTATTCTAATTATACTTCATTGCTCATTTAAAATAAACATATCTGTGTATGGGGCTTCCTTACAAAAACCAGTTTTTTTCATTAAATACACGTATATAAATTAGTAAAGTACAATAATGCAATGCAAAATACCTTCCAAACTCTAATCACAAGTTAGGTGCAGAAAACACGTTAAACTAAGAGTAAAGTTTATTGGTTGAACTTCGTATTGGAGATCTTCCTGGAAAGTAAATATGTGATATTGGCATATTCTTAGACTAAGTGTAGCCACGGGGAATATCGTTTCTCGTTCATTACTTTTTACACGTTCAGAATGTTTTGAACTAATATTTTTAGTGTAAAGTAGCAAATAAATCCAAAATCACTTAGGTGTATTAAAAATATTTTCAAAATTACTCATTTTTCAATAAATATGAATTATATAAAAAGTTGTTTTTAAATTTTTCATTCTTACTACTATTTTCCTATTTACGTAAATATATAAGATTTTAGCCTTCTGGGGAGACTATTATTGTATAGGCAATTTTAGGAAAAAGTCGACTTTGAATGTATATTCATTGCAAAACAATTGCTAAAAAGCTCCAATGGTTGGAGATTACTGAAAGCAGTTTTTTCGTAATACGTGTTTTTAAGTTATATTAATATCATATATATTTTACTCTTAATTATTCCATACAGTAACATGGCAGAGTCAAGTAATACATATGTAATGTATTGAAATATTAATATTTCTTTCATCAATAAATCCTGATAAATTATGTAAGATTTATTCTTTAAGTTTTATCAGGGCCAAAACATAAAACTATAATTCTCTTATAACCCTAGATTTTTTAATTTTAATACTATTGCAACTCACTTGACGTTACTAAGTCATTGTTTTAACACTTTAACCACATTCGTGGTACCTTTTTGGGACTAGTATGACTTTTGACAGCGAATGTGTATTTAAATAATAGTAAACTTATTGCATGTTACGTCTACCGTTTGAGTACCAAGAAAAGCAATAATTAATGCTGGAACACATACTACCATTGTAAAGTGTATTTAAAACATGAATTGATCGTAATTCAGGCCCTATGTTTAATAAATACACTGACACGGAGATGAATACAAATATAAACACTAAACAAACATGCCCAGCTAATTCATAAATATGTATATTCAACTATTTGTTCAACCTGTTTCAGCTGTTCTAAGAACAATTCCCTTGAAATTTTGTTTAACGGTTATGGACAATACTTACAATTTATTAAAGTATAAAATTAGCAATCGTTCATGAAACTTTGTTTTTGAAGGCTTAACAGTACTTCTGAGTAGCTTTTTAAGTCAGCTAGCTGTTTTAAAAATACAATAACTATCTGTTAGAATATAGCGAAAAGAGTACCAGTTTTTATAACATTGGCAGTATAAGAATTTCCAGTACCTATATTTTATCCACTGCCTGTAATCAGATTATAATACGCCTTCATATTTATTAAGTACACAAATTAAACAATTTAGAAGTGAAATTTTTACATGAAATGATATTTTTATATCCGCCCGTTAGACAAACGAGCAATTATGGCAGTCTACTTAGTCTATTAGTGAAGTTCACCCAAATAATTTCATAGATGAATATGCACTATTTATAAAATTCATCCTTGTTAAACAAAAATGAATCGAAATGTTGACAATAAAGACGAACGTGCACATCATAAATATTTCAAACACATCACAGATACGTTTATATAAATAAAACCGATAAACAAAGAATCATATAGCCAACAATTTCAAGTTCCTCAAAGTCATTTGAAAACTTCGAAAATACTGCGAAATAAATTAGAATATACATACTTTTTAGCCATACCTTCTTTTATTATGAAAATAAAAAATTTAGGGACAATCTATGAGGCAGTTCGGTATGGACTGAACCAAGTTTTTTCATATAGCAAAAGCTACATGGCAGCTTATAGAACACGTTTCATTATACGGCTTTCGGTTCTACGTGTCTATGGAAAATTATCAAGTACATTTAAGGAAATATATGTCTTTAAAATAAAAATATAAGTTATAAATAACTCTTTAATGTCTAAGAAACGTAGAACCAATTATAGGTTGTAATCAATATGGATTAAACTTTGTTACTGTTGCATAATCGGCAGTTTTAGTTACAAATACTTCAAGAATCATAAAAAAACTTTAAATGTTAATGTAATTTTTAGTATATTTGTTAGAAGTTCTCTGTTATTTAACTTCTTCTTGATGAAAGGCTCACGAGATATCTGTTTTTTATATTCAGTCAGAATCGTAATTCACTTTGTCTAAATATGTAAATTCACCGGCTAAGAATTACCTCTCTCTTTCATGTTACTATAACATTTTCATTTGTATAAATAAACTTCTTCGGTTATATCTTTCATAAATTTTATATTCATACCTCAAAAATCCTCGTATTTAACTTTGCAAAACAACCGAATATACATTCCGAATATTTTAAAATTTTCACAAGTTACGATACGCAAATAGTTATCAAGGGTATTTGTCATTCAATATCTTAAACGCTGTATTTTCCAGTTAAATATAAAGTGAAAGACATGTTAATTAAAATTGGCAGTTCATGCGCAGTTTATACGAGACACACCTAGCGACCATGTGTCACACAGTTCGCTGCTTTATCAGATCGTATGTCAGTTACGTCGTATGTAACAAACAACAAATCATTCCTGCACCATGTTCGTGGTATTGTGCTTTTACTGATTTTTTATTATTTACGGCGGAAATATGTTTAAAAACCTTCAAACCGAGTTTAAATATTATGCAATACAGAGAATTAATTTAGTATAAGGGAAAAATTTTCAATAGTTCATTAAGCTATATGGTGGATACATTTAAATAAAGCAGAAAATAAATGTTGTAAAACATTTGCATTCTATAGTTGAAGATTATTTAAAGTTACAAAGTCTCACTTTATTATTTTTTTAAATAAAGGGGATTTACGTAACTGGCTTATAGAAATCTAAGAAAAATATTGAGAAATTGTCATCGGTATCCTGCAATAAGTTTATTTTTGAAAACTCTTCAAATCCGCTCTGTAAAATGGTTCATTCTTTTTCATTAACTCCTCTAATGTAAATTAACTGTAACCAATGTGTTGCATGTACGTTAAAGGCCAACTTAATTTATTTCTAATCTAAAAGTTATATTTGGTTTCATACGTAAAATAAATCTATAATTATACCACATGATTTCAAATATTTCCTGTATGGTGGCTGGAGCTGGGAGAGCTCATCAGAGACTGTTAAGTATATCATGCACTTCTAGAGATATGGACAAATTCTGAAACATAATTTGGAATTTTTAAAACTTGTATTGCGTGTTACACATTAGATTTGATAAACTTTAGAATCTCAATACATACTATTATATCAATCAGAATAGCAAAAGTTAACCATTTAGAGAACCATGGCTATCTATCTCGATGTACACTCTAAAATATATGTTAATCAACTGAACAAATTGAAAAATTATTGAAGAGTGCTCAGAGAATTAGAAGAAAGAAGTTTGGTAAGACACGATCTGGAAACAACAGAACGTTACAAAGGATATGTGTGCTTTATAATTTGCATACATGTATCGGCTGTTCTGTTCATAATCTGCCTTGGGCCCGCGCCCAAGAGAATATACATGTCTGTCTGAAAATTTTCTTTCGGCCAATACGTATTCTTTCTGTGCCATAGTAGCGCTTGTATTATTCTTCTAAATAAGAAAATATATAAAACATTTTTTTTAAGTCTAATGCTGCAATGGAGTGACTTATTCCTGTGAAAGATATTTTAGTGTCTACACCCGTTGTTACTTGAAACAGTTTTATTCCACATTTTGGTGGAAAGAGGCAAAAGTAATTCTCTCTTCCAGAGATAATGCCGCAGTGGAAAAAGTGGAGCAAAGGGGCTTATAGCTCTCAGCATTACATTTGTCTGTATCATAAAATGGAGTAAAAATGGTAGCAGAGTAGTATTTAAAACATAAGATATTAAGGAGCTTACTTTTAAGTACAGCACTGTGTTTTCGTACACCAATTGCTGTAAGCCGTACTAATATATGCAAGCTATGATTTGTAAACCTTGGATTCCGGGCAAAGTCCGTGTAAAAAGCTTCGTATTTGCTCATTTTATAGCTTCATAACAAAATTTTTATATTAATTAACCAGCACAGAGTAAGGAAATATCCAGAAAACAAAATTAAAAGTTCTTGAAGCTCTTTTCTTATTGGAACTTATATATTAATTTAAACAAACTCTCCAATAATATAAAGTTTTTATTTTTGTGAGGCCTTTTGTACTCAATGAAAACATCTTCGGTTGTGTGTGTACTCAATTCAGTTGTGTGGGTCCGAAGATGTTCTCATTGAGTACAAAGTGCCTCACAAAAATAGAAAATTTATATTATTGGAGAGTTTGTTTAAATTAATATATAAAATTAAAAGTTTTGAAAAATATTTTTTTTTCCAATTTGTAGCAAATATTGAAAATAAGAGAAAGTTACCATCTATTATATATATATATATATATCAATTATTTTGATCACGGTTTCTATTCTAAATTGTTTTAGGAGACGCTAAAATATTATTACTTCTTTTTAAAACAGTTGTATTATATTTATACTAAATATTTACCAAATATTAAACTGGGTGTACTATAAAACCGTAGTCTAGTCCAATCAGATAATTGTCAAAGTTTGTCAATTACAACAATGATATTCGACAGATCTAGGTTTTAAATAAGACAAACCAATAATCCACAGTAAGATAGAGGATTAGTTCTATATTTCCATCGCTTAGAATACAAACTTCGTAAGTAAATTTCTTGTTATTTGGAATAATATACTCGTATTTTAAATCTTCCAGCCTGGAGGCTAAATATCAACTAGACAAATATGAAATAGCCTTCAAACTTACTGAAAAATTTGAACGTTTTCATTATAAGCCATCGATTTATAGAAGTGTGTACTTCTAAACACTTAATCTTTTAAATGGACACAAATAAAAGTGGCAGTAATACAAAAGGTGTTCTATGACTTTCTTAAAATAAATTATAACACTAAAATACACTATTACGAAGTACATTTTCCAAACCAGGTCATCGGATAATTTAAGACATTCATTAATAATTCTGTCACGATTTGAACTGTAAGACTGTTTTACAAGCCTGTAAGTTCGTAAATACTGTTCGTAAGTTTGTTCACTGCCTACTTAATACAAAAATGAGCTCTAACTGCTTTTCTGTACTTACTATAAACTTGTCACTTAAACAATCTGTCTATAAAAACCCGCATTTTGTGCGAAGAAAAAACTATTTTGCAATGAATATACACTCCAACTTTTCTTATTCTATTACTCTGTCCGTTTATGATAATATATAATTAAATTAGTTACATTTTAAATCTTATTTGCTGATACTTTTAACGACTGTAGGTATATTGCTATTACTAGCTGAGCGTTACAAAGTCTAATACTGAAGATTCTTAACAAAATATCTCATTAGTGTATGTGTTCAAAAAAGTGAACGGAATGGCCTATACACTTAAAACTTAGCAGGAAGCTTAATATCTATTTAAATAACATATTATTAAGTGATTGTGCATGTTACTTCATATGATTTGACTGAGCGTTAGTAAATATTCATCATGGGTTTTACGAGTGACCATGTAGAAATGAGACAATTGAAAACTAACAGATTTATAACGAAATGAGAAGCCTACAATCAAGTGACATTGTAACACCTGCAGTTTAACTATCCCCAGGATACAGACAGACAAGTAGAGAAACATTCGGAAGAGGAATGGAGTCAGCTGCATTAGTGATATAAAAGTATAAGAAGCCAATAATTTAATTTTGTTTCGAGGTATCCTTCGGAAGGTTCTATTCAGCCAAATCCAACGATAGACACCATGCAATTCGATGTTGTAATTTGTAAAACTATGTTTTAAGTTCTCTAGAATCATACAGACAGTCATACATACAAACTGAAGAGAAAGTTTACCAGTTACCGGTTAACACTCAGCCAAGTATGTCACACAGTCCTAAATAAGACTGTGTACTTTAAACGTACTTTAATGAGTTTAAACACCTATCGTATGATAATGTTTATTAACTGCCAATTTTATAAACCTAGTTTTGTTTGTGAGCAACGTTCCTAATAGAGAAATAACTTTACTTTACTCTCCGTTTGCCTATTGTAATTCCTTACTTGGGCCTTTCAACTGCGACCTAGTATGATAGGGGGCATTTACGTCTATACCTAAATAAATTAGTATAACATCTAATAAAAAGACTTTTATACATGTTAAGTAGGACATATCAAATATATTATTTTTAATTTTATGTGGGCGTAAGATATTGTGCCGTGTACACAGTACAAGGGTACACTGAGTTATGTAAGGATGAATTGGATTGACATGCATAGCTTACTTAAACTAATTAATGTTTTATGATTTCACAAGACGCAATCATCTACAAAGCCATCCGACGCAGTGGAATGACCGTAATTTAAGTCTTGGTTATTTTTATGTTCTATTACAGCAATAAATATTGAAAGATACAAGGTTATTAGGGGTCTGCCCTTGTTGGTTTTATAGTTTGACTTTGTGTACAAAATGCAAATCCATTGTTCACAATTGAGGACTATTTTTTGCAATTGGCGTTAACGCATGTTATCCGGAGGAGTAGGTGACCGAACTATTTGTGGAAGACATTGATCGTGTGTGTAACAAGTGGCTATAGTAAACTATTTACAACATTTAGCAGGGCATAACTCTTGAGCTGGCCAGTACAAAGCTAGTTTTACATTTAATTTTTCTAACAGATATATGCCATGTTGTATGCTGTATTTGAACATCGTTACTATGCCCTGCCGATAAGGACCGCGTATCTCACGGTGAACGTGATCTTATTCGTCGGAAAACTGACTCCTATTACCACCGTTGAAATGGTATTGTATACATTTTCATAGATTTTAAGTAACTGTATTTTTTACTTTGTGATAACTCTCCACGCTCAGATAACAGTTTTAAAAAGCAAAATAATTAACGGTATAAAAAAATAACATCTTATGTATAGGCGATGCTTGAATAATTTAATACTAAAATTTGATAAAGTTGACATATTACGTATTTATTATGTATAAATCTAACAATAGGAGAAATTTTGCTTCAAATCAGATTTTTCTTAATAAACAAACAAATCTACATTTTATCGGATTGTACTTTTTGATTCTGATTAAAGTTTAATGTGTTCAAGCATAATTGTGTAATAATTAACGAAACAATTTCACCAACAAATAAAAATTATCACACTCGAAAATAATACAAGAATTAATACACTGCGGGACAGGTAGAATGTAAACGGAGTAGTTTTCTGTACTATTTTGCGGGCACAGCTAGGATTTGAAACTGCACTATCTCCAACAGATCTAAGTTCAAAATCGTAGAACACTAGACCTTTGAATCTCCCACGATCGGCTCAAGGAGTTGGTCTAAATTAAACCAGCAAGAGCCTAGCCTATTTTTTCTTGGACTGCTGCTCCGTTTTGTTATAGAATATCTTACCGATGGGTTTACGCTATTATGAGTGTATGAATGACTAAAATTTGCATGTTAGGTAATACCTCGAACTTTGTCTAGATAGGAAAGCGTTGTTAATTTTGTTTTAACATGTAGATATACGACTAATATTACTTTATCCTTACCGTGATCCTCAATATGGAATAAAATAATTCACGTAGTTTCATTAAAATATTAATAGAAAATGGAGCTTATAATATTTATTCATAAAGGTATCTAAATTTCTTGGACATCATGAAAAGAATCAATTACTGGACTATTCCATTAAGTTTCAATATTTTTTGCTAAATAGCCATACTTATATTATTACATTTTGAATAGTTATTAAAAACCTTTTTTTAATTAGTCAAACAATCATAACAAAACCATTTTTGTACTAATAAGCCTCATAACAAGAATTTTATAAAAATAACCAATTATCGCTAACCAAATGATATAGTCATCTTATTTAGTAAAAAGTAAAAACATATGTAGATCCAAAATTAATATAGTTTAAACAGCTGCATTACTATAGTATTGAATAACATGAACAACCCTGTGTAAATTTCTCTAATATATGCTATAACGTTGAAACATTAATGTATTATCTTACATTAATGTAAGGGATCATCTCACTTGACAACTTATAATAAGAGTTATTTGTAATGGAGACAAGGAAATAAGGAGCTTTAAGGTGTATTGCAGCTATAAATCTGTTTTCTTTAACACATGTCAAGTTTCAGTTTACAATCGGTCTGCATCAGTTTTTATTGCTTCCAATTATTTTTAAAGAAACGGCGTTTATATCGGCACTAAAAGTTTCGTTTTACTTAATCACAGCATAAAATTCTGTACGTTATTGCATAAAACATTATATACATGAATATATATATATATATATATATATATATATATATATATATATAAGTAGATATGAAATATGCCGATTCTAGACCACTTTTGGGACAGACAGAAAATCAAGGGAAAATACTGTTTAAAGGACAATAAACGAATCTGTAAAATCAAACAGTAAGGGGTTCCTAGACCACTTTTGGGACAGCCCAAAAATCAATACAAATACTGTTCAATACACCATAAATATGTAAAAACAAGATAATAATATGGCGGTTCTGGACCACTTTTGGGACAGCCCAAAAATCAATACAAATACTGTTCAATACACCATAAATATGTAAAAACAAGATAATAATATGGCGGTTCTGGACCACTTTTGGGACAGCCCAAAAATCAATACAAATACTGTTCAATACACCATAAATATGTAAAAACAATTCACAATACAATTTACTTAAATAAACTATGGTAAACTGTATTCAAGCAATTTTTCATGACAGTATGACAACATAAATTGTGAAATTTATAATACTCGAATGTTGAATTTAGAATATGTTGGCATTACCGTTGAGCGAGAAATGTTGGTAGCACTGCGCGGCACACAGGAGAACAGCCTTTCCCGTCCAGACCTCACACTAGTCAGTCATATTTAAATTTTACTCTATACTTTTGATCCAGGAATGTTAAAAGTTCACTGTTTACTGGTTTAATATCGCATTCTCTTCATCTTCAGCTCTATTTGGAACAAGACTTAGTGAAATTAATCCGTAGTGACAAGTTCAGTGCTTTATATTCTACAATTTTAACCACGTTACACCATCTTTAAGACTCATCCATCATAACATCTCTTCCTTCAAGACAGTGTGAATCATTCAGTTCATCAAGACATTTTCTAATCATGCCTATTTCATTACTTCATGATGTGGTCTACAGTCACTGATCTGCGTTGTGCAACATCTCGAAGCAGCGGACGTGTTATCACTATGACGTGATCTGCAGTGTTGTGCAACATCCTGAAGCAGCCGACGGTCAAGGACTTGTTATCAACCGCAGCCTCACACTCTGAACATCTGGCTACACTGCCTCAACACTCCGCAACACCTTGTTTCATCACTCGACCCCTTTCTGCACCCTCCAACCACGTCATCGCAACCCTCACGAAGAATGAAGATCACAGATGAGTTCTTAAAGAAATTAAGCTTAATCTATAGATTTAATAATGTAAATAGCACTTATCAACACCTTCATGAACTAATTTCAAAAACCTTTCTAAAAAATAACAAACCAAAATTCAAAATTCATTCAGATGACAAAAATTGGCTTACAATTGGCATTCAAACCGCCGTTAAAGTTAGAAATAAACTGTATAGACAAAAGAGATTTGAACAAGCAAAATTTTATAAATCGAAAATTAAACATTATAGCAATATTTTAAAAGAAAACTATTATAAAGAACTGATTGAAATGTCATCTGATTCAAAAACCAAATGGAATATTATAAACAAATTTTTAAATAAATCCAAAAAACCTTGTAGATACACAGGTGATTTAAATACAATGAACAAATTCTTTGCAAACATTGGTTCAGAATTGGCTTCAAAGATTCCAGATCTAGAAAACGAAAAAATGAAATCAAATCCGAACTCTATATATCTCTCTGAAATTACCAAACTAGAAATTGAGACCAAAATTAAACTTTAAAGAATGATAAAGCAAGTGGATCAGATAAAATTCCAATCAAACTAATCAAAAATCTTGTATACATAATAAGTGAACCACTAGCATACATTTTTAACTTAAGTATTCAAACTGGCATTTTTCCCGATAGATTAAAAATAGCAACAATCAGCCCAATCTACAAAAGTGAAGGAATTTTATCAGATCCATCCAATTTTCGACCAATCAGTCTACTACCAATAATTGGCAAGATATTTGAGAAATGTTTGTATGAGAGATTATATAGCTTTTTGGAAAAATACAACCTGTTATCAAGAAAACAATTTGGCTTTAGAGTTTAACAAAAATACAGAGGAAGCAATCAATTTAGTTGTTAACAGTATTGATCAAAATACACTAATCTCATTTCTAGACCTTAAGAAAGCCTTTGACACTGTAGATTTTAAGATATTACTATACAAATTAGAACATTTAGGAATTAGAGGTAAATGTTTAGATTTTATTTGCTAGTTATCTTGATAACAGGTTCTGTAATACAAAAATTGGCAACAAAATTTCAAATTTAGAAAAAATCACCTGTGGAGTTCCTCAAGGAAGTTGTCTTGGTCCTCTTTTGTTTATAATATATATCAATAGTATAACAACCCTTAATTTACATGGCGAATTAGTACTCTTTGCCGATGACACAGCCTTAATAGTTAAAGGTAACGATTTATATAAAAAAACAAACGAGGACCTGACGAAAATTAATAATTGGCTACAACAAAATAAATTAACTTTAAACTTTCAAAAAACAGAATATATAGATTTCTCCAGAACTAATGACCAATTACCAATAAAAAAGGTAGAATGTTATAAGTACTTAGGCTGTATCATAGACTTAGACTTAAATTTTAATCAACATATTAACCATATAGAAAAACAAATTAAAAAAGCTTTGAAAACCGTTATATGTATGTAAAGAAGAAAACTTCAAAAAGTCAGTATTTTCAGCATTTGTCATGTCTTTTCTAAATTGTGCAATAACCATTTGGGGTAACAAAAATATTTCAAACCTTTCTAACATTCAAAAACATATTATGACTAGATTCAAGATAAAAAATATCATATCTTTAGATTCTTTATATACATATAACAGGATAAAATTAGCCCGTAAAAATAAAATAGATGTAAGTAGTTTAAGTAACATAGAATTAGATATTTTTAATAAAAATTTAAGCGATACCAAACTTAAGGCATATTTTAACTACGAATATATACCAACTAAAAGTTATTACAATCTGTAATTATCTTGTTTCAAAATTATCTTATTTCAAAATTATCTTGTTTCAAAATTCTTTAGGTTCAATTGGGATCACTTGGCCATTACTTTAAAACAGATTTGATTGTAGGAAGTATGGCCGAGTTTTTCTCATTGTATCTCCCTTATATTACTCCTGATTACATCATATTCAAGCAATTTATCAGAGACAACGACAACATAACAAACCGCATTGGTAACCGCACTCTGAAAATCCATATTGATAATTATATCGTTCTTTGAACCAGAAATATTTGTCAAACTCTTTGTTGTATCAATGACATAAATAGGTCTATTCGCTAAAAATTCTTTAGGATTGTAATACATTTCCTTATTATTACAGTAAACTTTCTTAAAATCTTGATACATCTGATACATGATTCTGAAAAGACCCTCCGGAAATGTTTAAATTTTGTAATTCATCTGGATAATAAGAACCGTTTCAATTTTACTCTGATATTTTTTACATCCAAACTATCAAACTTTGAAGGATTTTTTTCTTGATTATTCTGTCTATCTGTTTGAAAACCTATAATAATGAACTTGGGATTGAAGATGTTTCTATAAATATTTGTGATATCGAACGAATAAGTTGTTCCGGAAATACCTTTTTGCTCAATACATTGCCAATCTAGAAAATTAAACATAATGTTTTGACTTTTTGTAATTTCATCAATCAACCTTATTTTACTCGTGATTTTATAATCAATCATTGGAACTCTAATAAAAAAATCTGTAATTGTTATTTTTCCATCAACTGGCATATCCATTTCCAGTTTTTGTTTTTAATATCGCATCATCGTCTTCTGCCCTTATAAAACTTAGATAAAATCCTCCTTTATAGATCGGAATAGTAACATTTTCAAAAAATCCTAATCCAAAATGAGATAAATTTCCAGCTGCTTCAAAAACACCAAATTTAAAATCTGATTCAAAGCCATTAGAAGTTTGAGAAATAACATCACTTTTTGAATACGAAATAGTTCCTTTAATAGTGCTTAATTGACCACAGTTTTCGACTTCTTCTATCAATTTATTGTGTTTTCTTACTTCAATCTTAGAAAATAAAAACGGTATAAAATTATCGATTAATCTAACATTATCAGTTCCAAGATATGCTTGACCATCTTGTTTTGTTAAAGTTCCAGAAATATAAAACTGGAAGTTAGACGAGCAAAAGTTATCTCCAAAATCAATATTAAACTCAGTTCTTTTATTCGGTTCATTCAAATGTTGTTTACTAATTGGATAGAAATTTTTAAACTCCGCCCTTTCAATATCACTAGCATATTTTCTGTAGTCCGCCATTTAATAAGAGAAAATTTAGAAATTTTAAACATCAAGATATCATTTTTTCATCGATCTAATGTACGTTTTTTATAAGAAAAGATATAAATTAGAGTCATTTTTTAATGATCTACTTCGTCATATTCAGGATTCTCTTCCTTAAATTTTGCGATCTCGGTCACATATTTCAATAAAATTTGCACAGGATAGTAACCGCTATCTATAATATTGTTCCAATCAACTGTATCTTTATTTTCATCCAAAAACTTTATACTCAAGTGTTGATAGAGACAAAGAACAGACATATGATCTTTTAATTGATAATGTATATTTTCTTGAATGAACTCTGATGATAAAGTTTGATATTTAGCAATGTTATACCAATTCAATTTGTTTACGTATAATCTCATCATATCTTCGGATAATTCATATTTTTGAGAAATGTCGTCCCAATGTTCCTTTTTCAAATCTCTTTCGTGTTGCATTATAAAAAGATCGAAAGCACTGTAATGTCCCGCCATCTCTATTTATTAGGGAAAAATTTCAAGTTTTTATAAATTGGCTCTTTTTTGAGTTACATTCAGCACATTTTCCAGAAATTCTCTTAACTCCGTTAATGTTTGTATAGTATTTTATATCGTTTGTGGCAGTTTTTTCTTTACATCTCACACAATATATGAGCGCCATTTATATAAGGAAAATTAGTCATCATAGCCGCCTAATCCATTAAATCTGTTATCAATATTTTCAAAAGTTTTATTAACATCTTCTTTAAATTTATTAAAGTTTTCTTCTAGTTTATTTACTTTATCGAGATATAAAGAGTATCGATCATCTATTCTTTTAAGTAATTCATTATTATGTGTTACATTCTCATTGAAACGTGTACCTAAATTTTCAAAAAAGTTTATTTTTTCATTGAAACGTGTATCAAAATTTTCCAGAATTTTGTTAATTACTTCACCAACTAATTCATTAACATTATTTTTATATGTATTAAAGTTTTCTTCTAGTTTATTTACTTTATCAAGTAATTCACCAACATCGTCTACTGATCTTTTACTTCTTTCATCAAGTTTTTCATAGACTTCTGTTGTAAAATCTTTAACATGCTGTTTATGATTCTCATAATTTTGTTTTAGTTCATTAAACATTTTAATAGGATCTTCTAATTGAATCATTACAACAACATCAAATGGATTAATTCCTTTACTAACACCGCTAATTCTTTTTCTTTTAAAATCTAAGGCATTTTTAACATTCGGATCATGTAAATCAACAATATCGATGTTTTCTGATAATTTTAGAGGTTTTAAAAATTTGTTCTTTAACAACAACATCATGTTTGTCAATACCAGGTCGAACACCGACAATTCTTTTTTTATTAGCTAAACTAACATAATTCTTTTCAACTTTGATCGCTTCAGTAATTTTATCAGCTTTTTCGATATGAGACATTAAATTGGTAAATAATTTTTTTACACCATCATCAACTTCTTTTTCCAATGTTTTTATTTTATCAGCAACTTCATTTGAACTCATGAAATTTGCAAGTTTGTTATCATATTCTGCTTTAAAATCTTCAATCTCGACAGCAAACTTATCTGAATCTGGAAGGTTTTGTAATAAATTTTCTAACTTGTTATCAAACTCATTTCTCAAACTATCAAAATTCAAACTATTATCTACATTTTGAATAATTTGTGTTCCAAAATACGTCAAAAATATTTTGTGAATCCATATTTATTAAGTAATAATTTGTTAACAACTTCTTTAAAATCTTTACCAGTACTCAGTTCATTCAAAACAAAAACACATAAATGACCACAAATTGGGGGATCTTTATAGTCTTGAATCTGAGAATCGTTGTAGTAGACGCTTGATTTTTTCAAATATTTAATCAATTCTATAGGTGGTTTGTCCTCAATTCTTCCATACGAATCAAAATAACAGGCATTCTTATCATTTTTATAATAACAAATCCAATGCGTTCCACTTCCCCATAATCGAGTCTAAATTCACAATTCCACATTCAAATTTCTTAACTTTTTTCAGGTAATGTATCTCCTCATGAAGATTCCTCTAAAATGTTTAATATTTTTTGCAGATTTCTTCCAATTCCCCGAATGTTAAAGGTTTAAATTTTTTTTTCAATGTTTGATTTCACGTAATTCAAAGTTTTTTCATCTAATCCAGATCCTGTAACATCTTCCAACTCTTTATCTAACCAATTTAAAATGTTTTGAACAATAGGAATCACATCTTTTTTAACGATTGGAGCAGCTTTACGAACATAAGGAACAACATTTTTAACAACTGGAATATTTTCTCCAAAATCTAATAAATCTTTCAAAAGTCCACCATTTTTAAGTTCTTTCAACTGATTATAAGAAAATTCTATTCTGGTTCCTTTATTGTTTTTCTTATGTTTTTCGAGTTTATTGTATTGTCTATTTGTTAAAAATATCTTATCTTCGCCATTTTTTAGTTGATCTATTTTAAATTGAATACTAACGGGTATTTTCTTCTTAAAAGCGGATTTTATTTTTTCTTTCTGATTTTTGCTGAAGTTTACGTTCACCTCCATTTATATAGTTAAAATTTCAAGTTCTCTTCGATTCCCATTCCTAGTTTTTCTCTTCAAAAACATTGCTCCAGCTGTTGGAAGCGCAACAAATCTTTCACCTAAACTAGCATCTTTTGATAAAAAATCTATCCATTGCCTTATCTTGCAAAACTTTATCTGCGATATGTCTGGAATTTGTGTCTCTATGTTTTGCATAAAAAATATCGTGTTCCATAGCAGCTTGATCTAATTTATTTATACCAGGATCTCCTCTTTTTAGTCTTTTTTCGAGTTTTGTGCCAGGTCCCAGATATTCATAGCCTGGTACGTGTAATTCAAAAGGTAAATTGTTGATAAAATCATTCAAAAGTCCGCTACCTTCAATCATAGATGAACTTATTGCCGGCAAAAACTCGTTTTAAATATTTAATTCCATCAGGTTTTTCAATCATTTCATCAAGTTTGTTCGAAATAAAATCTTTAATCGCTTTCTTTTCGTTCAAAAAATTGTTGTTTCCAGCCTTTTCTTGAGCATAAATATAATTAATAATTCCATCGAGTTTTGTCAAATCGTCGATATATCTGTATTCAATCTTATTATCACTGTATTTTCTTACACCTGATCCTTCGATTCGTTTTTCCCAAATTGGTTTAATCAAATTGAGATATTTTTTACCTTTACTTGACTTTGGTTTTCTTAGTTGATGGATCATTATTTTTGTAAATTGAATCAGATTTCCATAAAATTTCTGTATACTTTTTCAAGTCTTCTTCAGAATATAAACCGTCTTTTGGAACATCAGTGCCTGTTAATAATCTCCATAAACCTTGAGTTCCTTTATATGTTTTATCTTCAATAATTATATCATTATGTTCAAAATTAACGGGTAAATTTCCAATCATAAAACTTTTCTTTTTTTTATCCCAATACAAACCAAATTTATCATCCTTTGCTCTAGGAAGAATTTTTTTTTAACCAATTTCACCAATTATTATATCCGTTGTTCCAGGACTTATTGGTTCAACTATTGTAGATTCTTCAATGATTCTAGGTCTAAATGGTGTTGAAGATGGTAATTTTGGCAATTCAAACTCAGATTCTGGTATCGAAATATCAGCAAATTGTCGTACAACTGGAACCAAATTCATCAAATTTTGATTATCGCTTAAAACATTTTCAATTTTGCCCTCAACATTTTTTATTGCAGATGTTACAGGTTGATTAATTTTTTGAATAAATTCTTGTTCTTTTTCATCAATTCGAATCTGTTCTTTAAATTCTTTGATTAATTTCTTTTCTATTTGATCAAGTTTTTTTGCTTCTTCTGAAGTTACGTTCGCCATTTATTTAGGAAATTTTTGAAACGTAAACGCGGAACGTGGAAACGTGAACACGAAACGTGAACACGGAACGTAAAACGTGAACGTGGAACGTGAAACACGAACGTGAAACACGAACGTGAAACGTAAACACGAACGTAAAACATGAACGTGAAACGTAAACACGAACGTGAAACACGAACGTGAAACATGAACGTGAAACATGAACGTGAAACATGAACGTGAACGTGGAACGTGAACGTGGAACGTGAACAGATTTACCGTTTTTCTGTTATTTTCATAATGTAAATAAAAAGTAAAGATAATATAAAAATAATTGTAACAAATATTTTATCGAGACCACTGAGCAGCATTTATATTAGAAAATTTATTCAAATATTTACCATTTTTAGGCTTCAAAGTTAGATTAATTGTTAAAAATCCATAGTCTTCTTTCCAAATTTTATCACATAACTCAATAAAGTGGTTAAAACTCATATCAGATCCCACATAATTGTTATAAATCTTTCTCGAATAGTGATCATCTTGCTTAAAAACACACAAAATATTCAGATTATTTCTTATAACTTGTTTATCAACCTTTGAAAAGCATTGAGAAAGATAGATACAAGAGATATTTTTGTGACGGGACATTACGAAATATTCTTTAATAACGTCTTGATTTTCCAAAATACAATCATCAAAAACGATTAAAGAATTCGGTTTACATTCGCTTAATGGAACTATGTCCTCGGAAGCATTATAAAAATGTGATATTTTTTTGTTTAAGTTTTTCTCAATATTTTCAAATCTTTCTTGTAATTTTTTATAGGCGTCTTGTTCTAAAGATTTACTAAAAACATACAAATTGGAATAAGGAATCAACCTATTGTAGATAAAATTCAATAATAAAGTTGTTTTTCCACATCCACTTGAACCAACAATTAACAATCTGATTGGTTTGATCTTTTCTTATTTTTCTTCAAACGTTTGAAGTTTTATCTGATCTTTTTGCTTTAAAAATTTCTCCATTTAAATAGAAGATTTTCATCTTGAAGCAACGCTTGCGAAAATGAAGCTGTTCAAGTTGACTTCAGAAAGCTCTAAATTAGTTTTAAACTTGGAACATCCTATACACTTAGAGGAAGAATCAAATTATTTTATCGGTTTAAGCGGTTTTTATTCTGACAATTTTTGTAATAAATATTAGTGAAAGTTCTCCTTATTGTATAGGATTTAGTGAGAAGAACATAACAAAATATTATGGTTTAAACAAAGGATATTATACTTTCGATCAAATTAAAAATTCCCTTAAAAATTATCTGAAAACATTCAAACAATCAGATGAATCTTTAAACTTTGACGAAAACAAGTTTGAAATGCAAAAAAATTATCTCTCTAATAAAATTCAAATAAAATCACCAGTAAGAATAATGTTTTCAGCAATTATTGTAGAATTGTTAGGGTTTGTTCAAGAAACTATTGAGCCAAATCAGGTATATTTAGGAAATAAAACGCCAAAATTTAGACCGTTTGATGTAATTGAAGTGCACTGCAATCTCGTTGAACCTAGTTTTGAAAATCATACCGAACATTTACACAAAGAATCTGAAATTTTGTACACTTTTTTCCCAAATGTTGCTTATGGATCAAAAAATCAGTGAAAAACCAAATGAAATCGATTATATTCCAATTAGAAAAAATATTAAAAGAATTCAAAAAATCGTCTTAACTGTTCAAGACTCTGAGGGAAATTTATTAAATAATGAGAGTAAAACAACAATATATTTAAGATTGAAAAAGGAATAAAAATGAGTTTGATGATGATGACAAAATTCAATATTTTTTACTTAAAAAACAAGGGGCTATTCGAATGGCCCCTTAACAATCTTCATCCTGACACTGTTTTTATCAATGAATCTGGCCTTCATTCTCAAAATAAAAATAACTAGTTAAATTTCTTTCTATCTAAATGGAGTCAGTTGTAGACCTACTCAATAATCAACTAAAATTCAATAACAAACATATCTTTACGATTGTTGACGAAAACAATGTGATCTGGTTTAAGGCTAAAGACGTAGCAAAAATTCTAGAATATGAAAATACTATGCAAACGATCAGAATAAACGTTGACGAAGATGATAAAAACTTCTATTTTAATCTAAATATAAGGGGGGCTATAAATAGCTTACCTTCAAACTTCCAAAATAACACTGTTTTCGTTAATGAATCTGGACTTTATTCTTTAATTTTGAGATCGCATAAACCAGAAGCGAAATTGTTTAAAAATTGGGTTACGAAAGAAGTATTACCTTCCATTAGAAAATATGGTGAGTACAAACTCAAAAACGAAAATAAGCAGTTAAAAGATGAAATAAAAACAGTTACAAATTAAAGATGAAATGAAATCCTTGAAAATAGAGAATCAAGAATTGCGAATGGAATTAATGAAGAGAGATATGATATGTAAAGATTTTGATAAGAAAAAACACCATGTTTTTGTGTTAATTAAGAAGAATCACATGTGGGAATGGCCTTATTACGTTATCAGAGCTCAAAAGAGAGAAATACCAAACCGATTAAAACATCTAAAAATAAATTATCCTGAATTAGAGATTTTGTTCATTGATGACGAACCAAATTCTATCAATCTGTATAACCAAATGAAAGAATCTTTGAATATTTTATACAACGGAAATCATTTTACTACAAATATGGCAGAATCTCGACTGATTTATAGAATATCTAAATTACACGATGAAAATGTTAAACATTCGAATTATGATAGTTTGTTTGTAAATGTCTTTTAAGACCATAGAAATGTTGAATTTCTCTTCCGCATACGCAAAGAACTGGTCTAGCAAAGATTTGTTTAGCACAATCTTTACAATATGCTTGTTTGTTGTCTTTACTATAATGGAGATTATAAAATTCTGAAATATTCTTAACTTTTTTACACCGTGTGCACTCTTTCTCTTCTAAAGTTAATTTTTTCCATTTTATCATATAATTCTTTTCTATATTTCTTATTACAATCCTTACAATAATAGCATAATCCATCTTTTTCTAGTCTTATCTTGAAAAAACTTCGACAAATCTTTAAATTCTTGACACTTTATACATTTCTTTTGGGCCTCCATTTATATAGAAAAAATTACAGCTTTGACTTTCAATTCATATTCGTAAAAACTTCCGGTTATTTCTCAATTTTCAAAGTTTCCTAGTTTATTTAATTCGTCTAATATATCAGATTTTGCTTCGCCTTTATATCCATACGGTACTGTATCGATCTTATTTTCTAGGACATTTCTCTTATCATCTTTAGCGTTCAGTGCCAGCTTGTTTATGGTGATGGTATACAAATCATGTTTATAGCTTTTGATTACTGTCATCTCCCTAAATTCTTCTTTATCTTCGAACAAACATTTCTTCAAGTTTTCGATATTTATTGTTTTATTTACAACGCTTCTCTTAATTCCTTTACACCTAACTGGATTTTTGTCTAGATATTTGTACGAGTACATCTTTGATCTTAAACCACAAAATTCTTCTAAAACTTCGCTATTTAGTTCGTCTTTGAATTTTCCTATTACCTTCTTATTTTTAGTAGTGAAACATTCATGATCTTTTGGATAATCACTTGTATCAAACACATCTAAATTTTATTTAATAATTTTAAAAGGATCTCGTTTCAGTTCTAGGAAATAAACTGTCTGTATCCATGTAACACAGATTCAAATCTGGATCAAAACTCTTTAATTTGTTGTAATAAAACTCGTACATTAGCAATTTTGAGAGGTCGAGAACTGAAAATCCTATGTAAATCGGTTTGTTAAATTTAAAAACCTTTTGTTTGTACATGTGACTCGCTATACAGTTGTTGTCAAAGATATTGAAACATTTGAAATTCGTTTTCTTAGCTTGTTTCATTGAAAATTCTTCGTTTCCTAGTTTAATATCACATCTGGTTTCTTACATTTTCCATCGATTTTCCAAAAACCGAGTTGTTCATAAGCTTATAAAAGTCCTTCTCAAAGTCACTTATAGCCTTGGTTCTCATACTAGTATTAAAATCGATATATTCTTTCATGAAAGGTTTCTGATCAAACGCAATAACTCTATTCACATGTTTCAAAATCATACCTTGCTCCAGATAGAATTTCAAATTTCTTGAATGAACAACGTATTCAGTTTTATCCAGTAGAGTTGTGCAAAGTTTGTTTTTAAAATGTTCTGGAGCAAGAGGTAAATCCTTGTGATGTTCGTGTAAATTTGTTGGATATTCTAGATCGACTTCAAGAATATAGCCATAATCTTCGTCGCCAGTGAGTTCCAAAATTGTTTCTTGCCATTCTGCTGTTGTAATACGTTTTAGGATCCATCCACTTGATTTCGTTATATGGTAAATTTTGCATAAGACCATACCCATAAAGGTTGTTTGCATCGACGTACAACAGATAGTTTTCAGGTTTTGTCTTATCAAAATCTTTCAAATATTTGTTATTTGCTTTAACGTATCGTTTAATACATTGAGAAATGCCTCCGCGAATACCTTTTTCAATCATTAAATACATATCGTAATCGTGTATCAGCTGAAGCTCAATTTTCGTTAATTTTAACATTGCGTCCCAAGCAAGACTTGGAGCTGTTAGATAATGTGCCGGATCAAGTTTTATAGCAATTTAAGCAAATATTTCTGAAATTTTCAAATATATCAGCGAGCAATAGTACATCTTGGATATTGTACAAATCAGAGTAATTTCCAAGATTTTTCTCTTTTAATTTGTTCCAAACGCTCAAGTAGTGTTGATAATCTTTCTCAGATATGCTCTCGTCTGTCAAAAGTGAATAGAAATCTTGAATTTTCAGCTCTTCTGTGTAATCAAGTTTTTCAATACTATCGATAAATTCGTAAGGAAATATACCTTTCCCAGATAGAATTTTAAAGATTTCTTCTTCGTCATTTGGTTGTCTTTCTAGAATTGCGTTCAATATTCGTCCATCTTGAATAAAATGATTTGTATGTTTGAAGTCTTCTTTCTTTAGATTTTTAGCTAACTTTTCTATAGACGAGGCCATGAATCTGAACGTGTCTACAAACGAAAACTTGATGAATTTTCTTGGCTTATCACCTTCGAATTCATAGCCATATCCAGAATTTACAGAATAATTTATATATTTTTCATCGGTGTTTGCAATCAAATCAACATTTCCATATTGTTTAGCCAATTCTTTTATGTACAAATGAGTATCGTAATTTGACATATTGTGGCAGAAAACGGGAATATTCTGAGGAAATTTCAAATTTAGATTGCAACATGCATGAGCTGCGCCTCGAAACTTGCCGGTTAAATGACAATGATCTCTCACTTTATTATAACTCTTATCTTTCCAAATATCAGGAGTAAAAACCATACTGAATTGACCCAACATCATAAGCAGACCATTCGCAAATATGACAAAACGTTTGCATTTTGGTATGAAATTTCTTCTTCTTCAGTCAATTTCATAGGTTTTTTGTTCTTAGAATTATATTTTGTAGCTATGTATTTTGATATTTTATTGAGTTCTTCAAACAATTTTGCAGGAACATTTGGCAAATCTTCTTCATTTTTTGCTCGATAACATATCGGCTTGTACATACGATTGGTCACATTTGACACTAAATATAGAGTAAAACCATAAGGAATGTGCTTCTGAATCTTGGTTGTAGTCGATCTTTGTGGATTGTTCTTGCATGTCGGAATTTTTTCTAATATGCTCTCAAAATCCATATAAATAACGTACGGATGGCTAAACTTCTTTTGATAATTAGTAAATTTAGTTGTTTGACCTGGAAATGGCATAATAGGTTTGCATACTTTATGTTGCTTGCAAATTTCTAAATGATCTGCTAAATCTCCAGATTTGTAGAAATGGCTTAAACATCTTCTACATAGAAAATTTTTTATGTCCATGTTTTGGATGTTTGAGAACTCACTAACCTACTTAAATCCGTGATCAAAACATAATGAGATTTGTCTTCTTGTTTAACATACAATAAATCGATTTCTAACTCGGCATCATATTTTTCAGAAATTTGTAACGGAACAACCTTAATATTTTCATCAAAACTGTAGACATTGATAGACATTTTAGGATACTTATACTTGGAATTGTAACTTCGTTTTTCAAATGATTGTATATCTTTTAAGGACATTGGATACTCGAAACCTGAAAATATCTCGTCATTTACAAATTTTTCATATTGTTTTGCTCTGTCTACATGAGTTTCTGGTTTTTCAATAGCACATCGGATAGAATAAATAAAACAGAAATCATCTTTATTTTTGATATTTATACAAGCTTTTTTATCTTTGATTTTCTTTGGTAAATCGATGTATGATCCTGCGTTCATCATTTCGTGTTTATTAATGCTCAAAACTAGTTGTTTGCAGCTTTTAAATGTCCATCCAGAACCCTTATTTGGATGATTTTGTTTGTTCACGATGTGTTAATTTATTAAATTGTTTGGTGATAAAATCATTTACATCGAAGATTTCATCTGCTTTTATAGTAAAGTACATTGGACAACGTTTGTTTTTTCACCGTTCACTAAAGTTCTTTCATATTTACATTCCAACGAGAGATAACCCTTCATATTTTTAACATTCTCTTGAAATTTTTCTATTAAACTTTTAATTTCTGGCCTCATAATTGATAGATATTTGTAAATTGACATGGAATTGTCGTTCAAGTTTGTTAAAATGTATTGCTTGAAAAGACCGTGTATTGAGGATAAAACTTCTACATCTATGATATTTTCAGGTTTTTCGTTTAAGAGTTTTATCAATTTCTTCGATCATTTCAGACTTAGTTTTATCGTTTGTTTCTATGGACAATTTTTCAGCGATTGATTGAATTTTTTTCATCATTAAATAGATTGAGATCTTTTTTATCTTCCTTAAAGCTTTTCTTTAATTCACGCAATTTTTCTATATTGTACATCTTTTCGTGACCATCGATTTGATTCTCTTTAGCCCAAGTCCTCAAATAATTTAGTTCTTTTTCATAAATATCTTTGTTCTTCAAATGATTTTTCGAATTGTAATGACGAGTATAGTGATGCTCAAAAATGTCTTTTTTGCAGTATGGGCACTCTATCTTTTTCCGCTCCATATTTAAAGAGCAAAAATTTGTAAACTAAAATTTTGAGAAGTAGTGATTTTTGACACAAATCAGCACAATTTCTGGTCAAAATGTTTTCAGATTGTTCTATTTATTATAGAAAAATCTTTTAACTAAGTTCTCCTGTGTGCCGCGCAGTGCTACCAACATTTCTCGCTCAACGGTAATGCCAACATATTCTAAATTCAAACATTCGAGTATTATAAATTCCACAATTTATGTTGTCATACTGTCATGAAAAATTGCTTGAATACAGTTTACCATAGTTTATTTAAGTAAATTGTATTGTGAATTGTTTTTACATATTTATGGTGTATTGAACAGTATTTGTATTGATTTTTGGGCTGTCCCAAAAGTGGTCCAGAACCGCCATATTATTATCTTGTTTTTACATATTTATGGTGTATTGAACAGTATTTGTATTGATTTTTGGGCTGTCCCAAAAGTGGTCTAGGAACCCCTTACTGTTTGATTTTACAGATTCGTTTATTGTCCTTTAAACAGTATTTTCCCTTGATTTTCTGTCTGTCCCAAAAGTGGTCTAGAATCGGCATATTCATATCTACTTATATATATATATATATATATATATATATATATATATATATATATATATTTAATAAATGTATCACCAACTGAGCATCAAGATGATTTCAATAATT
The DNA here is from genome assembly GCF_021130785.1 of Homalodisca vitripennis. Taxonomy (NCBI): domain Eukaryota; kingdom Metazoa; phylum Arthropoda; class Insecta; order Hemiptera; family Cicadellidae; genus Homalodisca; species Homalodisca vitripennis. The sequence goes on from NW_025776130.1 coordinate 200,443, forward strand.
GAAGCTAAAGCTCACTTGGTGATACATATACCGTAGTTTTGAGAAATTCGTAGTAGTGGCCGGATATAACATATCTTTAATTTGATAATTACAGTTTAATAGTTTTCCTTGCTACTTGCATAAATTAGTAAATAAGCTATAGCTATATATAGACTACTTGTACTATAATAAAGAGAGTTTGAACTAAGTTAAATAAAACGTAGCTTTTTATGCATCTTCAGAGAAGGAGTTTTATTGATTCACCAGTATGTTGTAAATTTATTTATTCAATTTTAAAGAATACTGTTAGATATTTTTCAGTCAAAAAGTATTTTAATTTAAAATTGAAAAATAAATGTTTTCATCACTTGATATAAATATAAAATTTTTAGGTAGTATTAATCTTGTTTTATTCGGTATAGGCTTTAATTTGGTATTTGAAATAATCCTCTTTACAAATAACACGTAAGCGGAACACTGTGCGGAAGCACTAAACAATGTTTGGAAAATACAATTAGCCGCCGTGTTGTTAGATTTAAACTTTTTAGCTCAAGGTTGTGGCCTTACATTCAATAATGAATATTTGAATAATTAATAATTTAATTTGCAATAAGACCTGCACTTGGCTTTCGCTTTCGCTTTCGCTAAAGTGTCATGTGTTTTTGGTTTATTATTTGTTTTGAGACACAATGTATTTTGATATATTTTATCTATATATGAAATTTTTAGGATTCTTGAAATATCAAAATACCACAAAACATTTATGTATGGGCCTACAAGAAAACTACACCGAATGGTGGGCGTAAATGTTACATTCTGTTGTTACATTACAAAAACATGTTGAAAGGGCCAAAAGTTTGCTATGAAATTTAATTGAGGGCATATATTGTTTTTGAATATTACGACGATGTAATAATCTTTAAATTTATGAAAAATATGATGAAAAGTAAGTGATGATTTTCTGAAAGTACATTAAATGTTGTACTCATGTGTGGTAATGGAACCTTACATACAGCAGGTGAAATGTTATAAATTTTACTTTATGGTAATATTCTCCCTTTCATCCTAAATATATTACTCAAGCTTTCAGGGTTAGGTAATTATTTATTTATTGAGGAGTAAATATAGGGAATATACTGCATTGCTCAATAAATATAAACAATTTTAACTAATATATTAGTTACAATAATATATAATAATAATAATAGTTACAATACGAATAATTCACTAAAACGAAAATTTCGTAGGAAAATAGTTATTGCTACAGTGATGGTTATTCTGGTTAATATCACAGTTATCGAGAATTTGATCTAGTTTCAGTGCTTTTATAACTCCTTTTATATATTTACTCATACTCTTGTTGGTTATTTTTGATTTGTAGACGCTAGTAATACGAGTGCATTCGTTATGAACTAGTAAAATTAATATTCGTGTATACTTAAATAATCTCGTATATTGTATAAATGTTTTCTTTCCCGTTGTCAGTAATGAAATAGTTTTCGTTTACTACACTTTCCGGTAAAATGTTTAAGAATTTAGCTGAATTTCACCTATTCTACAACTTTCCTGACATTTAAAACATGGAGACTTTAAAATCCTATTTTGTCAAACAAGGAACATAACATGCTCAAAACTCCGCATACCATCCAATCTTGAGCTATTCAGATATTTTATATCAGATCTTCTTATTTGCTACATTTATATCAAAATGTGTTTTATATGAACGGACAAACGACATACAGTGGAGTATGCGCTTTTCACGTTTGTTAAAGTTGTTATTAATCTTGTCGTAGTTAAGTACATTAAAATTTTCACCTCTTAACCTCCTCAGTCCTGGAAAAATCTTGTATTTTAGTTTAATTGTTTGTGTGTGATATTTACAATTAAATAAATGGAGAATACACCAAAAATAATGAAAACATATTTTGATGCAACTACTTGTACTGCCTTATGTCTCCGATACAGGAGATAATTTGACCCAAACCAGCTAAGAGTAAATAAACAGTATGGAAAATAAAACTCTTATTTAGAAAATACTGTTTATTATAAAGCATAATTTGTTACTGGAAATGTCCTTAAATGGAGTTGAATTATATTTTAACTAAAACATATGTAAAGGTGTTAAGAATAAGTCTATGATATATATTATATTATAAATTATAGGTTCCCCGATAAATAAAAATAACTGTAAATCACACCATTTATCTTAACGTTCTTAAATAAACTAAAACAGATTTAATTTCTTTCTCTCAAAAAATACATTTCGGGAAAAAAATTAAATAGTCACAGCTCGTTATAAAGTAAACCTTGCATGTTCAGCACTTTATTCTTGCTGTGTTTGCTGAACGATCTGGCATTTCTGGCAAGTGTAAAGTATACTTGGCCAGTAGTGTATATGGCGGATGGCTTACTGTTTTTGTCTTGTGAGGAGGAGACAGAGAAAATTCTGAGTTGAGTTCGTCTTTATCTGACTTTCCTTGGGTACCGTATGTGATTTATTGAGTATATTCTTCCCTGAACTGCGTCAAGTCCAATATGTCTTCTCCGTGTGTTTTAAATTAATTTTTGATTTTGAATCTCTCCTCTATTTAACCCAGCCAATCAATTTTGAATCTCCTGGTTGGGACATCTTCGTCATTTTCATAATCATGTCTTCGGTAAGCTCCTTATTTAGCTCAAAATTATGATCATTGTCCAGATCGTCTTCGTCATCAAAAGCATATATATCGCTGACGTTTTAACGAAGAAAACTGTCCACGATGTCTTAAAATTGCTGGAAATATGTAAAAAAATAGAATACTGGGTTAAGAGGTTATAGAAAAATGAGGTTGTTTTCCAGTTAAAAATACAGTAAGCATGTACAACATTTTTATTTCTCATTTTTATGCTAAGGATAAGAGAACAAAATAAAATATTACATTGCAATCGTCATTGAATCTTTTTAACCGTATAATAGTATATTTTAATTTTAGTTTGTAATTATTTCTTAGTATTAAAAAGGTAATAGGTATTATGACGAAAAACAATCCAATTTTATAATTTCTGTTATGTATTAGTCAGAGTATAATAAAAGTTTTGTTTCTAGTTTTGGATCTATTATCTTAAAACAATATAAGATTTACTTAAAGCACATAATATTTTAATACTTAATCTATTAAAAAAGTTATTCAATCTTATTACTAAATCTCGCATTTAGTATGAGCACACGTCTTTAAATTATCCATGAAAAACTTGCCTTTTGTGTTCTACACTCTTTCTTGTTTATATTGTTTTAGTTTTACGGGTTGAGTGAGAAACAAAGCGAGTAGAGTTTGAGAGAAGTTTATAGTAGTAGGTTGAATTTGGTTGTTTCAAAGTAGTTTTATAGAAGTTTCGTGTTTTATTCCGTAAACTTTAATTTCTTTAACTAATCACATCTCTGTGTTAGCCTACAAAACGTAGTTCATCATAAAATTATTTTAAATGTGTTCGAGAAATGAAATGAAATGAAATGAGAAATGACTTTATTAGAGGCGAAGTTAGGACTATAAAGTCCTCTCTACCACTTAACTTCAACTTAAGAAAAGGTATATTTTCATATTTTTACGTGGTTAAATATAAATATGTTTCAAATTTGATACGGAAAATATATCTTCAATTTAATCAAAATCAATGATAAGGCGGCAGTCGTGGAAGTGAAGAACAGGATTGAGCCTTTCCGTGCTGCAGATCTACTCTCATTGTTGTCTTTGTGTTCGCGGAGTTCAGCGGAGTTCAGAGATTCTGTCACCAATATATTTGGTGGTAAGAGACGGCTTGCAGGAATCCCACTTCAAAAGGAATGCCAGAATTTGTTCCCAAATGTCTGATGAAAATTTAAATATCCACAGGACCAAACTTACTCCGTTCTGACAGAATAATCCAGCTGCGTATCCTGATAGTTTTGATATTTAGTTCCATGAACAACATCGAACTTGTTTCAGCTCATTGTGCTTTTTAGAGAGTTCTATATAAGCCATTTGAATTTGTAATAGGTTTCACATCTCCGTGTTAGCCTACAAAACAAAAAAGGTATATTTACATATTTTTGTATAATTAAATGTTACATATGACTAGACTATATTATTTGATGTGAAAATAAATGTTTTAATTTAATTTCACTTAAGAATGATTGGTCTATATAAATAGGTTGTCGTCTTTATAAATTTTTCCTCAGGAAAAACTCATAGCTGTATTGGGTAGAAAAAGCAGGATTCTATAGTCATGTTAGTGTATAGAGGCTTGGTCCTCGTTGGAAGAGGGTATAAAAGATTATGTTCTCATCAAGAGGCTTCAACTGGTTAAATAGTTTTCAAGAGTCAGTATGTACATATATGTCCTAGACTCCTCTTGAGATTTTCTATCAAAGAGGCATTCCTCCACTGGTGGTGACAATATCAATGATAAGGCGGCAATCGTGGAAGTGAAGAACAGGATTGAGCCTTTCCGTGCTGCAGATCTACTCTCATTGTTGTCTTTGTGTTCGCGGAGTTCGGAGATTCTGTCACCAATATATTTAATGGTAAGGCTGCCTAATTGCAGGGATCCCACTTCAAAAGGCATGCCAGACATTGTTCCCAAATGTCTGATGAAAACTTAAATGTTTACAGAATCAAACTTACCCCGTTCTGACAGAATTAAATAGCTGCTTACCCTGACAGTTTTTATATGTAGTTCATGAACACCGTCGAAATTGTTTTTAGCTCATTACGGTCTTTATAAAGTTCTATCTACGCCATTTCAATTTTTAATAAATCTTACACACTTTTAATTTATTTATTTTTAGAGTTAAAAGTTACAAACCTTTTCTCAAAATTCAGATCGATACATCCAGGAAACGGATTCATAAAACATGTTATCCATTAATTTGGTCTTCTTGCTTTTTAACACCTGATGAAGAAGTTAGGTTTAATAACCCGAAACGTAGTGTCCTATATTTGAAACGTAATAAGACGTCAAATGTCCAAGATTCTTTTATCCGGTAAAGCCATACGCCGTAAATAAAAAAAAACAGTTTACAAAGAATTTAGAACTGTATAGAAAGGTTCTCTGTAAACGTCTGCAAATACGTCATCATTGCCCACCAGTTACAGAAGTAAATATAGTACAATTTCTATCATTTCCGCCAGACTGTCAAATATTGGTGCAAGCAGATGCCCTAAACAACCAGTCATCGAAGAACAATCATGGCTTCCTTTCTCATCAGATATCTCAATGTTGTCTTGAATATATGGTAGCCTTCGTATGTGTTTTACTGCAATTTTTTACTACGAAAATAGCAGCGATAGATTAACGATTTGTATATTTTCTAGCTACAAATGACATATGACACTTAATAAATAGTTTATTTATTGTAGAAGATTTATAAGTAGTATTATAAATGTGTAAACTATACACGGTATACAATTACTGAAAAATTGGAACTAAATAATTCTTAGCTAATTTTAATAATAATATCAATATTAATAGTTAGCTGGACAAGTAAAATATTTTACCTGTAACTGTACCGTCGTAAAACTATATTTAGAAATTTTGTTCAACTTTATACTAAATGAAACCAGCAGTATTCCCGTTCCTCGAAAAACTCTAAAATATAAATTTAATTAAATTTTAGATAGTAAATTAAAATTAGTTACAATATTTAAAATTTTAAATATTTAGTGGCTTTCACCAAACGAATACCGCATTAATTCTACTTTAACACCTTAAACATGATCTCGATGCTTGTAAAGACTGTCTGTGGTCTTACAATTTATTATTAAAAATAAAATCTACTTCGCTAGTGTTACAAAAGATTAACATAACATAAACCCCTTGGCAACTTTTTGGGTGTAACTAATTTTGAAATAGAATAGAAAGTAGAACTAGAACTGTATCATAACTGTATTAAAATAGATAGGTTATTAGAATTAAATCATTAAAACCCCAGTGCAATGTTTTATGAACACCACGCACATTTATCCTCTCAGGTTTGATAAAAAAAAAACACTATTACTATTAATTACTATTACCTCAAAAATAGCACTTTTAGGGGAAAATGGATGTTTGAAATTTTGTAAAAATAAAAGTTATAGGGCGTGTTACATTATATTCAAACAATCTTTAACCCAGATTATTTTTAGCACAAGTAATTTGACACAAAACAAGTTTTACATGCTCAAAAATAAAACTTATAGGTGATGGAAGATGGATTAAAAAAATTTAAGTTAAACATAGGGTGGAATTTCCCCATTTTGAAATTCCACTAGACATCCTAAGCCAGACTATTCGTAGCAAAAAAATATAATTAAGTACATTTAACAGCATCTACAGGGAGGTTCCAATAAATGTTAAAAACAATTTTCACGTTTCATTGTATATTACCACTTTCCTACTCGTGGACAAACAATATAGTTCTAAGACTAGTAATAAAATCAAATTTATGGAGAAAGGCAAGTTTCATCCCCATTTCCTGTATATTAAAATCTCATTTAAATAAACACTATTAAACGGCAAACTGTGCTGAATTGCACACAAATTTTACGTAAATATAAATACGCTATTTGTAAATGTCTGTTATTATTTTAAATAATTTAAAAGTCTTTGTTATTTTTATATTATGTTTAAAACAGGACTTCACTTGTTTTAATGTTTATTGTTGCTAATATGAGATTAACCTAACACAATTGAGTGTTGTCAACAAATTTCTATAATGAATTTCTCGTCAAATGGACAAAATTTTTGTCTATAGACGTTGCTTTATCGTGTGTGGAGGATAAAAGAACTAAATTTTTTTATACTAAATAGTCAAATGAATGACGTTTAATGTGTGTGTTAAAAGTGTATAAATGCAGATTGAGCATTAATGTTCTGTAGATTATCCAAAACTTACCGGTATTGATTTCTATGTAAAAAATGATTTATGAGATCCACCGTTGAGAAGTTGTAAAATCACTCTGGTTTAGAAAGGGTTAGAACCAATAGAAGACATTTTATATAACATAGTACATCCTTTTAGGCCACGATTTCACTACCGTTCCAAAAAATGTTAAATAATATCACCTTTTTTCTTGGTTATATTGGTTTCATATTGAAAAGGCATCACAATTTCAGAAGATCATAAGTTTATCCAGGAACTTATTTGTTAGGATTTATAACACAAATAGAAGAGTTCTTTTTACATATGACCGCGTTGCTACTAATAGGCGCAGCAGAGGTTTCATCCAAAATTTAAATTTCATCCATATCTCATTTCGTTATCTTAAGCCTTCTAAACACTATTCTACTTAGTTTCGTCGTTACACTCGACTCGGTCGGATGGCAGAGTTGGGGTTTGATTTTGTGTAGTGACGGGCGAACCGTACTACACCGAGTTGGTTTACCATCTCGGACGTAAACATACGTCAACCTTAGTGCAACAGACGGTGTGATCTTAACTTTGAGTACCAAACTACAGCAGATGCTAAAAGAGCAGCCTTGCACCATATCGTACATTGTATTTTCAGTAGTTGCAAGTTCTTGGCTGTTTTTGTGTACAGCTCATTATGTAGAGTTAAGTCCGGCAGTGATGAAACGCAGCAAGATATTAGTAAGTCTAATCAAAAGAAGAAAAGAAAGGTTATATAATGTCTGTTCGATGCTGAATTAATGTACTCTGTGCTTACAAGAAATTTTATTACAACACTCAGAAATGCTTCCTGTTTATTGGATGTAATTTAAAAGGATTACCACAATAAACTAAACAAAAATTGCCCAAGCGTGTAGTGCTCAAATTCCCGGAAGCAAATTATATCTCAGGCAACTTTGGGTTTCACAAAAACAGTTATATATATATATATGTAATATAACATGATAAAATGATTTCAGAAATTTGGAGAAGAAAAGTGATGAAAGAGATCTGCTTAAAAATACTGAGTATATATACTATACACTGGCATTATAAATACATATCATTCACTTAATGTTTGGTATCATTTTATCGTGTTATCGAGCCACTATTTCTGTAAAAAAAGGTTTCATTATTTAAAAATCTTTTTAGTTACGAAGAAATAAAAGGAAAACAAAAGATATAACCTAACTTTGTAGCTTCTTTTAACATTGTTTGTTTTTCTTGGTCAAAGATACAACTTACTGAATTAGGTTCTTGTACTTCACCTGTGTTATGTTCTAACAGTAATGTTATATGTTTTCTTTTTAAAGTAAACTTGTAATGCAACATTTTCAAAGTTTTGTTATTTGTGTTGATGGTATAGACAACCCAGCTTTATTACATTATTTAACGGTCAAACAGGCAACATGAAACTGAGCGTGTCAACTAAAATATCCAAACAATACTGATTCGATTGTTTGCAGTAACACGACGAGTAAAGATAAGATTATTCACGGGTCGGAGCGTTGTTTGTAACAGACTAGGTTCATTAGTGTGTGGGGAACAGCAAGCCAAATATTTGTGTAAATGTGTAAGCAAAACGGGACTGTCTGATTCCTCAGATCGGGTTGGATAGTATGTGGGGTTATGGATAGTGTATAGTCTTTCGTATTTGGCAAGTTTAATGTTTCCCACAAACAATATTTGTGTATGTCTAACATATTATTTATAAAGAATAATAATTGTTCAGAATATTTTGTGTGTTACACCAAGAATGTTCTGTTCCAGACAAACAGCAAGGCAATGATTACTTCAACTGTATGTCCTACTTCCTCCGTCTGCATTTTCACCGACCACTGCGGCGAAGGCACTTACGTTATCAATTGGCATTAGCAAAATATGATTCCCTCGTACAGATAAGTCAAATAAAATATTTTAAAAATACATAATAAATATCTTCTACAATTTAAGTTTCCACTAAAAACAATATGCAGTATTATGTTTCAAATATCTTAAACCCATAAAAAAACTCTGTCAAAAATCTATACGTGTAGATTGTAACGGGGGGAATAAATTAAGAAGAGGATCAAGGAGGAGTTATTGTCGAAAGATTTTTGGACGATTTTCCAATAATTGCCATGAAAAAACAGTCATGTGTGCCTATTGCTAGAGTGAGTAAATTTTTAATGACAAATTTCAGCGTATGTTTTGTTGTAATACGATGCATGGATTTGTGATTGCGTTATTTTGACGCCACTTTTAAACACTGAAGAGAAGTGATATATTTTACATAATAACCTACATTGTTGTCAACATACCTAGAGGTGTAGTGATGTTTCACCAAAACAAATTTTAAGTGACAAAATTTCAGCGTATGTTTTGTTGTAATACGATGCATGGATTTGTGATTGCGTTATTTTGATGCCACTTTTTAAAACACTGAGAAGAAGTGATTTATTTTACATTATAACCTACATGTTTGTCAACATACCTAGAGGTGTAGTGATGTTTCACCAAAACAAATTTTAAGTGACAAATTTCAGCGTATGTTTTGTTGTAATACGATGCATGGATTTGTGATTGCGTTATTTTGATGCCACTTTTAAACACTGAGGAGAAGTGATTTATTTTACATTATAACCTACATTGTTGTCAACATACCTAGATGTGTAGTGATGTTTCACCAAAACAAATTTTTAAGTGACAAATTTCAGCGTATGTTTTGTTGTAATACGATGTATGGATTTGTCATTGCGTTATTTTTGACGCCACTCTGAAGAGAAGTGATTTATTTTACATAATAACCTACATTGCTGTCAACATACCTAGAGGTATAGTGATGGTTCACCAAAAATAGTTTATATACGGAGGTACAGTAGTAAAAAAACAAATCAAATAAGTTCTTATTCAGTTTGATAGAAAATGTGTATATGATCCAAACGAAAACGAAGAATACTTTTGCGTAATGCGTGCACTAACGTGAGTCAAAACTTTCAAAATCTACGCATTTGCATACATTTATTGAAATAACAAAATTAACATCAACATTTTTTACTTTTGTGTTTGAAATATTTTGAATAACTAAAACTATATTATACCTAGTTATTATGCATATAATAATATGACTAAATTTAAATTTTCATAATATTCCTAGTACACTTAAAGAAACAAAGTATACGAATGTAGCTCTTTTCTGTACTTTCTTGGCGTTGATTATACATTAAAAAGTTCGCACTGTGGTATTTCATACTTGTAAAGCTAATTATTATTTTATTAAACATAATAACAAGTTTTACCAATTTTAGAGAACAAATCTGCAATTAATATTAAGCTATTACAAGTTTGCTACGTTATAATGAGTTACATATGAAGGAGAAACACCACGTGGTGAAGATTCTTTGAAGTATACGTAATGGACTATACGTACTTTGAAGTGAGAAAACCCTATTCATATGTATTTTATTATAATATCACTGTTGTCAAAGAGATAAAATGGTGCTCATTTTCAATTTTGCTTTGATATTCGCATGAGATATACATTTACATTATTATGGTTCCTTTGAGCTTTCTTTAGGGTCTTTAAAGCGAAATAATGAAGATGATTCTATCTATTTTGGACAAATAATCACATTATGCGTTAAATTTAATTTACTGTTAGATGATTATAATTTCTCTATTTGAGTGGGATAATAATTAAAAAAAATAAATATAATATTTGCAGGACGAATATGATATTTTGTTTTCTTTATCTATTTCATACATGTTGTTATGAGAGCTTTATAAGCAAATAAAATAAAAATTCAAGTGTCAATGTTTACTCTCTTAAAGTATCAATCAGTATTTTTTTTCGTTTTGTTTCGCTCGTTCTAAACAGTTTTACACAATTAGGCTAATTAGATATTTACTACTACTTTCAAAATTAATAATTCCACAATAAAATAAGGGAAAAAGTTGGAATAGAACTTCAGACCTTTAGTTTCTAATTCAAACACGCCAACTAATGAGCCACCTTACTAAATGGGATCGCTCTAAAAAAAGTATGTACCCAAACAATATAATAATTTCGACTAATTTTTTAAAACGTTATTTAGAATATACGCATTAGCCTATTAAAAAAAATATATATTTATTTAGAAAAATACGAGTGAAATTTGTCTCGTGTAATAAGTTTAATTAGCATTGTTAACAGTAAACCACTCAAAACGGCACATCAGTTAAAAAGGTGTTTCAGTAGTTGGCGTGTTTGACTTAGAACCTAAAGGTCTGAAGTTCGATTCCTTCTTTTTCCCTTATTTTATTGTGGAATTAGTAATTGTGAAAGTAGTAGTAAATATCTAATTAGCCTAATTGTGTGGAACTGTGAGACGGTAGTCCATTAAGTGTTCATGCATAACAACGGTATGGAACTAATGAAGCATTAAACAGATTGTCCCCATAGTGCAATAAGCACCTCATATTCCGTTGTGTCAATGGGAGGGTATTTTATTTTAAAGTCCTGCATTTAAATTTTAAAGGGCTTATAAACATAAATTAGTTCATCACGTGGTAGAAATGGAGATACGAGAGACGCAAAGATGCCAATCACATATTAACTCAAAGCGTCTTGTTTTTCAAGCTGATTGAACCAGATGTTGAACTATATGAACTCTAGTTTAAAATAATCATTATGTACACTAATTTACTAATATTCTTTATAGGCAGTCTTTAATGAAATTATGAAACTGTAACTCAACCTTTCTCCGTCATAATGTTTTGAGAGAAATTATTGTACAAGTGTTGTTCATTGTAGTACTAAAGCTATATCGTACTTGCCTTTTTGACTCCTACTTGAACTACATATTCGTTAGGAATTGGTACTAAAGGAAAATATGTGCTTTATACTAAAACTACTGGGTTATTCTTATGGAAAATTCTTAAAACACAATACTTTTTTATTTATTGTTTGAATTATTCATTATGGTCTGTTTTAGGGCGTTTAACTAAATCATATGATGAATAAGAGGACAATAAGGTGGCACTGAGCGTAGATGAATTTCAGGATGAGGGTAGGTAAAGCATAATTCCTTAACAGTGTTTTCGAACATTATACAACGCTTCATATATCACATTAAGGTGATATTACTTTATCACACTATTGTATCTCTGGATAGTGTTTTAGGTTATTGTTTGAGCGTTAGCGAACACTATCATTCGAGGGGCTAAACTATTACATTTGTCTGACTATCTGTTCTAACGATATGAAAAAGCCCGGCTTACACAGATTTTTAATTTACAATTGAGCTTAATTTCTATGCAGTTTAATAATGGTGCACGCCACTGAATAAGATTTATTTGAGCGTTAGTCACGATTTTCACATTGGTCTTATAGGCAATGTAGGAATACGCCATACCGAAGGGTTCTCCGAGGTTGCATGTAAATTCAAGCCTATAGCTAATTTCATTCTTGAAATGTCTTGCGGACAGTAACGCAAGCAAATATCATGACAAATGACAAGTTGCGTCAGCCTATTGTGTGTTAAGCTTCAATTACTCTCTGCCAATTTCTATATTTTGACATGCTTTATAGAAATCATTTTTGTCTATGTTGAAATACATTTCTTACAAAACTATGAATATTTTTAGTTATATTTCTGTATGATACATTTTTATTTTTTTTTCATTACGTTATGTTTTATAGCCGTAAAGAAATAATAAAAGTCTTGGTTAGGTAGAGAGGGTACTACATTGCTAGAGTTTCACAAAATGTCATCCTTGTTACTTTTAACATTGACTTTTACTTTTTTCTTATTGTATTATTCATACATATTAATAAAAATTATATTAAGTATTGTGATACTTAATATAATTTTTATTAGTATGTATGAATAAGTTACAAGTTAATGTATCACATTAATGATTTTTTCTCGGAGTTTGTACAAGTTTATTTATTCTTTCTCGTCTTCATCTTGGTTACACGTAAGAAAAATGTAAAAGATTTGCTAACGCTCAGAAAAATCATATTGGGTGATATTCTTTAACATCAAACTAAGTATTGCGTAAATAAAAATAAAACCCAATGCTAAATTCCAAGTCTGTAGGTCATTTCCTCTTCGAGATATCGTGTGGACAGATATATGTATTGAATTACGTGTAATATAAATTTTCCATTCGTACGAGTGGAACTTCGCTAACGCTCAGCCGATAACCATGATTGCCACAAGGAAATCACAAGGTGCATAAATGTTTAAACAAAATTAGCATATTTACCTTACATTATTAAATGTGATAAAGTAAGAAATATATCTGGGCCCTTTTTTATATATGACTTGTGCCGACACAACAAAAATATATCTCAGAAAAACAATGGATATAGGACATATTTTGCCACCACGGCTGATTGCATTGTGGGATGGGAGGTACACATTAATACATGTTAGCCAACATATTCGTACCGTGAACAACCTCACTGTATAACACACCGCTTATATATTTGTATAATATTTTTATATTGAAAAAAATGTGCCCGTTCAACCAATAAATATTCACAAAATTCCGCTACATATATAAATATCTAGCATACTATTTTTCAGTTGCACTATAAATTTGAAATTTAAATGATTCCTAAAATATAAATATATCTAAATCACATGCAAATAGCAATTTTTACACTGCTGTATACACAACACATTTCAATTATGATTAAAGAATCGTATTATTTTCAACCTACTCTACTTATTAAATTGGAATTTTTAACTTACATAAACATGTCATCTCAGTAATCACAACATAATATAAATTATGTTATACAATAACTAGGACTGTACAAATTTAATTTTATATATATATATATATATATATATATATATATATCACGTTAAATACTATATCTACAAGTTTTTTTTAATCACTCATGGTTTTTATTTAAATTTCAAAGTTATAATTTCGGATTGATATTGAGTGTACCGAGTTAGGGCGAGCTCCTAATGGAACCAATAAATATAAAACTAAATAGCACTTTAACTAAACTTAAAAACTAAATAACAAAATATAAACTATAATAACTGGCAACAATAAGAAAATAAATAAATTAACAAATCAATAAATAACAAATAGCAGGGTATCACAGATGTTGACTAGGCGTGTTCAGCTCATCATGGAGGCTAGCTTTCCAGCAGAGGAGGAAAACCCTGGAAACTGTCTGCGACCACCCATGATGAGAGAGCAGCAGGAGGCAACTGCTCCTCTCCTGGACCTCGTCAGTGCGAAACAGCAACTTAAGCCAGCTTGTTAGAGGGAAAAATAAAAAAAGAAATAACATTAAAACTCGAAAAGGTAAAAACTTTTTTCACAAAAACTTCCTCTAACATGCAAGAATTTAGAAGTTCCTTGCCACTCTGAAGAGGATATCGCTCAGAGCGCTCTCAAACAGCACAGTCAGTGCCGTCTACAGCCGCAATGAACAACTCTTACAATACTATATCAATACAAAACATATATAAATTCGCAAAATGAGCCGGGGAGAACTGGGCTCAAGTTTTAGGATTTTAGGATTCTGGTATCTCGGTTGTGCTAACTTTTTATGGTCCCTAACTGTCCATTTAAATATGCATTTCATTGCTGAATTTACGACCTTACAGCAGTATCAGACCACAGCTCCCACGTTATTCGCTGTATTGTTCCTTTAATTGCAAACATATTGATCATTCAAAAATCATTCTAGTTTCAGCAATAATTCACGTTCAGTCTGGTCACCAATACTTACTGATCAACAATATTGATTCATGATAGACTAGAAAATGTATGTATAAATGCTTAAAAAATCTATGATATTACATTCTTGTTAATTTTGAACACTGAGCAAGGGTCAAAAATCTACGGAAAATGTTTTAAAAATATTTCAATTAATTCATATGAACTTTAAGAATGTTTAAATTAACTCCAAAATATTTAGAGTATTGAAAAGTATAATAAAATGTTTCATAGTGTATGAAGGAAGAAGAATGAAGTGAAATTAAAACTTTAAAATAATATATAGATATATGTGCGCGCGCGCGCGTGTTGTGTAGTCATTAATGTTAGCTGTGTTTTGGTCTTATGTTACATAATTGAAGTGAACATAGTAGTACTGACAAGATGTTCTAGAATATCAAAATGTTTCAATTATCATTGTTTTTATTCCTATATCTTTATAATATACCTGCGTTAAAAATATGTAATAGTTTTAACATGCTTATAAGTACATAATAACTCATATTTTAAACATAGATTATGTTCAAATTCATAAAGTGGTATTTTTCTTTAGTATTCTTTTTAATAATAGTGAGATATATATTGTATGTAAATGAACATAAAAGTTCTTAAACTAGGTTATATCCCTAATATCAATTGTAAATTAAGGCAGTAAAATTTAGTTATAGTATCAGAACCTCACTTTTATTCCTAAAATATCTCTCGTTTGCTTATAAGAACACCAGTGACATAAAGAGAAAACTATAATAAAACATAACATTGTATATAATATATAATCACTAAACGTAAAACATGAGTCACAATTTTTTTTATACACTTTTCTCTTTTTTCTAAACAGTAGGAACAGGATAACTAAAAATTGTAAAACACAAACTACTCTTCACGACACTATTGAAGTTGATATCCAAATCGAACAGCTTTTAATCAGAGTGTTTTTTTGTTAGTACTGAGACTTAGGCATTGTGTTTATCTCCCGCAGCTGTTATCCATAATGACTCGGTCATTTTGTATCAGCTATTTTAAAGCTTTATTTTAAGTTTTCTTTGTGTTTTTTTTTTAAGTCAGTGGCTACCTTAAGTTGGCAATAATTATTAGAGTATGCCTTTGTTATAAAAAGACTAGCTTTCGGACAGTTCAATAAAATATGTAAATTTTTTTTAAGTTTCTGTAAGTTTGTAAGTAATTATAAAAATATAAGGGTGGATAATATAATTAGTATATTGGCCTAGTTTTCTTGCAAACCAGATTTTATACGTTGAAAATCGCTTGGTATCAAAGATATTATTTTTAGGTAAGAAATATGGTAAATAATAACATCTTCAATTCTAAAGCGTTTGATTGTTCAAATTAAACCGAATACTGCAATAAGCAATCACTACACTGAAGTACATCAATAGCTCCATGTAACAGGAACTTAGTGATTCAATACCTCGTGGTGGGTCAATACAAAATCACATTGCTGTCACATGACAGCACGCACATGGACAAACGTGTCCTAACTAATCCAACTGTTTCTGGGAACTCAGTATAACTTTAAAGCTGTGAATCCTAAGTAATATTGCATAGCCTAAAATACAAGAGAAGCCCACACGAAAGTTGTCCGATTGTGTGAGTGTCTGAAGTTCCTCTCTACATCCCACGCTACAACTGCGCCAGCTTTACATAAATGTTACTGATCAGTTTCAACATCTGTGGCTAAAGCGAAACTTAATCAGCTGATACTGTAAACAAAAGCGTGAATTTTACTTCATTCATGCGTTTTGCAAAAATGTAAATCAAGCAGAGAGACGTGACGTCACATTGGAAACAGCTAGTGCTCAGCAGCGGGGTGACGTCATCACCTCTAGTGTCACTAGACTGTTTTCGTGCGGGTAACAACAACCGATATCAATATTTTTAATAATAAGGCCTAATTAATAGGATGCAGGATAATAAGAGGTCACCGTTGAATCATTGATACTCATGTATATCTTAACTAATACTGAAACCAAAATAACGACCGAACCACATAACGTTATAGGCATTTCAAAATATAGTATATTTAAGCTGTTTTATATATAAAAACAAATAGTATAAACATGAATAAAATCTATGTAGGTATTTATGTATGTTTTTTAATTTAGCAAGCAAATCAGTGTAACATTTATTAAATTTTAAATATTTTTCAGGATAAACTTATAACAAGTGTAATATCGCCATTGAGTAATGTGGCTGTTACTCAAATGTTATAAAAATGAATTTCAAACAATATTGTTATTTATCAAATTAACTGTTAGAATATTTTTGTATTTTGTTGGTTTAGATATTCCTAATCGATAATGTGGTACCCTGTTTCGATTGTGGTAGTAGCCACGTCCTGTATTGTAACCCTACGAAGACATAATTAAAACAAACATAATATCCTTTTTCTTCCTTACATGCTCTCTCACATGAAATTGCAATAATATGTATTAAAAATTGCAAGTTTTGTTAAAAAATCTAATTAAAAACTTGAAGTTATTTTATACTTATGAAATTACACCTGAAATTCGACAATAATCAAACTGCTCCGAAAGTAACTAATTTACTTGTGACCTAAAGACTATTGCAGGTAATAAATTATGCTCTCAGGTAATTAAGTTAATAATATGATGCGGTCACTAGTACATTTACTAACTTAATATAGACCATTTAAACTTAACACATGCTGGTAATATTCTGCAAATTTCGACAAGGTTACATATCTGAAAACATGTATACATTTTAAATGTTCATATTGAATATAAAGCATGCAATTAAAGCAGGAATTTTTTATCACCACATTCCACGTCATAAAAGCTTAAATAAGCGACGCGGAATCCGGGCAGACAAAAGATGTTGGGGGTCGGGAGGAAATAAAGGCTGAAAAACATCTTCGCTCTTATTTTTAATCTTTGTATGATTCCATAAATAATAATGTGTGTTTGGCATTATGGGATAAGCTAAGAATTTATGTAAAAATTGTGTTTTTAACATAATTCTTAAACAATATAACATAAATTTTAGTAGTAAATACATCGTTTGAGACAAAAATACTATTAAATGTCACAACTAAAGAACTACAGAAAACACAAAAAAGGACTATTAGACAAATATAAGGTTACTCAAATTGCTTGTCTGAAAATCATTACATGGAATGGCTCAAGCCAACATGACACACCGAGAGTAGAATCTTTAAAGGCAAACTACTGAGGCTTCATTCATGGAATTAACAGCCCAACCGCTAAGTCAACCTTTGATTTAGGTTAAGCCACTTTGGCTACCAATATATTAATAAATGAGTAGACAGGCATCCTAAATATTTAAATAATCAAGCAAAAATTCAACCAACCAAATGTATACACTCACAGCTATATTAAGTTTTCTAGGACTCAACTCTACTCACTGTTTCCTGACCTGACGAAAAAAAAAATGTTTATGTTTTTAATCCACCGTCATCAATAAATAGGCTTTAAACCCAGAATTAGCCTTTAATATAATTCAAACTTTAACCTCCATTTAATTGTTTGTGTTACCATCATGTTTCAAACTATCATATAATCCAACTGTAGGATAGTAAATACAAAATAAAAATAAGTTGAGAAATACTTCATTAATGGTATGTAAACAAATAAAGCTTAAAATTAAATCATACAGTAAACTTTAAATCATATATAATATGAAAAATATTACTTGTACAAGCAAGTATCAAACTGATTAAAAAACTGTTACTGTTTTATATTTTCAAATGTAACGCTCATCAAAAGGGAAACATTTGTATTAATAAGGAATAATATAGGATTTAAAATATCTAACATCATTTAATGTATTATATTATTATATAAAACTTCCATAATATTACAATTTAATTGCCACTTATTATAAATATGTTTAATTTTATATTTATTACCTGACTGGGCCCATGATTCAATGTGGCCATAACTGGTATCACACGATTTATTTTATATAACAGTTATGTATTGTAAAAAATGAAAGTACATTATTTATTAGCAATATTGATAATAAATATATATTTATAATTCTTTATTTCTGACATTTATAAATGATTACTGGTGGATACGCACACAATTTCGTAGGCTTACCACGTGTATGAACAATTTCGTTCAAGGAATTATATTTCCATCGAAATGTTTGAGATTGCATAGATGCCATGATCAAGAAAATATTTCAAAAAGCGGTATATTTATAGCCATTGCAATTTACTCTCGACTTCGCATTTTTTTTCTACATTACATTTTGTCAGGCTTCTCGATCAAGAAAATATGTATACAAACACAGGACAGAGAAGCCTACTTTAGAAAAAAGCAAGCTAAGATGGATTTTATAACAAACCTAAGAATAAGCAATTTTCTATTTTATATTAATTACAGTACTAACCACGCACTGCGTACTTAATATTTGATAGAATAAAATAATATTATTATTAAGATAATGCATTTGTCTATGCTAACAGTGGTTACAGAAAAGTTTGTTAGGTGAAGTGATGTTAGTACTATATGCTTTCAAGTCTATAAATGTAAACGCATTGAGCGCTTTTGTTAAATAAATTAAATATAAATTGTGAATTGTGTTAAAAATAGGTTTACACAGAATATTTGATTTCATTTAACACGCTTTATAAGTAATTCAGCCAATTTTCTATAAAAAACCTTACATTGGCACAAGAAAATAACTATAAACTTTTATTAAAACCACAAGAATTTAGAAATTTTTCAAATTAATTTTAGAGTATTAAGAAAAGTTGTTATAACTATATTTCATATGCTTTTCCTGATGTTCCTTTTTTAGATGGAGCTTTTGTCATACATAGCTCATACATGTATATAGGTCACTAAAAAGCTGTTAGCAATATTGCAAGCGTTTTCCCTGAATATTAGCTGGTGGGAAAAATTCAATAATTCTATAAAGCCCATGGTATTGGAATACGTATTCTATTCAAATACTTTAGCTCAATATTATTGATATTCGACTACTTTTAGTTATAATACATAGTTTTCTAATGTCGTCTTTGTATATTTTAAGAGATTAAGTGCCTAATTGCAAGCAATGGAAATTATAGAAAGAATAAAAAGCACAATAAAGTGGGGTCAGAGATTGCAAAATAATATTGACTAATTTCTGTTCACCACATTAATACCATTTAGGTTAGGTGCATAAAGAAGATTACAACAGTGAAATATTAAACAATGTTCTATCCAAATAGCATCATTGTGTTTTAATCCTCTCAGTAAAGACTCATGGTCAGGATATTACACGTATTGTCCAAGTAACAATACGTGTTAATTTGTCATTGACGTCAGAATTGCTTAGGTTTCGTACAATTCAATTAACTGTCTCAGCATTATCGATGCCTTTAAATTTAACAATCGTGTTTTTTTTTAAACACCCAAAGGTAAATTTAATTACGATAATTGTGTTTTTGAGACCTCCGTGATCATTTTTTGGCTTCGGTGAAAACCAACTAAAGCCTGCAATAGTGCCTTTATTGCTCTTATAGCTAATTTTGTAAACTGATAAATTAGTAAAAGCATTAAGAAAATGATAATAAGGTTTATATCATGTTGCTATTTCATTTATTTTCCTGTATTGGGTTTTTATTATAACGTTATAAATGATTTAACAGTAGTGTCTAAATCTATTCACTCAATTACTACTTCAATGTATAGTTTTTTAAGATCTAATGTGAAAATATTCAAATAATGGAAAATACATGGCTCTAAACTTCTATTTTAGGTTATATTAATCTAGTTTACAAGTATTTGCGATTTTTCCACATTTATTCTGCGGTAAAGATAGTAGATACCATATCATGGACTAAAATCACGCAACAAAGTTTGTGCTATGGACACAAAGTTAAAACATGTGTTGAAAATTCACTAGTAATATGATGAGAATGTAATTAATCGTGAATAAAGGTTTTATTCTAAGACTTACATAACTGACGCAATACAATAATTGTACATTTTATTATAAAATGGGTAGGTATTTATTATTTTGTGGTTTATATCAAAATATTTTAGATTTCATATCATAATTTTATTACTTTTGTGTTGTTTTACTTCTTAAACACTTCACATTTGAGCGGCTGCTGACGAATAGTGATCGTAACACTATTCGTGAGAAGCTTTCACGTTTAGTTACATTTTCATGGAGCCACTTTGCCACCCATTTTGTAACTTTGTGTACATAGCATACATTTGTTGCCAGTTTAGGTCCATATATGGTACTATAACTTACATCAGAACCACATGTGCACAAATACAACTACCACACATCCACCATCAGTCTATGGAGACGTGGGTGTAGGCTTTTATTGTTTAAAGACTGATATGAAACTCAATTTTACTAACTTAAATGAAAATGAGGCAAGATATCTTGGGAAGTATGTAATATATATTTTTGAAATTTCATGACAAATTTCAAATATCTTTTAATTTATAAAATTTAATTTGAAATTAAAGTTTACAATTTAAATTAAGTTTCATTATTTAAAATTTGAATGGCTAGGAATGGGAATATTTTGAGCGTCGCTAACAAACTATATATTTTGTTTTGCGGAGGATGTAACTATTTCTTTGCCGAATGATTGTCTGTTGTTATATCCGTCAATTATGAAATTTAGCCATAGTCTTAAGAAGTCTAAAATTAATCTTGCAGCTTTGGAGTTTAATGTGAATATACTTGTATATGTTCCTATAATTGTAAAATTAATTTTTTTTAATCGACTTAGATAAAATTAATTATTAATTGTGTTTGTAAACATCTTAACTTACGAGTGATCAGTTGTGTACTGTTATAACTTTAAATAGCTGTCATATTTAAGCTTTAAGAGCTATAAACAAATAATTAGGTATAATGTTTTTTTTATTGTTTTATAATTTTAAGAATATTTTACATCGTGATTTGTGTTCAAATACCTGAGATTAATCTTTGGCGAACGGATTTCGTTGAAAAATTTTTATTAAAATTAATAATGATTTGTTATCTTGTTTAATTTTTTTTAACTATACTGTTCTTTTTAATTTTAATTTAAAGAATTTCCATATTCACCATTTTGTTGATTTTAAAGCATAGGACACAATAATTTTTCCTCATATTTATTACTACGTATCTATGTGCGTCGTTTGGAAAATGTATCTTTACGCATTCAAGAGATATTGATATTTGTATAAAAAATAATGGACAGCGGAAAAAACCACACATTTTTCGTCCTATATTAAAGAACAAATCGTGTTGGGAATAAATGAGCACTTTAAAAAAAAACCCCGGATTTCCGAAATTTGTCTGATT
This sequence comes from Homalodisca vitripennis, assembly GCF_021130785.1. NCBI lineage: Eukaryota > Metazoa > Arthropoda > Insecta > Hemiptera > Cicadellidae > Homalodisca > Homalodisca vitripennis. Next base: position 222,323 of record NW_025776130.1, read on the forward strand.
TTCAATAAGCAGAGTTTACTCAAATCTACCCTAAAAACACGACAACCTGTATTAAATATTGTCGTATTGACTTTACGTTATTTTATTTTTAGCAATATTTTAAAATTGTGTGTCGCATCAAAAGTAGTCTATAATAAATCGCAACGTTCCTTACTGAGCCCAAGTATTGGGATAGCACTGAATGTATTCTATAATAAAACATAAAATCTTAGTTTTTTAATTATGGGGGTGATATCATTACATTTGTTTTATAAATGAATCCTCATATGTGATAAAGCTGTACAGTACGAGAGTACAAGAATAGAGATAAGAACCACTAACAGAATGGGAAACCCAGGTCAGTAATGTCCAAACCCATGTATCTAGGTAAATATTTCAGTTATAGTATCAATACCAGAACACACCATTCAAGATAATCAAGACCCGTAACGCTGTATTACTTAGCATGCACTTTCTAGAGTCAATAAATGCTTGACACACAATCGCCAGATTGTTTTACAATGTCATAATGACTGATTTCAGTGAAAATGTATGGGAATACATTTGCGTGTTGCAAAATGTACACGCTTGATTAGCGTGAACTAGAATTTTGAAACTGAACCATGGCTGATCATTAAACATGATACAATATAACGGTACGTATTTATGTAATGTACGACACCGAGCGTTCAAAACTTTTTGAACAATGAAAGGATCTTGGAAACTATAAGAAATACAGCAATGATTTAACGAATACAGTTGTGCGTGATAGGGGCAAAAATCATATATTATTAATTTAATCATTGTTTGCGTCGATCACTCGCTGTGCTCAAAAACAATTTTCAGTCAAAATTCCAAAACTATCAAGACTCTTTAATGAGTAAAAATTTTTTAAAAAAAACGTTTTTTTACATACAATGTTAATTAAGTTTCTTCTAGTTTACCAATATTATAATGAAACTGGATTGTTTACATTGGGTCGACGAACTCCACTGCCCTAGACATCCTTACTTCAAACATGTTAATTTTTAGATATCAATACAATGTACTATGTCATAGATACCACTTTCATCAGTATCGCACTGTTATTATTATAGTAGTACTACTCTACAAACAGGTCTATTACTGTTTATAAGGCAAATACCAAGCGTTCATTTAGATTGTAAATATTAATCCTAGGGCCACCCTTTGTTTATTCTAGGTCTTGGGTGAGAGTATTCGTGGCGCCTTACTTACTCGGACTTCCATATCAGCATAGTGAACAGCCAAGTCTGCATACATTTACAGCTTGTTAGTTAAATAATATTTTATCCCTGCAAATAATAATGACATAAAATAATAATATGCAAAACATTTATGTGTACAAAATTGTTTCTTTATGTAATTTACTTTAAGGGAATTGATTACCATATTATAAAATTCAAATCTGGGTGACGTAAGATGTATATATATATATATATATATATATATATATATATATATATATATATATATATACAGGGTGTAACTGAAATACCCCGACAAACTTCAGGAGGTTGTTCCTGAGGTCAAAACGAACCAAAAAGTTCCTATATATGTATGTCCTAAAATGCATCGTTTTCCGTCTGTCCGTCTGTTTTGTGTTTATTACATAAATTTTTTTTTCTAAACAACCATTAAAGGTAAAAAGTTAAACTTTTCAACATATGCTAATCTAGTAAAGATTGTCAATTTAAAAAAAAATTGAAAATTTTTACTCAACAAAATTCAAAATGGCGGCTAGTTAAAATCTTTGATGTTGAATTTCTCAAAACTACTTCCTGTATAAAAAATTTACTAGAATATAAAGAAAATATAAATTTATTTATAAAATGAACGGTACCTCATTTTTTGAAATCGCTCAAGAAATAACAAAGTTATGGCATTTTTCTTAACCTAGTAACATATCACATTTACAAGTTTTTTCTTGTTTCAAAAAACTACAGTAGCCTACAATTGTTTAGAACATTCAACAAAAATATCTCACATTAAACAAAAGAGTTTTAAGCTGTCATTATTAAGAAATACGGAATAACTTAACAGAGCAACATTTATTTCAAAATATTTGGGATCACTTTACAACAAATGTTCAATATGCCTTCCATTTGATGCGATGCATGCATTAACACGTCTGGTCATTGATTGCCGAGTTCTTTCAAGTATTCCTGGTGTATTCCTTACAGTGTTACAGGCTGCAGTGATACGCTGTAAAAGGTCATCCCTGGTATTAACTGGTCTTTCATAAACTAGAGTTTTCAAATGGCCCCAAAGGAAGAAATCGATTGGATTTAGATCTGGCGACCGAGGCGGCCATGATACAGGTCCCCCTCTGGCCTATCCATCTTTCCCCATAAGTTTGGTCCAGAAATTGCCTGACATCTAGTCTGAAATGCGCGGGAGCTCCATCATGCATGAACCAACAGTGCTCTCTCACACCCAAGGGAACATCATCTAACATTTCAGGCAATTCGTGTTGTAAGAAATGTCTGTAGTTTTCACCATTTTTTAGTATGTCAGGTAATACAAAAGGACCTAATAAACAGTCTCCAATGATGCCTGCCCAAACATTTATTTTAAACTGCTGATGATGTCTCCCTTAATGAATGGCTTGTGGGTTTTTCATCAGCCCATTGATGCATATTGTGGTAGTTGGTTATTCCATCTCGATTAAAACAAGCTTCATCTGTATACACAACTAATTATGTAAAACCAGGGTTGTTAGCTTGCTGATAAAACCATTGGCAAAACTGTAAACGTAATGGAAAGTCAGCTGGACCAAGGGCTTGTACACGCTGATAATGGTACGGATATAACATCTGCTCATGTAGAACTCGCCATACTGTCATGTGGTCTACGTTGAGTATTGCTCCTAACTGCCTAGTACTTACGCCTGGATCTTCCTCTAACTCGCTGTAAGATGTTTTCTTCCAAATCAGGAGTTCTACGCTGTCTCTGTACACCTCGGTCTGCAGTAGAAGGTATCAAAGTGCCAGTCTCATGAAGTCGGTTGAAAACAGCAGCAAATGTTGAATGAGTAGGTTGTTGCCGATTTGGAAATGATTCGTAATACAGGCGGGATGCTAGGCGACTATTACCGTTAGCTTTTCCATACATAAATATCATGTCAGCTTGATGGCTAAATGGGTAACCTGCCATCTTCAATAGAATAAGAGCACTATCGACTAATAATGTTTCTACAAGTGAAAGTAACAGATCATATCTTGTCAAAAATAAACAAGGAAATGACTTACTTATCTGAATTCATTGTTGTTTCTAATCAGCTGTGTCTCAACATGAAAACATATTCAGCTGTTTAAACCATGAAAGTTGAGTCATGTAGATTGCTTGTTACAATGTCGTTTTTAAAATTTAATACTAATTATCATGTTTAAAGTTTTTTTAACCCAAAATATCGTTTTATTTTTTATACTGCCTAAATACTTACATTAACTTTTGAAACAAGAAAAAAAACTTTTAAATGTGATATGTTACTAGGTTAAGAAAAATGCCATAACTTTGTTATTTCTTGAGCGATTTCAAAAAATGAGGTACCGTTGGTTTTAAAAATAAGTTTATATTTTTTTTATATTCTAGTAAATTTTTTTATACAGGAAGTAGTTTTTGAGAAATTCAACATCAAAGATTTTAACTAGCCGCCATTTTGAATTTTGTTGAGTAAAAATTTTCAATTTTTTTTAAAATTGACAATCTTTACTAGATTAGCATATGTTGAAAAGTTTACCTTTGTACCTTTAATGGTTGTTTAGAAAAAAAATTTAATGTAATAAACACAAACAGACGGACAGACGGAAAACGATGCATTTTAGGACATGCATTTATAGGAACTTTTTGGTTCGTTTTGACCTCAGGAACAACCTCCTGAAGTTTGTCGGTGTATTTCAGTTACACCCTGTATATAGGAATGTACTATTACACACTGTTGTAATTATACAACAAAAATAGATCTTCAGCACAAATTAATAATTTATGTACTTAAGCAAAAAACAAATTTTATTAAGCATGAAATATATTTGAGCAAAAACTATAATAATAGACTGAGCATTACCAAATTTTAGATTCAGTAATGGTACGCATGCATTCCATGGGAGTAGGCTCCATGGGGAAAGTTTTACAAAGGCTTATTGGAAACCATAATGGAAAATATGAAATTAAAAAAATAACGAAAACCTTAAAAAACTGAGTAAAATCATGTGCCATTTTAAAATAAGACGTAGTAACACACGTAGTCTATTAAAATCAACTATTCACTTGAAACTTTGCATGAACCTTAAATTAAGGCTATTAGGCGACACGTGGTTTGTCGTACTCCTAACTTGTATAGTATAGGTCATAGGTCTAACTGTAATAGTCTTATAGTATAGGTCATACTCTAACTAGAATTACCCCCCCCCCCCCCCGTTAATGTCGATACATATATGTCTGGCTTGATTTGAGCGTTCGATAGATGTACATCTTTTGGTCGGTGTCCATCTAAAGTTTGGTTTGAAATAAAAGCATAAATATAATGTTGTTAATTACTCTTAATTTTACATTAATTTTGATATTTCTTCGATGTTCTCTTAAATAACAAAAAGTATTTGTAACCATCTCGTTTAATCAAAACTTTCATAACAGTAAATTTAAAATAAGTAATCAATACTTGTAGTTAAAATTATGATAACACAGCAAAATACTATGTTATATTATAACATTTTCAACTGAATATTAGGAATATTATCAAATGAAATGGGTATTAATTAATATGGGAAGAAGAATAGTAATACCCAGTAATAATCTAATAATGATTCATAATGTTGGATATTCTGTAAATCCATCAATCTAAAACTTTCTATTACATCACTTTCAACGTGTGTCTTTTAAATTGATTCTATCAGAAAGATCTATTTTACTGTACTCAATTGAACAAAACCTTTCTTTAGGTTTTATTTAAAAGTTTACATTAAATGTAAATTTTACCTATTGTAATTTACACTACTTGTAGCTTCCGAATGCAAAGAGAGTGAGTCTCGATGTTCCAGCAGTCAGTGTGTGAGTACACTCACCTGTTGTGATCTCTTCCTCGAATTTTAGGACAATTCGGTTAAACTGAAACTCTAGACTAATAGAAAAATATAATGAAATAAATGCAGAGGAAATTTAAATATGCCAAAAAATTATTTTCTTCCTATTTCATACGGTTAAAAGTCATTGTAAAGTTATTGAGTTAAATCACCAACAACGATATTAATTTTCTTAATACTTATATTATTATATTTGTACTAAAATAACTATGTTAGTATATATGTATTATTTCCAGGTTAAGTTTTAGAGCGAGTTTTTTAGTTCTAACTTCGCCTGGTAAAATAAGACATCTTTACTTTATTTTTAATTTTAGAGAGACGTCTCTATGTGATATGTCAGGCTCAGTGTTTATTGTAAATTAGGTCGTCTACATTTCCGGTTTCAGTAGATTCACCACAGGGCACAATTTATTTAGATTACATAACATTTTACATTTCGTTATGCGGAAAGAAAACCCGGTTGCTCCACCGTGTTTGGGGATCGTGCCTAAACAATCGCAGTGCAATAAATTGTGCACCTGATGAGATAATGAGAAAACCTCTTCTTCTAGATCACATTGCTTTAGTCTAGATGTCTAATTTTAAAAGATACAATAATTCATTTAAGCTTCTTTGTGGCCAAACTTTTTGGATCTCTTCAGACGTCAATGACTCCAGATTCCGCGATTAAAGTCTGTCACAACGTCAAATTGTAGATACAAACAGTAATTTATCACCTGTAAACGTTATTTGGAAGGTGAATTGGAATTGAACTCAATATTCTTATTGAATCAACCCTTCCTACCCTTATATTTAGACCCGATATGTGCTTGAGCTAACAGTAACAACTCTTAGTAACTTATTAAAGATATGTACAACAAAGTTTGTAAGTTTAATGATCAATGATATAATTAATGATGAGAGTTAATAGTACGCTATAGTTTCCACTTGTAATAATAAAATCTGTAACAGTGTAAACTAAGCCAATTATTGGCTTGTCATTATGAGTTATAGACTGAGTTGTATCAGAATGGAATAACAGTCCTTGAGTTAACTGACAACATTGTTTTAAAACATAGATCATATTCATCTTGTTTCAAAGGATAAAACAATTTCAATTCTACATGTTTAAGGAATGTGGTTGATGCTTGCTTGTGATTTATTTGTCTAGAAGCTGAGGAACAATTTAAGACCAATCAATCTAGTTTTTCGTATAATCAGCAGAATATTATTGTATTTTATTTTTATAAATTAAAATACATCTTCAGCTGCGGTAGAAATAAATGAAAGGATGTGTTATCAAAAAGGTTTAAAATAACACATTTCTCAAATAACACTTCTTCTGTTGAAGTACCTAACACCAACTGTCATATATGTAAATAAATATTATATCAGAATGAGAAAAGCATATAAAGACTGACAGCTGGTGTTTACAGTACAACATACTCCGGTTCTGTGCTTATTTAATCAACAGTATTTCTTGTTTTTCATTAATTATTTAGAAACAAACATGAGTCTCTAACAGCCAGAATTACCTGAATGTTTAATATCTCCAGTTTCAGACCGCTTAGAAACAACAACCGGAGTTTAACATTGAATAACTAAATATTCCGTAATTTTTGATAGGTTAATATTGCGGTAATTAATTCCTTACACTGTTTATTAATTTTTATTTTCTTAGTATGATATTTTCGCATTTCACGAATAAAAATACGATATAAAATTCCAACATATCCCTGTTGCAAATCACATTTTAATTACAAAATATAAATCAAATTGAAAGGTACGTTTTAATAATTGGGTGCACGTAAATAATTAATGCAATAAAATATGTAGTATGAGCAAGTATTCATTATTATACAGAAGGTCCCGATGTTTTTAATTTCAATAAAAGAATAGATACTAATTTAAGTGAACTTTTTAATGACTTTAAGTTGGGTATGGATTTAATAAAAAAAGGTTTTTCACGATAAACTAAAAGTGTAAACTAAGTGAATTCATTAACTATTTTGATACTCCTAAACAATCGTATTATTCATAAGCTCACATTGAATTGAATTCATTCCTCAATAAACGCGAGAAAAAACTAATAAACGGTTTAACTCAATCGTCCATTACAACGAACACTGGATAACGGCTTTAATAGATTCAGTGAGTTAGTCTTCGTGAACATTATTGCTACTTAAAATTAAACTAACTGCAATTTTATACATTCTGAAACAACAACAAAATCACGACTGCCTGACTAAATCTAATGTTATGCATTGAGCTACGCCATCATCATCAGTTATTTAATTTAAATGTGTGATCTTCTCTTCATGTTCCATAGTTCAATGTTTAGTTTATTTTACATTGCATTATCTATAGGTAGTTTATATTTTGTATGCATTTGCTTTACAGAAATACGATTTCCAAAAATCCTGATATATGGCTTCAGAGACGAAGTGCTAAAGTTGTGGACTATGGTTCAAAGGTATATATTGTAGAATTGAACAATAATTGAAATATTTAAACATTTTAGAACTTAAAAATCCGTAACCAAATGTACCTGCCTAGAAGTTAAGTGAAAACTTGACAATATAGTTGAAAATATTTTACTTAATTGGTTTGATTCTTGTAACAAAAATCCACGACGTCCGCATTTTTACCTAAAGTTTGTATTAGTTAATATATTTAGTTTTTGATAAATCATTGTAATTTTCTTTTCATCTTTATATGTTTTGACAGTTTAATAATGTTAAAATAACTTAACTAGCATTAAAGATAAAGTCAAGAAGACTACCTAAAAGCCAATTACTTTCGCCACATTTGTGGAAAAAAGATGTAGCCCCATATTTTTAAAAATTCATCAAACTTCATAAACTTTGCAATCACTTATAATAATATAATACTTGTACTATAGTACTTACGCACATAGTATTTTAATACGCAAATATTGTTTCTATTGTTGTAATATCCCATAAAATTTAAAATAAATAAGGTAACTAAGGTGTAAACTAAATGCAAATTCCATACCACTATATCGAACAAGCGTACAGAAAGGTTTAAACGGAACAGCGAAACAGATAAATGGAAATGTTATCTGTTCAATAATAGCAGCTACACGTTTCAAATTTCCCTAGACACTGTGTGATATGAATCGGTTTCATTTCTTTTTACTGTATGTTCTCGTGGATCTACCACGTGTATATACATATCAAAAGTATAAATGTTTAACAGTTACCAAAATATTTAAGCGATTTTTCCCTCCCCTGATGACAGATTACTTATTAATGACATTATTATAGAGAGATCACGATGAAGATGAGATGTTAATAATTACGTACCAATCCAGAACAAGTTTGTGACTAATAGAAATATGTTTTAGGAAAAGGAGATTTACAGGACAAAGAGGCAATGAGTGATGAAGTAAGATCGTGACAATGAAATGAAAGAAGAGGGAAACTGCAAAAGAAAGGGAGAGCGAGAGGAAATAATTTTGATAAAAATTCAAAAGTCTTTTGGTTTCAAGGAAAAATACACCGTTTGTGTAAACATTTTTATTTATGTTACATAAAAATATTCCGTAATTTGTTCTAATTAATAAAAGCAATATATAATTTTATATTAAAATTTTTTAGAATTTAGCAATCCTTTGCCATTTTTGGTATAATTAGCAATATTTGAACCATATTTGGTATAATTGAACTTATTAGTTATTAACCCTTCGCGCGCTGTTGACAAATATAACCGCCTATATTTACTTTGCTCAAAACGCTGTTGACAAATATATTCGCTTTTAAAACATTGAGGTTATTATTGGGAGTAAGTAGTTCCCAGTTTTGCCGGTGGAGTGCAGCAACTGCTGGAGTATTTATCCCTCAATAGAAAAGCACAGTAATAGTTGTCCCCGCCTCCCGGTTTTTCTCCAAGCTGCAAAATGGCAGTGCACTACCCATGCCACTGCCTGTTTTGCCAGACACAAGCGCTACTGACGAACTAACTCGCCGGTTTAGTTCGTTCGCGGACTGCGAGTGGAACTGTTGTGTTTACGTTGTCAAATTGGTTTTTGACATATTGGGAAGATGTGTTGTGTGTACACGCAACGGTTTACGCAAGGAGACCATTTACGTGTGCGAGACATGCACCGCCCGGCCGAACCTGCACCCGGATACGTGTTTCAAGACGTATCACACGTTGACGTTATCTTGAACACCGTGATGGCTAATTTTAGATCTTTTTATACCCATTAATGTTTTATTTTAATTGTATAATATACATACTATACATATAATATACTATATTATAATATTATACACGATAGTAAAATTTCGTTCAACATTTCGTTAAATTTTGTGTATTTATATTGTTTTATAATTTAAATAAACGTATTAAAAAAATTATACTTTTTTCGTTCCCAAAAGTCTTTTTATATGGTAACAAACTCAAATACAACATTAGCGTTGACTTTATGGAAAAATTTTTTTTGAGGTATATGTAGCGTTTGGGTATGGTGCGTCACAAATTGCCGTAGCGCGGGAAGGGTTAAGTTATTATTTATTTATAATAGCACATACAGACAGACAGACAGATTGGAAACTAAGCATCAGAGACCCATGTTCATATAGTCAAATATAATTGTCTAGACCTGAGCAATAAAGTGGCATACATTTGTCCAGAGAATTACGGGAGGCCCTATATTTCCGACGCCAATGTTGCGTTGGCCTTAATTCCATGATCAATAAAAACATAAAAAGTTTATATGTATGCCCATTGCATCGTTGATTTGCCTTGTTTCCCAATCATGGCAATTTATAAATCACAGTTTCTGAGAAGTATACTACTGTCAAAAGCTAATAAAGCTAGGGTTTTGTAGCAGTCGTTATATTTATAGTAAAGGTTGTGTTATAATATAGTCTTTTATATCTAATACTTAATATTTCTTAAAATTTAAATTTTTTTGCAATATAAATAACAAAATTTACGTTTTTGTTTCACTACCAACAGAAAACTATTTTAATATTTTAGAACATTTCGAGTTGTTTGCATGGTTCAAAAACACAGTCCAGGGAACTTTCATTTAGCATATTCCTTACCGTCTACTTCAAAGGGAGTCTTCAAATTCAAGTTCTGATCATCTTTTCTAATCTAGATGAGTTTTTACCAAATTAATGAAATATAAAAACTGCGTAAAAACTAATGGTTACTCCTTAGAAAATGTATAAACTACGAGTATTAATGTAAAAAAACTGAAAATAGTGATTAAATGATTTTAACATATGTTTGTGTTATCATAAACAAACTTTACATAGAACAGTTGATTACATTTTGCAGGCTCATTCAATTAATAATTTTCATCCTTATTCACAAAAAAATGGATTTTTGCTACTTTAAAGACCAATCTAGCGTAGCCTATAGCGATTTTCGAAATATTAATAGGTTTGTACTAGGGACCCTATGAATTTCCATATAATATTTAAGCACTATTGGTTGAATACTTTACGCTAATAAAACTCACAAAGGTAATTTCCCTTTTACAATATTATTATAATATATAGTAAAGACAGTAGAAATTATCTACCTGACAACGTAGTTAATCCCTTAAATATGTTTAATTTTCAATTGCCTAAGCAAAATATATACATGAAAAACTTCAATACGATTTTACCTTATTATTTTTTGTACCACAAGCGTTCAATATAATGCATCAGTTCTTTGTAAACAAGGACACGCGCTTTATTTTTGTAATTAAAATCATTAATTAACACAGTGATAATCATACTTAATGAGTGGAAAACATATTTTCTCACTAATTTTAAATATTTGAAATAACTCTAGTGCGTTTTTGAACAGTTGCACTTGTGTCAGGTTATATTCGTAGCGTGTAAAATTTGTATGGATAAGGATCCGAATGAAACAGTGATACTGGTCGTCATGGACATTAATCTTTAACAGATGTAATTTAGTTAGTTTTGAGGTAGAAGTGAACTTAATGCTTGAGAGTCGACTCTATAAGTTGTAATAACAGTTTTTTTTTAGATATTTATACTCTAGATAACTTAATTAGTTTATAACATACGAGCCTTTATTGCTTTATAAATAAATACTATACAATTGTTGAATATATCCAATTAATTTGAAAAAGTAGAACTTTAAATATTGATACACGTTTAGAGCATGTCCTGTTGTAATATGTAAGCATATTAAAAGTTTTGTGAGCTAACCAATATTGTAAATTGCGTCCTAGAATGAAAGAGGGTAACAACCCAGCCCCAAGTGACAACAACAAACAATAGAACTTTACAGTATAAATCTTCGCCTGAAATAACTTAAAGAGTTATCCTTAACTCACCTTTTACATCAAAACAGAAGTGACTGAGATTAGCGTCACTGTTCAGTCAATCTAATGTTACACTTGTTATCCAATCACTGTGATGTTCTTCTTTTCACCTTGATACATCAGTTTTAAGATATGAAATTAATCCGTATTGTACATTATAAAATGAGAATAAGGTCAGAAATAGCTGGTAAGCGAATTATCAGAGACACATCTACATTACGGTGTGTGATAGTGAAGTGATATCTACAATATGTAAGTAAAACTAACATGAATAACCATTTTGTATTTTTGTGTATCAAAATAGAAGACTAAAATCATGTTCATGTACCCGCTAAACATTAGTTAGAGAGTTTTTATTCATTTCAAGGAAGTTGTTGTGTATTTCCTTTCTAAAAAGATGTATTTTCATCGATATATCATAGTGCTTAGTTGCAACCCAATATTGACATGAAATTTCAAGAAATATTTTATACTTTTATAACATTTTAAAACCCAACAGTTATCAAAAACATACAACATGTTATTTTGATAACATATGTGTTTTACAAACTTTAAACTCAAAACATATCAATCTCGTACTATAAGGTTTACGTGTACTTCAAACAATCACAACTCTCATAAAATGTTTAATATTTCAATGTTTGATTTGGAAATGACAGAATAATCAAATCCTTTTATCTCCTCAACTACTGTGCAGTGACGTGGAAATAGTACTTGAAGCTATACCAATAGTATCAGTGACACTTGACATGTTCCTGTGAAATGTAAAAACATTTTTCAAATGAAATGAGTACGATGTTGTGTCTGTGTAACCTATTCATCGATGAATTACCATTTTTTACTCCTGTAACTGTTATATTTTATCTACTTTAATTCCAATATGTTAGTACAATTAATGAAACATATTCAAATTTATTTCATTATTTGTCTAGCACAAAATAAATTCGTACACCATTAGCGAAACGTTTTCAAAATCCTTGTCCACAAAATACCTTTGCAAAATATGACATGCCGTAAGCTATGAAATAATCAAAAAATTAATATTTTAGTCAGTAAATTATAGTCCAATAGGCACATCAAAGCTCAAAGCTTCAACTTCTACGCTCTATAAGTATACTACATATTGAGTTTGATCCGTCTGTATTTTATTTAACTAATTAACTGATTTCTCCTAGATTATTTTAAACAATTCCTATGACATTTTCCAAAACTCTTTAACAGAAAATATGTCACACATTTAAAAAAATTATAAATAGTTCATTATTGAAGTGACATCCAAATTCAAATGTATTGTCACTAAAGGGGCTGACCCCGTTAGAAATGGCGGTCCACGAAAAGAGCCAAATAAACAGTGATTTTTCATCTTGCCTTACTCTTTGTTTCTACTTGGTTTCTTTTAAACTTAAATTGCATTACTTTTTTATATATTTGTAGGATATTGTTCTTAAAATTAACTAATAGTTAGGAAAGCACTTTTTTATTTGTTTTGTTCCTGACGATATATATCTTTGTAGTATTGCTCAAGCTCCATATAAAACAAATATTTATCTTATTTATATCTGTATTATACGTTTAGATGAAAAGAATATCTTGGTTATTTTATTACAAAATGCCTACAACAGCTAAAGCAACACGTGTTGGATAACGCAATATATCTGGAAATGAAAAAAATAACAGAGAAACCACTTAGTTATTTATTAGTTGTTCTCTGTCTAAGGAAGAACCCTATTGATTTTTGTGATCAAAAACGACAATCCATCAATTTTTCAGTTTGCGCAACAATTCTTCATAGAAACGTTCCAGGAAATTGTAAAAAGATTTATTTTGGTCTGAGAATGACATCTATTAATTTTAGCGTGGAAATGGCATTCTGTCCGTCTGTTTGTATATTTCTACATAAACTCATTACAGAGTTAAAAATAGGCGCAAAGGCTTCCTCAAGGATAAATGTCAAAAGGTTACTTTTTTGTCAAAAGGTAAAATCCATCCATCTTTCTGTTTAATGCTTATGATACGTACTTTCGAGTAATTTCATAATTCATTGTATTGGTTTATTATGTTCCAGTTTTAGATTATATTCTTATTGATCAATCTGTGGTATTTTACAAAAGCAAGTAACGTCTATCATTTAACATGTTTTTTTCAAATTATTACTAATATATTATTGAGAGTTGACCGTTTTAGAGTTCAGTAGTTAAATACTGTTTTTCAACACGTTACACACAATTCTTTGTCTCATGTAACACAAATCAATGGTTTTACAAAAAATTACAGGTTTTAATATTATTAAAACAAGGACTGATAACAAAATCGTAAACCATCGAAGTAACAGTAACAAATTCAAGAAGTAGAATCTGCTTCCTTGTTCAGGTCTTAAATCGTAAAATATTGAGTTATTACAGATGAAAATACAGTAAATTTGATAATGCCGTAGGCTAGGATGTTTTCATACATAGTCTTAGTTTTATTAACATTTTGCTCACCTAATGATATGTTGTAGAATATAATACCTGACTTATAGGCTTCTGACACAACTGCAATTGTAAGTCTCTGTTTTTATATATTTTTACATAAAGATGGCTATCGTCCAAACACCTGATATTGTTTTAAGTCGTGGTCAATAGTAATTAGACTTTTCATGATTGATTAGTAAATGTAAGCTTATTACATGTTAAAGAGGCTTGAGTGAACCCAAAATTAGACGTATTATTGTGGATCCGAATACCCAAAGCATTTGTGGATCTTTGAAGATTAAATGGGTTGTCAGTGTTACATTATTACTAATACTAGAAAACGTAGTCACAAAATTTGTAGGCATTTAAATTCAAATAATCATAATTTGATACTTTGGCAAAAAAATTGCATTAGGCAAAGAACTTATATAATAAAACAGCATATTTTATCTTTATAAAATGAATAAAAAATAGTAGTCTCTTAGAAAGAGTTACTCCGATAATTCTCATCCACAGTAATAATTCCTGATCCAAGTATTTTTAAGGCTGTTGTATTATAATAAAACTATATTAAACTGTGTAGTACGTTTCATTCCTTTAAATTTTCAATAATTATTTTTTACTGGTGGAAATGTGTAATTTAAATAAAGATAAAACTGCTTATAGCGTCGAATATTTTGAATGACTATGTCACATTTCCAGAGTATTGAATAAGTAGGTAGAATATCAAATCAAGAATAGTATATTTTATCAGATATAGAAAGTATTAAGTTTAAGACAGAGCTTGACAACTAATTTCTTAAGTGTCAATTGCAATGGCAGCTATCTTAACTTCATACTAAGAAAAACAATACTTCGCTTTTTATTCTTTTCGATACGAATAATTATTCTAGATAAAGTTCCAAGTTTTTGTACCTTATTATTTGAAGATTGAATAATATAACATTTTACAGAATAATCTAATGCTTTAAGCGGAATTATTATATTATTAAATTTATCTGTTAATTTACAGAAAACAATACGATTTCAAGGGTCTTTGAAATGAAATATTCTTTCCAAGACCTGAATATTAAAGGTAATCTGCTATAGAATACTATTTATATTTCATGGTTCTATATCCAAAAATAAACGAGCAGCCAACTGACTGTTCTTTGTTTGAAGGTTATTTTTGACGATGGAAGGATTGTGAAGGAAACAGGATTTTTTCCGGACATTTTCCATCGTTCAGTGAAACAAGAAATCAGTAACACTACGTTTCGAGATCTGCAATCTGATCTCTTCTTCAAGTAATAACATAATACCAAATACATAACCTACCACACAACCTAATACCATACACACCTACCATACCATGTGTACCATGGTACCATGTTAGTTGATACCTAATACATAATTACAAACTAGGTTAAAATAAACAAATCGACTGACTGTAATTACATCATAAAGGTGACCATCCAAGTAGCTAATACCCTCGTAGGCAGCAGATATGTGGCTAATCACAGGGTCGAAGCAGCAGAATAGTGTTTTATATGAAACATAAAAATTATAAAGCAAAGGATATAATAATGTAAAAATGGATTTATTTATAGCAAACAAATATGCTTTTCTGTTTATGTTACGCCGAAACATTGCTTACGCAATTACATTGTTTAAATACACCAGCTTCACTGAGGAAGGCCATTAACGTCATGATTAACGTCCGTTGACTGAAGTTGTTAAACACAGGAATGTTAATATATTAAGAATGTAACTGCATAAGCAATGTTCGACGAAATGTGGAAAAGAAAATGTAAATGTTATTTATAACACTGACCTCGTATGCTGAACTGACTTTTATGTATATTTAAGTAGTTGATTAATTGATGTAGTTTTTAATATGTATAATGTACTGTATTACTGATCGATATTTTAATAATTTTCAAGACAAATATTTCTCAGAAAGAAATACTGCTACACCAATAACAATAAATATTCCATGGTTCTATAATATTGAAAAAATTTTTCTCTATTATAACAGATATTGAAACAAATTTATTTTAATAAAATAATAAATTATACAAAAATTTCATTGCACACGAAGTAAAACCTATATAATGGTGCTTTAAAATCGTTATTAAAATTACACAAACTTAAAATAAATATAATAATATTATACTACGAATGATTTTGCTACTGTGGAAACTTTAAAATACCTGTTAGGTCAACGGATTATTACTTATATATATATACAGGGTGTATATTATGTCTGGAAACACCCAAATATATCCTTTAATAATTTAAATATAAATTTGAAACCTCTTAACAATCGTGATAGAGATTGGGCATCTACTTTTTGGAACAATGTTTTGTTATGTCACACCAACGGGGGACGTCCCCTGCTGAGGGTATCGTGAATATTCTTAATGGAAGCCTTATACCTTGTGATACATAATTTTAAAGGTAATAGCTTACTGAATTGAATGCCACAAACCGCATCTCAAGGGAATTATTCTATCAGAAAATAGAGCAATTTTAGTATTGAAAATTTACTGATGGTTCAAACAATGTAATTTTAACATGGTTCTTGCCACAAAATGTGTTACACTAATTTTTTAGCATTTTTTTAAATGTTCAATTAAATAAAACAAAAATTTCATTTTAAGCTGGGTTCTATTAGCACAAATTTGCCAGTTTTTATTACAGTACAAATTATGGAAATACTTATGTTATTGATTTCTTATTACAAATAAAAAAATAATGTATGCTGTTAGAAAAGTCTTACAAACAAACGTTTTAACCTGCATTTGGTGTCAAAGCAATTGTTCGAACTGTGTTCCTTCTACGGTTTGACAATGAGCCAATCTTGTGTAAAATGATTCGACAGAGTTTTGCCTAACATTTCTTCAGTTATCAAAAGCAATCTCCTCTATAATCCTGTTTCTTAGGTCTTCCAAATTTATGAGGCTTTCTTCTATAAACATTGGATTTTAAATGACCCCATAGGAAATAATCGATTGGTGACAAATCCGGAGATCTTGGAGGCCATTCGATTTCTCCTCTTCGGCCAATCCATTTATGAGGAAACCTTAAATCCAAATACTCTCTTACCTGTCTCCCATAATGGGGTGGAGCACCATCCTGCTGAAACCATACATTATCAAAGTATTCTCCTGATGCAATTTGAATAGCTGGGATTATTTCATTTTGGAGCATATTGTAGTAAAGTTCGGCATTTAAATTTCAATTGATGAAAAAGGGTCCAACAATTTTGTTACCTAAAATTCCACACCATACGTTCAGTTTTTGTGGTTGCTGTGAATGGGACTCAGTAATCCAATGTGGGTTTTCACTAGCCCAGTAATGGCAATTGTGCCTGTTAACATTGCCATTTAGGAAAAAAGCTTTGCCTCATCAGAAAATAGTATGTTGGTCAGAAAATCTCTATTGGTCATCACATTTTACGCATCACAAGTTCACAAAACTCAACTCTTCTGTCGTAATCATCCTCACTTAAACTGTTGGACTAAATGAACTTTAAATGGTTTGTATTTATTAATTTTCAAAATCTTACTCACAGACATAGGGTGCATATCATGTTGCTGTGCAGCTTTTCTGAGCGATGTATGTGGGTCTTTAATAAATGTTTGCAAAAACATCTAGTGCATGTTTCTTCATCTGTTGCAGATTGTATCCTACCCGACTTTGGCCGATTACGTACACTCCCTGTCATTTCAAACGCTCAATAGTTTTTGATATTGTTGAAACACTTATGGGATTCCTTTCTGGGAAAGTGTCATTAAACAAATTACAAACTTCCCGATAAGATCTTTGACGATCTCCATATCCTAGCATCATCAACAGAGTAATTCGTTCTCTTTCAGACAATTCCATTAAAATGCCAAATAAAAACTGAACTACTGTAATTAGATAACTTGTTGACAGCAATGCTTCAGAGACACTGATTAACTCGACAGGAAATGATATGACCTTTGTCCATTTGTAATTCCCAAGCTTAGACCTGTCTAGTGAAAGCTCCATGCTCAACAAACTGAAACCTGTAGACCAGATGATTAAATAACACAATAATGTTTCTCATTAGGCTAGTAAACTTTGTCTCTTTAAACCTTCCTGCTGACTGGAAAACACCAAGTACAGATTCATAAGTAATCAGAGAAAGTGACTCATAAGTTTTATTCATTGTAATAAAAACTGGTAAATTTGTACTAATGAAACCAGCTTAAAAATAAATTGTTTATTTTATTTTAATTGAACATTTTAAAAAATGCTAAAAAAATTAGTGTAACACATTTTGTGGCAAGAACCATGTTAAAATTACATTGTTGAACATCAGTAAATTTTCAATACTAAAAATGCTCTATTTTCTGATAGAATAATTCCTTTGAGATGCGGTTTGTGGCATTCAATTCAGTAAGCTATTACCTTTAAAATTATGTATCAACAAGGTATAGGCTTCCATTAAGAATATTCACGATACCCTCGGCAGGACGTCCCCCGTTGGTGTGATATAACAAAACATTGTTCCAAAAAGTAGATGCCCAATCTCTATCACGATTGTAAGAGGTTTCAAAATTTATATTTAAATTATTAAAGGATATATTTGGGTGTTTCCAGACATAATATACACCCTGTATATATATATTATTATATATATATATAAAAGACAAACTTGGCTCATCGATATGTTCAATATAACTAATCTAACTATGACAAAATTACCTTGTCTCAAGAGCAGCCTCAAACCTGTCCGAACAAAATCAAATAGTTATAGCAAGGCTAAAAGGGATGCTAGATGTGTATAGAATTCTTCCTATAATATATAAGTACAGTTGCTTTCTAATGGTTGTTTAAAGTACAACAATATAGTTGTAAAATACTTATAACATGCCTTGATAAAAGGGATGACATATATATTATCCCTGTGAGTACGTAAGTATAGTGTATTTAAATGTTGAATAACATTTTAATATAATAAAAGATACTTATAAGAAGGCTCGATGAGAGAGGACACATATATTTTTCTTGTATGTATGTAACTATAGTATCTTTCAGTGTTCAATAACAGTACAATATAATAGAAGATACTTATAAGAGGGCTTGATGAGACATATGACGTATCTATTCTTCCTGTGGGTATATAAGTATAGTATCTTGCAATGTTCACTAACAGTACAATGTGGTAGTAAGATCTATAAATCATAACGAAATGTGAATATCAATACACGCATCTACTTTATATTTACGAGTCGTGAGGGAACAAAAGATAAAGTCAGAAAACGTAGGTTCGCTAATACAGAAGCACACCTGTGCCTCTAGTAACTTCCAGGATCCAATTATTGGACTAACCTAACAGACACCTGACCAAGTAAAAGCAAGCTTGTAAAAGGAATCTGTTTAATGCATCCCATTTTAATCACAAAAAGCCATTTTATCAAGTTTGACATGTTAAATACTCTTTATTACAATGTTTTTAAAGAATAGATGGAATGGGCATATGTAAACAATAGAAACTAAAATTTAAATAACGTCTGTACTAACAGAAAATTAATTTCTAACAAGATTGCTTGTGATTACAGCACTAAGTTATGAATTCAGGAAAGTATTTTTAACCGGAACACGAGCACACAAGGTTACAAGGAAAACACTATTACAGCGTTCTCGTTAAAACTATTCATCACCCATTCGTTGGATACTATATTAAAGTTTGTTACGTGTGTGGTATTCTAAGTTGATTACTCGATATTTTTTTAATTTTGCAAATTTTAAGGGTATTTTATCATCAAAAAAAATATAAAATGATACGCGTGCCTCCTATGTTTTTATATTATGATTTATTTATTTACTAGTGATGCAATACATTTTGAATACGGATAAAATTTTTAAGGATAGAGGTTTTTAAACAAAGCCTATGACCAAATATTTTATAATTTCTCATAAAATTACACGCTTGTGTAATATAAAATTTTGTGAATTTTGTAATTAGGCTCAAATAAATATTTCTAAACTCAAACCTAAACATAATAAATTTTTACAGTAAGTGCATGAGATATAGCTTCAAGAGCAGTGGGATTATTTATGACTTAAAAGTTGCACCATGTCACATGTAACAGACTTCGTTGTAGTTGCATGCGAAGTTACGTAACCCATAAATAATTTTGCTATCGAGATGTTCAAACTATCGACAAACAAAACATACATAATAGAAATAGACTAAAAGTTCCATGAACAGACTCGCATCATTATATAACACATTCTTGTCTATATATGCATTGAAAATCTAGGAATCTCTTGCTACATAAAACCAATAGGATATAAAAAATACCAAGTTTATATACGTTTATGGGGAGATTACTTCTAAACTCATGATTAATATAACAAACAAAAGGTTTAAATTTAATTAAGTAACTTTTCTGTAGTATTTAATAATCGTCTGTTTATAAAGTAACACTTCAATTAACCTTATATGATTAAATTAATAAAAGAAAGCACTGATGCACGCTTTTAAACCTGTTATTTGATAGAATGTAACTTGTATTTAAAATGTAACTTTCGGTTTTCAAAATAATTTAAGTTTATACTGTTGGCCCTTCATTTTGCCCTTTCATTTACTGTTTACTCTTAGTAATGCGAATGTGTTTTAAGTAATTAAAGTATTAGAATTTCTTTTTCAAATTATCAATGATTGATTGTTAAACAGAATAAATATTTACTGTAACATAGTAATCGTCCAGTTACTGTGTAACAGTGGTCTTACATGTGTCTCACATAGGCTACCAGCTGATAAAAATAGAGATGACGTGGTAAAACCAGTTATTGGTATTCCTAGGACTTCCTAATGGACTTCGGTTGGACAGAACCAAACCTAATAAATGCAATGTTAATCATGATTGTTGATTGTTTCTAGATTCTTGTAATAACTCTTTTTTAATATTTTGTGTCCTAAGTTCCCAAATTAACTATACAGTGAATGTTTTATCTGCCTTAAAATAACTTTAAATGTAATTTATACTGTGTGGATTTCTACAATACTCAACCAAATTTGATAAAGTAACATTAGAGACTTCTAGTTTGCGCCATTATTAATTTTTTTCTCTTTTTTATAGAATTTTTACTCTCCACGCTTCCTTTTACACGCATCAGCTAATTTTAGTGTATTAGGTTGATTACCAGAGTACGAAGTTAATTTAGGTCGCAAATACATGTTATGCAACGTTCCAAGAAATGTTGGTAACTAAATGCTTGCCAAGTAAGTTAAATTTCCACGAAATTGAAGTAAAATGATATTCCACTCATTAAAATATTTTTTAAATAAAGAATAATACCTGGAACGCAATGCTAAACGTTTACTTGTCGAACTGACCCATTGTATTAATGTATATTTAATTCTAATGCATACTCATAATATTGATGGTGATCTTATTACTACATTCCAGGAAAGCTTTTTGTATTTTCGCAATGGTTTGATTATATGCGTATATTATTTGTAGTTATTCAAATGTGTACAGATGAATTATCTATGGATATTACTTTTAATAAACCAAGAGATATTTTAATATCATCATTACAGAAACTTCGGCAGGACCAGTAAAGGCGAATTTATTTACCATCCTCATCAGTGAAAAGAAAAAAAGGGTTTTATAAATTTAAAAGAATTTAATAAAGAAAAAAAGTTAAATTTGAACCAGATCTAATTTCTTTAAATCTAAGACAAAAGTGTATTAAATGTGAAGTCTGGAGAAAGAGGAGACCGTTCCAACCGTACAATCTGTTCACTTTATCTTGGAGGTCATAACACTTTGGTTAAAGCTCTGCTATTGAAAGGATGCGATGAATGTTTCTTATAAGTAAAGCATTTTACTTATACACTAATCACACATATTATTTTACATACTTTGTATAGAATTGACCTCATTTACTTACTCTATAAATATATATATATATATATATATATATATATATATAAACTAAGTTTTATTATCATAGGTAGATACCAAAGAGTCATAAAATAATTAGAAAAATGTTTTAAACCATTATCAAACAATTATTGTTTTAACAATCAGTTATTGCATTAAGAAAATAAAAAAAAAATTATTTTAAGCTCTACGAGAAAAAGTAGTCAGCATTAGTATACATAATTAATAATTAGTAAACAATAATGAGGGAAAATAGAAATAGTTATCAAGGATATACTTTCATTACGTCCTAGGCGTTATATAACTTATAAAATTATTAATTATTTTTATTATACGAAGTAAGATAAAACTTAATATACAATAATGGTTTTATAAGGTGGCATTTTTATGAGAGCTGGATCATTTGGGACTTATTTCCATAGTTTTTATTCTTACTCTGCAATATATTTTTCATCTAATGTTGTATTACATTTCTTTACAAGAGTTTAAAATATAGGCTATTCGTAAATTATATGTTAGTCTCTAATCACGTGTTGCTAAACTTTTTAAACTTTAATCTGTGAGCCGAATATATTTGATGTTGTAAATTACACTGAGAACAACAACTATTATTTCAATTCCCTCTTCAAACTGTTGTCTTCAGAATTTTCATAAATCTGTCTTGTGATAGATTGATAGAATATCAATAATCTCAATATCTGAGTGGATGGTATGTGTTTGTTATTTTTGCTTGCTTTACTTTATAGATGCAGCAAACTTTACACTACAAATAAGTTAAATACTTTACTGACCAGTAAAGTAAGCACTAAACATAATATAATTTATAGCTTTAAAACTGTTCATATTGCAAAATAGTTACTCTCGATTAATGCGCAAACATTCTTATTTCACGTCGTTTATTTTATTCTATATATCCATTTATTTGTTAGATTATAAATGCCGTAAGCAAAAGTATTATATGTAAGCAAAATATGAATAATATATAAGTATTATATAGACATATTATATACAAATATTAATATATAAAATATCAAAGCTTTTCTTCCTTATTACCCTCCCATTTTGATTTTGACTGTATGTAAAGCTTGCGGCTGGCGGTCGATTTCAAGATAAAACGTGGTCGTGGGTTATGCCAATTTGCTCTTAATACTTGGAATGTAATAGTAAAACTGCATAAAAAGTAACATAAATTTGACATGAAAGTGACACCACCGATTTTAGGAATGACAACAGTACTCAATGTTTTAAAAGAATATTTTACTGTCGAGGAACGTACCAATAGGAAGGGGGTAACAGGGTGAACTGGTAAATATTGTTATTTATAGTTTGGTCAATTTAAAGAGCCGAGTTGGTGATACAGGACAATGTAACAAATGGTACGGGATTGTTGGAATTCTTTCCCGGTAGGAAAGTGTTTCGATAAATGCAAGTAGTGATCTGGAATAAATTGTGGCTTCCACGGATTCTGTTGGTATGAGGATAACGGCGAAAACAGCATTTTCCGTCGTTGCACTTTCTTGCTGATATGTGCACTATATACCATGTTTACTATGCTACTTATGTGACACCTCGGTGTTAACGCCCAAAAATTTCGATAAATAAATTAGTTTAACCTAATACTACGAAAATTTCTTATTGTTACTTTAGTGATTATTTTAACCACCTTTATACTGGTAAGACCTCCACAATATGTAACAATGCCTGCCGTACACATAAAGTGCCATCCGGATTAATATAGGAAAATATAGGCGTTAAGGCCACTTCAGAAGAAAGGGACAGGAGTTCTGCCACAGCCTGTATATGCATTAAATTGAAGCCCGCTGTGATACAGCAACACCGGTGTTGTCGCAGCCACGTGTACGGAATGCGCTGAAATCAGCAATAGTTGTGTTGTACGCAGGCCTTGAGCAGTCTAAAAGCACCATGTACTTTGTTAATTACTAAATGAATCGCCTAGGCGACAGCACCTCTCAGAGTACCATCCTAAGACGAAACGCGCTCTGATTGGTCTGGAGCCTTGGCAGCGGGAGGATCGGGCGATGTTGAGAGGCATGCTCGTGGAGTCGGCTAACTTGTGCTGAACGCGACAGACGTTAACTTAGACCCTCTCCCCCCCCTATCTCTCTCTATCCATATTTTAACTTTTCGGAAGCCAAATTCTAAATGCTTAATTATGTATTAATCAATCCTAATTATTTTATTAATCTAATCCAAAGAGTGCGCTAATTTTAATAAATCATATATTAGTTCGACTCCGTTGTTTTATTTTGAAAAGTTTATACAACCTTCCTCGCCACGAACCCAAGAGAAGATCTTTCGCCTCCCACTGGGCAAACGAAGGCAACCTACCACACTTATAATATAATACATACATAAGGGAGCAGGTTTTAAAGATTGATCGTTTATTGTGACTTGCCTTCCTATTCTCATACATAAAGAAAGTACTAATTTTGAGGTGGTCTTTTAAAAGACAGAATTATCATCATCTGCTTCTCTTCACACTTTCCAGATATCTCCTTGGCTCATGATGCGTTTGAGTATTCGAACTATCTCAGAAATGTTACCACAGCAATCACACCGTGAGTATAGTCAAACAATTTAACCGAAGAACATTATTAAGGATAAAAAATACATAGTGGTTTCTATGTTCGTAATTTTTAATTTCTTGATTAGATTTTACGACAAATATCATATATCTTTTTTCCTAATTAAATAATATGACCAAATATAATCATTATTAACATTTATTTCTTACTACAACACTGTTTTGTTTAATATGAAAATTAGATTTAACGATGAGTACTAATGAATGTTGTTATTATGTTATAACAACACCTCCATTTTTTATAATACATTTAATGTAATACATTAAAACAGAATCATCTGAAATAGATCAAAACAATGATCAAACGATAATATTATTTACGGTTTTTAATATATTTCATTTCTATGATAGGTTTTCGCGTGGATTCGTGTTCATGTTCGTGTTACCGCTGAATGCTGCAGTAAACCCTGTCCTGTACACTTTGTTCATGGCTCCATTAACAAACCCTTGCGCGCCACGGTCTTCTCTCCTTCCGCAACTCCTGCAAGTTGTCCCGGAACACCTGCACATTCTCAATGTTGACAAGGCATAATGCTGAGTCCTCATGTCTGCAAGAGAATGGTTGAAAGAATGAGTATTTTCTTTATCGTAAGGAGTGTTTTTTTTACAACGAGTGTGAGGATATGAAATACTCAAACTTAAGTGAAATAACCTAAGTAGGTTTAATGACCTGTAGCGTTTTTAAAGCTACATTGGTTTATTTTTTAATTAAAACTTAATTAGATGCAATTTTGGGAACGAAATATTGGGATTTAATTTTAAATTATATTGTGAGAAATTAGGGTTAAAAACGAGTATGTAATCCTTTGGTAAGTTACTACTGGTATGTTTAAATTGTTAGGAACGGCGGTTGACTGCCTTGATTAGAACTTGTCTTGTTACGGCTATTGTTCTCCTTGTTTGATACAGCTGGACCAATGAGAGAACACCGCGGATGTCCAGCAGAATTGATTGGAGGGGGGAGTATATAAGCGCCAACTCATAATTTTCGCCCTTCTTTTGGTAATTTTCATGAATTAAGTTGATTACAGTGCGCCGTGTTTCAAAATTTTTTCCGCGAGGGATTTTTCGGTAAGCACCAAATTTATTGTACGTTACATTGAAATAGTCTTCCAGATCTGATATTAAATTTAATTTTGATGTCTTTTTTACAGGAAAAAATTAAATTCATAGAAACTACAGGGCAATCTGAATAACTGATTATCGATGAACAATAGAGCACAATAGAATCATACAAATTGCATTTGGTTCATAATTGCAAACACATTTAATTGGAACTGTTTTATTGTGAATTATTAATTGGAAATTAATTGAACATTAATTATTGCTTGAAAGATTTGTATCTAAGCTGCAAAGACTTGAGAGTTATCAGGTATAATTAGTGGAAAGAGAAGTTTTAAATTTTTATTTTGAATGAACTAAGAAGTAAGAATAAGAAAGTAAGAAAAACTAAGAATTTTCAGTACATGTCATGACTCGGCAGCGGACGGACGTGTGTCGCAGCGCTCCGTAACATAACCTCAAACGTTGCTCATCAAAACTGTCATCTGTGCTACACTTGGTTGTTATTGTTAGCTGCTTCATAGTTCAAGCTGAACATATTAGTGATATTATTGATTTGGTGTTTTCCGTGAAAGTTTGTGATTGCGCAACACCAGGAAAAATGACTGATTGTGGTCGCTGTGAGAGACCGATCCCTAAAACTGGGAAAAATGCTCCTAAGGTGGATTGTGCTGAATGTAAATTGTCATTTCATGGAAAATGTGTCGATCTTACACCTGACGACATTCAGTATTACGTCGAGAACAATACCGTATGGAGGTGTGAAAGCTTGCGCCAAGGAACGACGTAAGAGCATGGCCCTTGAGTCATCTATGACCTCTACCATTACCAATGAGGATGTTTTTAATCTAGTATCGGAATTGAGAAAGGACCTGAGAGGAGTTGAAGCTGGACTGGGCAAATCGATCAACACTGCCTTTGAAGAGAGTTAAAAGAGACTAAAGGCCTGGTTAGTAAACAAGGAGAGGAAATGTCAGCACTCTTAGAACTTGTAAACAAACTCTCCACGGAAAAACGCTGCCCTCAGGAATAAGGTCGCTATGCTCGAGAGCCGTATGGACGACATCGAACAGTATTCCAGGAGGGATACTATCGAGATACACGGTATCCCGGCTGATAGAGGAGAACAGATCGTCGAGGTGGTGAAAACAGTGGGGCGAGCCTTGGACCTGACGATAGATGAAAATATGATCAGTGCTTGCCATAGACTGCGAAACAGGGAAGGATCTGGCAAGCCCCCTGGAATTATAGTGAAGATGACCCGGACGCATGGATGCTGAGGCTGTCCTCCAAAAAAGGCGAGTGAAGCGTAATTTAAATACGCACGATATAGGCCTAACTGCAAGTCCTGCAATGCCTATATATATTAATGAAAGCCTGAGCCCTGGACGACGCCGAAATTCTGAACGCAGCCCGGGAAAAAGAAAAGTGAAAAAACATTACAACGTATCTATGGATCAGAGGAGGCAAGATATTAATGAGGAAGGCGGAGGGAGAACCTGAATGAAAGTTGTAACTTCGCTGGCGGACCTGGATAAATTGTGAACTACAGTTTGTGGAAATGAGGTTAGAAAATTGTATATTTAGGCTAGTATTAGTTATCAATCCGACACTTTTTTTTGTTGTGAAATATTAATAACACTAATAGTATAGTAGTTTTAAATCAAAATATTAGAAGCGTAAGGCAGAATTTCAATTTATTTTTAAGTGAATTAGAAATCTGCTCGATTATTTCCTGATATAATAGTTCTAACTGAGGACATGGATTAGTAAAGCTGAATTGAATTATTATAAAATTTCTGGCTACAATGCTTTTGCTAATTGTAATGAGGAGTACAGGGCGGGAGGTACCATAGTGTACGTCCGCGACTGTTATCAGTGTAGCGGTGTGAGTGAGAGAGATGATATTAGATCAGCTGATGTTCTGCAGCTAGACGTCAGAGTCAGTGACCTTGAGCGCTTTTACACTGATCGCAGTATACCGTCTCCACTCTGCCTTGCGCTCCGCATTCATTGATGATATTGAGGATGTATTAACGGGTCTAGGAAATCGTAATATTGTTTTGGTAAGGTGATATGAATTTAGATATATTGAGTCAGTCAGCTGAGAGCGATAATTATTTGAGCCTTTTGAGCAGCAAGGGAATGTTAAATTTAGTTAATGAACCCACTAGAATTAAAGGAAATTCGTCTACATGTTTAGATCATGTTTTTTTGTACGGTTCTTTAAAAAGGGCAATCTTCAGTTTGACTTCAAAGCTAATGTTTTCCATTATAATTTAACTGATCATTCTACTGTTCTGTTTTCAATTCACTTTTGCAGTCCAATAATTAAAGATACTGAAGAGTACTATAGCCAGATTGATTTGGAAAAAACTTACGGCTGAACTTATTAATGTAGATTGGGCTTGTGTATATGAAAAAAAATACTGTGTCTGATGCTTTCCAATGCTTTATTGATGTATTAGAACTAAGTATAGGTAAATGCAAGTTTGATGTACGTTCAAATAAAAGTAAAACAGGTGCATAAATTAAAACCTTGGACTACTGACAGGCTATATCATTTAAGCTTCAAAAGAGAAAAAAAATTACAAGTTATTGATGAAAAAATCCAAATAATGTAAAACTTAAACAGTATTACACTAATTTTCGAAATCAATTAAATTTAGAATTAAAAAGTTCAAAGGAGTCATTTTTTAGAGATAGGTTTGAGGGTTCGATCAATGATGTTAAGTCACAATGGAAAATAGTTATCGAATGATTGGTGAAAATACAAAAAAATACTGTAATAAGGGAGGTCGTTGGGGAATCTTGTATTATACACGAACCTAAACTTATCGCCAATGAATTCAATTCACATCTTTTAAATGCCCCTCGGAAATTGAGAGGTCAAATAGATCAATCGAATCTAGCGCAGCACACGGTTTTCGACAACGTATTCAATCAACGCATCAATCTTAAATCTTTTTTTATGCAAACCTATTTTAAGTGAGGATGTTTCTTCATTTATTTCTAGTCTGAAAAACAACAAATCACCAGGATTTGACAAGGTCAGTCCAACGATGATAAAAAAAATAGCTCCCAGTATTATTCCGATATTAACATATCTCTATAACTTCAGTCTTATGACAGGGGAATTTCCTAGATGCTTAAAAAGTGCAATAGTAGTTCCAATCTTCAAGCGTGGGGACCCTACACAGCCAAACTGTTACGACCAATTTCTTTGCTCTCAGTTTTTTCAAAAAATATTGGAAAAGGTTGTTAAAAAGCAGTTACTTTCATTTCTTAATAAAAACAAATTCTTTAGTAATAATCAGTTTGGGTTTCGAGAGGGTATGTCTACTGAGGATGCCTTACTTTCATTCATGGAATCAGTTTACGAGCCAATTAATAATAGTAAAAAGGGTATCTGCATTGTTCATTGATATTACAAAAGCTTTCGACACGATTGATCATGAAATTTTACTTCATAAGTTATGGCTGGCTGGTATTAGAGGTTTACCACTTGACTGGTTTTCTAGTTATCTCACGGGGAGAGAACAAAGGGTAAACATTGGTTTCGTCATGGGAGATCCAGGGAAAAATTGAATTTGGTGTTCCGCAGGGTTCTGTTTTGGGACCAATACTTTTTTAAATTTATGTCAATGATCTTTGTAATGGTTGTTTTAATGGTAAATTGGTTGCGTTTGCCGATGGACACTGCTTTTGTTTATACAAACCCATGACTTAAATTCGCTTTACCAATCAATGTCAAAAGATTTATTTTTCCTAAGGTTATGGTTTGACAAAAACTTTATGATATTAAGCGAAAAAAAACTAAGTTCATGTTATTCAGTCTGAGATTCGACTCCAAATTTAATTTCCCACTTAAATTTCATGAAACTAAATGCCTTGTTCCGCTTGTTCCTGATTGTGACTGTTTGGAATTACAGCAAGTCAATAATATGAAATATTTAGGTTTAATCATTGATTATCAATTGACCTGGAAAAACCATATTTCAAAATTAAAAAAGAGCTTTATTTCAGTTTGAGAAAAGTTTTACCTATTAAATCAGTTGTGTGGGTCTAACAAAATTTTAGTCAATGTATATCACGCTCTTGTAGGATCCAGGATAAGCTATGGTATCACATGCTGGGGTGGGACATACAGTACTACCTTATATCCGATAGTAATTTTTCAAAAAGATTCATCAGACTTATTTCGAAAAAGACAAGGTTTGAACATACTTGGCCACTGTTTGTTGAGATGAAAATTCTTCCTCTACGGTATTTATACATTTTTAAAGTACTAAAAATGTATTACATTGAAGCTCTGCTTTTTCAATAACAAGACAGCCTAGTTACCAATCTTAGGCGGTACCAAGTCGTTAGTGTGCCTAAATCAAATTTAAATATACATCAAATATTTTACAGTAGTTTTGCACCACGATTATTTAACATAATTAGTTATAAAATTGGCGACTTCACAACACAGAGAGAGTTTTTTGAAAAAATTGAAAAAAAATGGCTTTTCTTTTTGAAACAAGAAGCTGTCGATAAAATATTAAAAAATAGTAAAGTAGGTTGAGTCTTGAAACATTTTGAATCGCTTGCACTTACTTCTTGCCTGAATTTCCTATGTGTTTTTGGTACATCTATTTGTTTGCTTACTGGTATTTTTCACTATCTCTTTTAGTGTCTTTTTATTTCTTTGAATTGTAAATATAATTACTTGGTATGTTGGTGAAGGAGATGTTTACCATTGAAGTTACAAAGAAATAATTTCCATTCAATGGCACAGTATGTTTTTTTAATCAATCTCTTTTTCATACATAATTTTTAAAACTATGTGTTACGTTTCGCTGCTAGCCGTTTCATTCTTTTTGTTTAAAACAAGTGATGGAGATCCCAGCTCAGGCTTTGCCTAGGGGATTCCTATTTATTTTACCTTATATTTATTTATATTGTTATTGTGTTAATTTATTCTACCTTTTTATTGTTTATATTTTGAACTCATGGTATTGTAAAAACTGTGTTGTGTACTTGTATACGAAAATGTACTGTTTTTGTACTTGTTTTTTGGCAAAATAAAGATTATTTATTTATTTATTTAAGTAAAACATTTTTATTTTAGTTATTTCCAAGTGGTATTTGATTTTTACTTTAAAACTTTATTATTTTATTTTAGAAGAGAGCTCTGATTTGTAGTTTGATATAGTTGATTAATATTTTTATTTCTTGCCAAAGGAACTTTTAAATTTACTACACGGTTTGTCAATTCTTTGTGGAAAATAGAGTGATGAAAATTCTGAAACTTTGAACTTATTAATTTGCCAGTTTAAAATAAATCCATTATTTTTATTTAGAACTGTGGTTTTTATTTTAGACAAACCAGATAATATTTAATAGTTAACAATTTAGTAATAAATTGTACTGAATATTCACTCGGAGCTTACTAATGAAAAAAAATATTTTGATTACACTACATAGCTTTAGTGAGAAGTATCGACTTAAAAAGAATGTGTGTTACGATCCATTGTACCCTCCGCCTAGTGCAGCGTCTCAGATTTTACACTCTCAAAACCTTGAGTCTTAGTATATAGAGTGCACGTCCGTATAAAGGGATCTAGCTAAGACCATAACAGTAGGATTAGAGTACCTTAGTCGTTTTGTGTCTGTCTTTTACATTAAAATTTAGATATGGATGCCCTCAAGGATCCATTCTCAGCCTGATTATTTTTATTCTACGCAATTGCCTTGCTCATCTCTATGCACAGGAAACTGGAGCTATATATTAATTATATGATTCTCTGCTTGAGTTGAAAACCAAAGGAACATTTGGAAGAAAAGGCTTTCTCTGACCGTATCCAACATTTTACACAATCTTACATGAAACTCTTAAAAATCGGACGGTTTTATGGGCTTATTACGGCCTAATATTACCCATCATACAAAGTGGAGGCTCGCTCAAATTTTTAAAAGAAGCTCCAAAAGAAATTGATTCGAATAATTGTTAAAACCATTATAGGAGTCTGGCCAATCAGCCTTAAAGAAGGAAAATCTTAATTTTTACCAAGTATATGCAAATTTAAGATATTTTAATTCTGATTATTTAAGTATACCTTACAAAAAAAGGACTCAGAAAGTGGTACCGAAATAGGATATACAGAACGGCAGTCAATGAATACTTGTTTTTCCAGTCAGGTTTCACTTTTATCAACAGTTGCCAGTTTTAATTAATAATACACAAATGCCTAAGACGTTAAAAATTATTTTCTTGTCTGAGAAGTTTTATGTGAGCGAGTTTTTTATATACATATCAGACACCTCATTCGGAAAAATGGCACTGGCATTGACAGTAGGAAAATTGCAAAAGAATTATATGTGAATGGAAAAGCGTCAAGTTGACATGGTGGAGTTAATATTGAAATTTTAATATTAATCATATATTCGATATATTTATATCTACATTATTAACGGCAATAAAATATTGAGTTTTATTTTCTGTTTGTACTTGAAAATAAAACTAAACAGTATAATAATTTGATAATAAATTATTTGAGGTGAAGAAGCCCACAATGCTGAGTTGAACGAGTGAAAAGGAATATACACATATATTACAATATCGGAAGCACGAGATGAAGTCAGTTCGTTGAGACATGAACAATAATCTCCCGTAAGCCTGTTGCTATGTCAGCAGTAAGGTAAATCGCTTTATTGACAATACAATAAAACATGAATTTGTGGATTTAGTAACGTCACATATCATTTATAAACGTTTATATTTACACTGCTATATACAGCGAATATATGCTTCACAGTCTTAAACTGGCTCATTTTTTGACTCTTTGACTAAGTATTCCAAAATTAACAGCGTGCCATAACCTTATCATAATTACTGATGGTAAACTATTACTCACTATCCACTATTTTTCTATTTAGTAGTTATTATAAAATATGTGTAACTGTGTTGTAATTTATGATTAAATGTTGTTTTTATCACGCTTGGACCAAGAACTAATTTTCAGATTATTTTGAAGTCCATATGAATGTATTTTTATGTTTTTTCCTACCACTAGCTGTACATGTAATATAAATTTATGACATACCTATTTTCAACATAAGTTACATATATTACACTAATTACTTTTTTCAGAAAATGATAGGGAACAGTCACAGGAAAAATGCTTCACATTTTTTCCAAGAGGACAACCATCAAGGTCATATTTGTTACTTTTTTTATTGTGCAATAAAGCATAGGAGCGTTTTATGATTTTTTGTAAGGCGGTGCGAATAAACGATTATAAGTGCAGTAGTGAATATAAAACATTTTTTAAATATTTGCATTCACAATAAACTAAGAGTTATTTATGTATGAAACTTGACAATTTTGTCAAAATATATTCTTGCGGTTGAAGCCATAATATCGAATTTTCAAAGGCAAAATAAGTCATTCTTGTAAGTAGTAAAAATGTGGTTCTTGATTTTGTTCTTACTCATAGTCAAAAACGTTAGATGAGACTCTATATTTATGTTATGATAATATTTTAATGTAATTTTATTCCAATTCATTAAGTCAAACTTGTTGAATTAAACATAAAACGTATTTAAATGAATATAAGATTGATATTCGGTTAGTTATATTATTCCAGTAAAAATTATTCCATCTTTTGTGGTTATAAATAGACATAAAACTAACCTAATTATTTTTATACATGTTATTTTATGAACGGTAATAATCTCTTTAGTTTTAAACCAACAATTTATAGACCTGCAACACTTAGTATTTGTAGTTTTTATTTGTGTTTGTAGTAATCACAATTTATAAGGTGTTTTTTGAACAATCACAAGACTTTCAATATATTTTCATTATGCAGTTTAATAACCACTTGATTTTAATCAAGCATTTACTCCAGATTTATGAAGAGTTTCATAGTAATATTATTATACTATGTAGATATATTACTGTATTCATGAAATATATGATTGATATCCATAATTTTGACGTATAAATAGGAATTAGAGTAATTATCTGTTTATTTGCAAACATAAAATCACGCAACTAACTTTTTATTAGATTATAATACAATTAAATGTATAAAAAGTTAATAAATATACAAATAAAGTAGTTACGTTGAATTAAATACTTGAAGTAAATTTTATTGGTTTTAAATCATTTTTATAGTGCTAAGCGTAAAGGAAATAAAAACTGTAAAGATATAATAGTATATTGTTATGTTATTATTAAGAGTATATTGATATATCTGTTTACGTCATGAATATATACAAATTAGTTCCCCTACACTAAAATCTAAATATTATTCGGTGTTCTGAAGCCTAGGTATAACTAATCACATAGATTTACAGTATATATAATCTACGTTCTGTTAAAACTGAAGAGACCATGAAAAGAGGCAGAACCACTGATCCGATGTCGGAACGTTAAACAACGATACATAAGTAAGTGGAAGAAATAGTAGCCTACGGCACCATAATTGCCCCAAAGAGTTATTCCTATCTCCTTAACTGAGTTTTATTACTTACATTTTGTGTCCTCTATAGTTTATGGTCTCACCAAATAAGTTGCAAAATTTTAGTCTTTCAAAATGTAGTCGCAAAAGGAAATTTTAAACTTTTCCAGATAATTTTTAAAGTATTAGTCAATATTCTTGTTTCTTTATACCCAAAAACAAATTCATCTTTTCAAAATTCTAAAGTTTTATATGTTGGGAACGATCAGCCATGTTTAATTAAAAATTCACATCTGGTTTATTCAATATTTAAAAATATTGACTCATTAATTTACTAAATGATAACTTATTAGGTATTATGTAATCCATTTATGTTTTTATAGTAAATTCCTTCATAGGTTTCAAGGAAAAAACTTGTTTGTGGGCGTATTAAATTTAAACTGGGTCAAGGATTCTAGAATATAGTGGCCAAATACAAATAGTATAATTGTTTTTTTATTTTTTTTTATAAGTTTTTTTTTTTTAGTTTTTAAATTGTATTAAAATGTTTAGTTATCAATAACACTTCCCCCGCCAGTAAGGAGCTAATTGTTCCTATGATCTAAATCATAGAATGTAATTATTGCATTGATATATATTTCTATCTAGTCCATATTCTTCTATACTCCAGGTATCATATTACTCAAGATATAACATAATTTATATATGATTAAAGCGGTACAATGAAAGTTATTTATAATTAAAGAATAATTATTAAGCACGATTTTTGAATTATTTGAATGTTAAATCATTGTTTTATCACAATGTCATATTACAAGCAAAGTGGCATAAATAAATAATGATACAACTAGTATTAATTACAACTGTAATTTCATTTCGTACGTGTTTAATATTAAACCACCCTCGTACTCAACTGTTTAACCAGCTCGAGAGCAAGCCTAAGTAAATCTGCTTCTAACTCTCCAAAGTAAATGTAGTCAAGTCAAAACAAACTACTTCCCTTTGTTCCAGTAATAAACATGGGTGTTTGTAAAAGCTAATGCCAACATTAATATTATGTTAAAACGTCACCCAAAGCTGGTAACATTAACGTTTTCTGCCATTTACCGTTTTGTGCCACTTACACATTGCTAATAACAGAAAGAATGGGTGCATGACTGAAGACGAAACTACCAACAGAACTATATATTCATATAACCATTATAACCATGTTTTGGCATTTCTGAAGAGCCCGAAAAGGCCTTCTTGAAATTATGTCGTTGTCTATCTGTCCGTCTGCCCGTGCGTGATAACTCTTGATATAAACGACCTAAAGATTTGTATGAAACTGATTGCGTGTATTACTTTTAGTCTTATAATGAGTGCTATTGATTTTTGGATAAACGTTTTAAAGGTCAGGCCATTTGACCATATGTGCAATAAAACTTTTGATTTTTTCGAACAAAAGGGCCCAATTATCTTTTTAGCCTTCTCTATTCTGCCTATTCTCGTAATCCACAAGCCTGTACGAGGACCTTATCAAACAGAACAATACGTCGGAATAGCCGACACAGTAAAAATTCTGATAGAGAATGGACATACAGGATTTGAACCTGCACTATCTCTAAGTTAAACTAAATATCTCACACCTAAGAACGACCGGCAATCAGTTCTCATAAGCGCAAAGAGAATTGTAAGCAGACCGAGGTCCACGCCAATCCATGGTGTCGTAAGGTCTGAGAGACTTGAAACTTGAGACATATATTTCTCGTCTCCAACGAATTCTTTTTATTTATAGTTAAATGTTTAAAGGCCAGATCTCCCATGTGCATGCCGTCTGTCTGCCAGTCTTTGAGACAAATCTGGATAGAAATGTTTACATACTTGAAACCTGGTTAAAAGGTACCTCTTATTCCAAAGAACTCCATTGATTTTATGGAGAAAAAATAAAACGATAACACGTACTACTTACATCTGTCTGTCCGTTTGTGCGCTACCTCTTCCGTAACGTTTTTTCGAGTTCTTGGTATTTCTTTGCATCTGTATGTAAAATTTTAAAAGCTAGGACATAAAGTGAATATTTTTAGATTTAAATGTGTGAGTATCCGCTGTGTGAGCTTATATGTGTTACGTTGTGTTTTCCCTGGTGCCTAGTTGGAAATGTCTGTTTTTACAATACCTGACGTACAAAAAAAAATTCTGTACTAACGCTTTTCACAGTAGTTCACAATTTATAAGGCTAAGCCATAAGTTTATCTGTTAATAGTTTTAAATTTTTCTTAGTATAAATAATTATTTAAAGACTGACTCCTTGGTATTTCTAACTCAATATATTTTTGTCTGCTGAGGGGATAACAAATTTCAACACATGGAATAGCGTACTCCTACCTTGTTATATTTGATTTGCATAAGTTTTAGGTGTTGTATTTGCAGAGAAGACCAGTAGGAGCAAATCAAAGAGAGTAGTAAATACCGAGTTTTTTACTTACGAAAACTGTTTCATTATTTTTAAACCAACAAACTCTTTACAAAAGTGTGGTGTAGCTTATTTCTTTAGAATACTTAACGCATATCATTATGACTGTTTATCCAGACTGAACTACATATCAGGTGTTGGAGACAGCTGATGATTCACTGTTATGGAAAATGGCTGAAATTGGAAAAGGATCAGTAAAAAAGACCTGACAGAGAACAACAAATTGTATTGTGTCGTGAGGTTTTCATAAGGAAAGTTTCAAACAATTTTCTTTTTGTTTTCACAGCAAGCATTTAGATGAGATAAATTAACGACCGGCCTACGCTGCATTTCGTGTATTGAATTTATCTAAAATTGTCTTCGTAAAGCCTTCTAAGGAAATTGTGTCATGTCATAAATTGTAAATTTATGGTTTTAAAAGTATATACATTTTAATGCTTAAATTTGCTTTATATTGTTTTTACATTAGGTTTGTTGAAAAAATATAAAATTGGATTATTGTTCTTGTTGTGTTAAAAGCGACCCTTTTTGAATGATGACAGTGGTTTTTTTCCTAACACAATGTGAAAATAGTAAACTAGACACAGTAGGACATGACAAGTTCACTGATTTGTTGATTTCCCAATGGTCTGTTTGATTGCCAGCTTTTCACAGCCAAAAAGTCTTATTGTGGGGAATGTCTGTATTTATTTGAAATTAGATTGAAGTCAACTTATAGATTTATATTTGATGTGTTTTAGATCATTCAGGTATACTTTTTGAGTTGTTCACTATTAAGTTACAAGTAAAATGTAGCTGCTTCAAGAGTGAAAACAGAGTAGTACACAGGACTAATAAACAGAATAGTGTATGTTGTTTTCCTTGTTAATTTTTATAAAATAAAATGTTTATAACATTTTGAAAATGTCAAATTTTTTAATAACGCTGAAAGAATGCTCAATTTGCAACATAATAACAGAGAGCCTGGTTTTTATTGGTTTACATAAAAAGATTTTTCACAAGGAAGGAATTCATCGTCAGTTACGATCGTTTTGGCGGAGGTTGAAATTGGAAAGCATCGAAAGGGTTAAAAACGTAAAACGAGAATTTTTTATAACATTATTTTATTATTATATTATTATTTATAACATAATTAATTCCCACATTTAAAAACGACTGTTTCACGCTTAAATAATAGTTAAGTAACTTTCTAATAATATTATATGAAATATAAAATCTTAGTAATATTATATAAAGTAAATACAATTTTTCAAATTCAGGATCGATATATGTGTAGCAGTCGTTGGTTTATCACTTATTTTTGCCTCTAATGGTCGGTTTTATTTGTTCCATGCTAAAAAAAATATAAATAAAAATAAAATACAATAATATAATATAATTATATATACATATATTAAATATTTTACCATTATAAGTATTTTAAAATGCTAAAAATCTAGTTCTAATTTATCTACTAACAGTAAAATTAGCACAAATAATCTTTCATAGTTTACTATTGATTATGCATTGAAAAACATATTTATATATTTGTATATATATACAACATAATTTAAATTTTTCATAAGTTTTGATATTGTATGGTAATTTAGTAAAATCATAGTAGCAAGAAAATTAAATCTGCTGGTATAGATAGTTTTACTTGGTTTAGAACCGTGAAACTACTTTTAAATCTAATTTCATTCCTGTATATACTGTCCACATCCTCTAAACATTTTGTTTCTAACTTACAATTCTTTAAAAACCTGATAGATAAATAATTATATAATTGGCATATATAATGACATGAATAATGAAAGCGGGCCCAATAATATGATGATAGTATCAGTTAATGAAAGGGAGGAAGGAAATAAACATATTATTGAAATCATGGTTGTTGGTCGAAATTGTAGGTGGAGTTGATATTGATACAAGAGCTTTATCTGCTGTTAATAATCCAAACTTAGGTCTAGTTAGTGAACTTCCAGGAAATGTAAACTAATTTAAATTGCTTTTATTATATCTGTTATAACATTTTCTCTTCTTGTTTTTCGGAATTATAAAGTATAATGTTTAAGTGTAAATTTTACATAAGCATCTAAATGAATTATTCGTGCGGTATAAATCAGACGATGGTAAATAATTAAACCCGGTAAAAGAACGAAATGTTTGCAAATGTAATGCAACTAATGAATTTCACTATGAAACCTTTTTCAACTAAACTTCATAAGGGGTTCTAAACATCAGTTGCATGCTACATGAATTGTAAAAAAATTTGAGTTCTGATAAAACTTCGACGACCCAAATATCCAGTCAGTGGCACATAGCCGCATCAGCCACACGTTCCATATTCACCCTGCATATTTAATTTCCTATGACACAGAATGGTTTAATTAGGAATGTTGTATCTTGTTTTACATACATAATTTATAAATGGCGTTTGTCAGACTCAGTATTTCATGTATGCTAAAGTGGGAATGGCAGATTAGTTTAACAACAGTCAACTGCGACTATGCGATATTATACCTTAATCTGGCAAAAGACTAGTAACGTTTAAAATTTTGTTGTTGCACTCAATTTAAAAAAAAACTATTTTATAACTATAATTAAGTCTGTCATATTATACAGGGTGTTTCAAAACTCTGCACAAAACATTTAGCATATTATTCCACGGATCAAGAGAAGCTAAAAACTAAATACACCATGGTTTATTCTAAACATTGTATACATAACATATATACATAAACATTTATTTTTAAATGGCAACTATTTAAAATATTTAAACTCAATTACCTTAGACTAAATTTTAAAATAAGTTACAATAAAAGTTTCAACAAAATTTATCAACAAAATATAATGATGCTTTAAACATTGAAATAAGATAATAATAATGGTTAATTATTTAAATTTATCCCGACGAATTATGCCCAATCTGAAATTTATTCTCCATAAGTAACACGAAGAACGAAACAAATAATAGCTAACAAATTGTTTGAAAAGTATTAATGTACTTAAACTATTCAATTTACTTATTTAAATAACGTGTTACCTGTAAATGTTTCGATGTTTAATTGGGGCCATATGAAATGTTTTTGATATTTTACGATTTCAAGATGGAAATTGATTAAAACGAATTTAACAGGTTGTTCAGTCAGACTTATTTAATTAACCGCTGCATAGTGAAAGTTTTAAGATGTGTTGGCTATTATAGACATAGAGTAAGCAACTTAGTGATTTAACAAGTTTAAAACAAGCTTTTTGAAGTAACAGAAATCTATAGCTACATATTTTAGAGCTGTTAGACAAAAAAGATTTAGATTTATCAGATTAATTAAAATTAATTTTCTTCACTTACATTTATAAATATGTTTAGCCTATTCTGATTACTATTAAAACAATCTATAATTGGAGAGTTACTGCCTTTCACAATTGTAGGGTATTAAAAGGGTTAAAAATACAAGATCTCCTTTTGTCTTACAGTATATTTTTCTTAGCATGGTACAACTAAATGCATTCATCAGAGACTAAAATAAATAATAAACCAACGACTGCTACACATACATACGCCTTGAAATTGGAAAAATTTATTTCCTTTACGTAGTTTTCACGAAGTGACATAAATATATTTTAAGCATGAAACAGTCGGTATTAAGCGTGGGAATAATATTATGTTATCAAACTTCTCATTTTACATATTTTAACCCTTTCGATTTTTTTGTATTTTTTCATTTCAACCTCCTTCGAAACGATCGTGACTGACGATGAATTTCTGTCTTGTGGTAAATTCCTCTATTTGATCCTATGAAAACCAGGTTGTCTGCTTATGTGTTGTAAATTGACTCTTCTCTCCCAGACTATACAGAGACACCAACCTATTTACTACGGCCAGACTGATTAAAACACTTCAATCTCATCTCGGCACACATGGGAATAGAGACTCGGCTTAGTCAGTAGCCCTACAGAAAGACTAATTCACTAGCCAATATTAATTGTAAGTACTTTAGCTCCTCTGATTAAAGTACAGTAATTGAAAGGCCCTTTATAACTTTAAGGAACCCTTAATTAACCCTCACAAAATTAATAAATGATAACTTGTTGATCGGTCGCGGTGCCTTAGACATACATACAACTTCAGATTTGTACATATACAATCCGCTGTTCATAGTGGTGGTATGGGAATCGCAAGGATTTCCTTGAAATTAAAATTAAATATTATATATATATATATATATATATATATATATATATATATTTGTGTGTGTGTGTGTGTGTGTGTGTGTGTGTGTGTGTGTGTGTGTGTTTTAATAATATTTTGTTTACATGCAGAATTTTTATATCTATAGCTATATTTGTTACTGTGTAAACAGTTAAATGATTGTAACCGTTTATTTACAAATCTATTTATTTTGCGATTTTATCGTTACCATCATAGTTTCAGGGCAATACAAGATGTTCACTGATGCTTAGCCAAATCCTTTAGAATGATATACACTATCATTGTATCCTATGCTGCCTATATAGAAATGAAGCCACATGCAAAAATGTCAAGTCAAGTGCAAAATTCTGTCAGCTTGTTTTATAGATATACTGTAGTGTGGGAACAATGTAAATATACAGACGAAGAACATGTCATTTTTTGAGCCTTTCGAATAATAGGCTTTGCTAACACATAGAAAAATGTACCAGTTATTAGTTGGCCATAATACGTAATAATAAAGTATTGAAAAATTTTTATTTGTTATACAAATGATATACTTGAGGATTTTATCGATTCATATTGCATTGGTAATTATAATATTTTTTTGACGTGACAACGTCTTAAATTAGGTTGCGGCTCGGAGTCACTCATGAAAAAGTGTAACGCCCGGTAACGTTACGATGCCCGTCCAGTGGGTCTGCCGCACGGGATCCGCACGGGATAAAGCAGATAACTGTGGGTCCGCCGCACGGGATAAAGCAGATAACTATGTTTATTCGTGAAAATGTGAAGTGCTTAGATTCGTCATTTACAACAACTACAACAATAAAGGTAAATAATTGTACACTGATATTTCATTATCGTAAACTATGATTGATTGATTAATTGATAGATTGACACAAAAGTTGAGAAACTGAGTTTATAGGTTATGTCATACTATTGACAAATGTTGATAGTTTTAAGTAAATTATTAGTTTAAATCACTATGCAATCAATCGTAATTCAGTCGATTGAGAAGAAACAGCGCGTATTGCTAGTCAAACATTTAAAATAACAAATTATAACCTCTAACCTGTCATAACAGTGCGACCAAACAAACGAACTAAACCGACCAATCACCACGCGCGGAGTTAGAATTTAACTGTGTTTAGCAAGAATTTCAAATTCCAATTTTAGTAAATGTTTTATTCAACTTTACCATTTACAATAACAAATTTTAATTAATTTCAAATTATGTACAATGTTTTAGTAAACAAAATATATTTCTATAGTTAAAATTTGTGCAATTCTTATTTTCATTCAATTCCTTGTTCCTATTGTGCAATTTAATAATATTCATATCAATAAATATTCTACCGAGAAAAAGACGTTGTCACGTAAAATCTTCGCCCGTAAAACCGACTTTACAGGCAACCATATTTTTTATTATTTAATGGTACATTTAAATATTTAACATAAAAAATTCAAAGAAATATAAGTTACATAAGAACGAAAAAATGTGTGTGTGAATATTCGTGGGTACAAAATTATAACTTTTTACAAATGCATATGCGAATACAGCTTAAATGGTAATCTATGTTCTATGGCACTTAGATGAAATATGCTGAGCATCTTTATGTAAGGTAACTCGAGTTTACACACACACACGCGCGCGCGCACACACACACGCGCGCACGCACGCACATATGTATTAATATATTCAATACTTTAATACACATTAATTTAGGTAATACACACACACACATTCTAGTGGTAGCACTAATTATGCACATTTCAGATAGGTCACCACTTTCTGTCTTCATTATTGAAGTGCAGTATAACTTTTATGTTGGCACCACTGTGTTCAAAATCTCTTCAACATAAAACATATTAATATGTTTTATGTTGCTGTTGCTTTAACATTTAAGCTAGAAATTTATTGTATAGCGTAGTTTAGTACGATTTTACTCGTATTTTGGCAAAATACACGTGTACGAGTACAAATGTTACTGTTAATGGGAATATAATAATGTTTTCTCTAACTTATAGAGTTATTTAAAATTAGAAGCAATTAAAAATTAGACGCGTACATTAGGCATTGTTATAATTTTACAATTTAATGTCTATTTTTATTATAATTTTTCATGTTATGTATATCAAATTTATAATTTGTATATTTTAATTTACAAGATAATATAAATATTTAAGTTGAGGGCAACATTACATCCAAAGAAAGTTATCAATATTTTATTCCCATAAATTTAGAGCAAACTGTTTACTACAATTCATCAATTATTGTGAATTTGCTTTATTTAATTATACTGCATTACTGTAAAATTTTCTAAAACATTTATTGCTTGGAAATAAAATAACAAAATACGAGTTATTCAGTGTGGACCAACATGTTCTAAAATGTATGATTATTAAATACAATAATCTCAAATGGATTATTATTTTTCCAAAAATAGACACTGGTTGGTAATTTTCTTTACTATTTTTCTTATACTGTAAATTTTACATACACATTGTCATATTACTTTTCCAAAGGTTAAGCTTGGAATTTCAGCTGTTTTTCATTGTATACAGAATTAGCGTGCCTAAACGTATACGAATAGTTATAAATATATATAACGACTTGGATTGTAGATATTCATATTCAGACATCCAAGACGATATAAAATACTTTTTGATTAGGTAGCTCCGAGTGAATATTCAGTAAAATATATTACTAGATTTTTAAATATTAAATATTATCTGGTTTTTTTTCAAATAAAAATCACAGTTCTAAATAAAAATATTGGATTTATTTTAAACTGGCAAATTAATAAGTACAATGTTTCAGAATTTGCATTATTCTATTTTTCCACAAAGAATTGATAAACAGTTTAGTAATTTTAAAATGTCCTTTGGCAAAAAAAAAAAATATCAATCAAATATATCAAACTAAAAATCAGAGCTCTCTTCTAAAATAAAATAATACATTTTTCAAATAAAAATCAAATACAGCTTGGAAATAACAAAAATAAAAAAATTCACTTCTAAGTTCACTCAAAATTCAAAATAAAAAAATCAAGCTTCTTTTTCCACTAGTTGTACCTTAACTTTCAAGTCTTTACAATTCAGATAAAATTCTCTCAAACAGTTAATAAAGTTGAATTAATTTCCAATTAATAGTTCACAATAAAATAGTACAAATTAAATTATAATGAATTTCTAAATTTCCAAATTTCAATTAAAGTTATTAACAAAGTTTAATTTTAATTCACTTTTCTTGCAAGTTTGAACCAAATGCAACTTGTATGATTATATTGTGCTATATTGTTAATCAAGAATCAGTTATGGAGATTGCTCTGTAGTTTCTATAAATTTAATGTTTCCTATAAAAAAGACAACAACACTAAATTAATATCAGATCTGGAAGACTATTTAAATATAACGTACAGTAAATTTGGTGCTTACCTTAAAATCCCTCGCGGAAAAAATTTAGAAAACACAGCGCACTGTAATCAACTTAATTCACGATAATAACCAAAATAAGAGCGAAAATTATGAGCTGGCGGTTTTATAGTTTCCCTTCCCCCCCCCTTTCTGATGGACACCCGCAGCGTTCTCTCATTGGCCCAGCCGTATCCCACTTAAGAACAATAGCCTTCTCAGATCTAACGTAATTGCAGTACAAGACAAGTTCTGATCAATTCAAGGCAGTGAACCACCTTCCTAATAATATATAAAATTACCAGCACCAACTTGCCAAAGGATTACGTATTCGTTTTTATCCTAACTTCTCACAACCTAATTAAAATTAAATCCCAATATTTCTTTCCCAAAATTTTAATTTAATTTAAGTTTTAATAATAAAAAAATCAACCAATGTAGCTTTAAAACGCTACAATATAATTATGTATTTGTATTTCGCAATGAATAAATGTATGCAATAAGATGGGGTAACTATGACATTGATATCTTTTAAATTTTTTAAATTTAAACGCACAGATGTCAAATATGCCTTGCCAGTATAGAGATTTAGCATCGTCGTGTAAAAAGTCAGGTAAAACTAGTTGGTAACTTTATAAATTAAAACTTTCCTACAAACTTAAAGATTGTTAGCAATTTTCAAATTAAAAAAAGAATTCTGATAATGGTGGATATAGAGGTTGTAGCTCAAATCTAATAGGAATGGGATAACTTTACTATTAACGGACCTACCTAATA
Source organism: Homalodisca vitripennis (assembly GCF_021130785.1). Lineage (NCBI taxonomy): Eukaryota > Metazoa > Arthropoda > Insecta > Hemiptera > Cicadellidae > Homalodisca > Homalodisca vitripennis. The sequence goes on from NW_025776130.1 coordinate 266,999, forward strand.
TCTATTAATGGACATAAATACGTTATGTGCATTAGTTTTAAAATATCAAGATTATTTTACAAAGTATATTTCAAGTAGTTCGTTACTGTAAAAAGTGTTTGGTTAACAAAATATAAAAACTAACAAATACGCTGTATATCAACACCTTTACTCCTACATTTGTAGTCGTAATACACAACTAATACTATTTTAAACTTTAGAAAAAAAATTTCTAAATTTTGGTTTATTTATTTTATTGAAATTTACATGACATTCTGCATTTTGCTTCATTTTGACAGAACTTATGCTCTAACCGCCTCCAAAAAATTAGTAAATATTGAATGCTTAAGTATTGAATTAAATACGATTTCAGCCATGAGTGAATTTTTCTTTATCAATAAAAATGTATTTCGTTTCAAAGATAGAATATAATTCGAAGTTTGAGTTTTAAAAGTTTCAAACTTTGATCGTGTTTGATCCTCAAAATTTTTTATTAAAATATACACAGATTTTTAAAATTTCGGTCTACCACTCGCTGTTTAAAACTGTAATAAATTAATGAAAATTGTCCTTACAATGCTAAAAAAGACTAAGCTAATGTAGTACTCTCTCTAAGCTAATGTTGTCTGATATAAATTGTAATTAGGATCGGATTAGTTTTAAATAAAGAAAATACACATGGCTTCAGCCATGTTCAATAACGATTATAACTACTATTAATACTACAGTTCAATAATATATGGGGGACTACTAGTGATAACGAAACGTAACTACACACATGCGTATAAAGTAAAAGTTTTCCTCACATAATATGTAACCACCTGAAGTGCATATTCAAACACAATTTGGTCGTGAATTCTACTAATATGTGCAAATTAAGTAGAAGAAAATATTGTATGGATATTAAATATAAAATTAATATCACATTGTTAAAGTTCATTTCCAATAAAGGATTTAATAATGACATGAACTTATTTTTAGAAAAACCTACACATTTTTGAAAGAAACAGATTAGTAGAGCTACAAATTTAGAATAAATGAGAAAAATATTTTCCTCGTAGCAATCTACGTACGAATATAAATTTACGAATCAAGTTTCGGTATCAATCGTTTAATATTTACTTATCAATTGGTTTCGAGAGTTTTTAATGTTTATATAATAAAGATTAAATAGACGAAGCATTCTCACTGATGTAGAGCGTCCATTTATTCATAACCTCTCCCAAAAAATTTGGCCACTCACAAAATAGATAAATACGTTATTCTGATATTGTCTGATGCATCATTATCCAATAAAACATTCCAGTAAACAACACACCAACCCTTATGAATCATAATGATACCGCAATCTCCATACTGTTTTCCGTGTTGTAGCATTCCACGTGATTATTTATTGTATTGTACCGATTGTATTAAATAATAATTCTGGGGTAACTGGATTACCGGTGGAAGGAGTAGGCCCAGAAGAATGATAAGGACTGGACAGTACAAAAGAGGCTGCTATCAGCGAGGCGCGCATCGCAGATGGCAGTGTTTAATAACGAAATTGAGAGGTGGGGTGAGGTAGACGTGCCGTACCTCCCGTCTCAGTTGATCGGAAGTTATTGTAACGAGTACATTTTGAAAGTGCTTAGAGTTAATCTTTTTGCTAATCGTCATCGAACCTGCGGGTAAGTGAACTTTTTAACTGGAGTCCAGTCAATATTCATTCTTAGTTATTTTGAATAATTTTGGGGAAAGAAATATTGTAAAAATTAAATTTAATGGGAATTTAGGAACTTGTACTTTTTATCTGTGCAATATAAAACTTGTTGGTGCAGTGAGCACATGTATATAAAACTTTATGTAAAAATACTAAAAGAGTTTTGTGGTTGTTACAGATGCTTTCAGCAATATTTTTAAATCTCTAACACTGAAGAATTTAAAATAAATTCTAACACTGAAAAGAAGTAATAGTTAAAGTAAAGTAAAGAAAATTAGTAACACAATAAAATTGTATTTTGAAGAAAAATTAAAATGAAGAATTGCCAGATCAGATTAGAGTGTGAAAGATTTGAATTTTGAAAATTGAATAAAAGACAAGCTGTAAGAACTTTGTACATTTTTGGTGTGACGAATATATTACAAGTTTGAATTTAAAGTTATCAAGAAGTTTTAATTTTAATTTTAAATCCAGTAATAATTTTCAAGAAGTTTTATGTTAGTTTGAACCTTATTTATTTTAGAAGATTTTCTTTTATTTTTTGAACCTTCACAAAAGTTTAAATTTCAAAGCTAACCACTCATGTGCCAGTAAAACGGTACAGTATAATTCTATCACAATTAACAACTATAACGCTACCCTGTTTTCCTGACAATAAATCCTTCTCGTCTGTACACTGGCATTACCAGTTTACACATTAATAAGAGCCATGAAAATAATAATAAGCTGTCTCGCATTGTTAACCTCACATTATATAAACGAGAGACTGTAGCTGCAAGACATCATATTTTGGTCAAAAATTAGTGATGAGAATCGATGATTAGATGTGTCCAACTCATATTATACCTATTATACTCTAAAATATCCTTCACAAACCTTTGATAAATGGAAAGAGTATTAAAGAGGTCCTGGACTCTTCTAAAAATGTGTTCCATACCCTGTGGTTCTAATCGTCTTTTCATGACAATATAAAATACCTCAAAGTCATATTTCTGCAATGAATTAATTAATTTACTTTCTCACCACATATTTTATTGAAATCTAAAATCGTTATATATGGTTGCATGCACAATCTGTTTCTGAAATAAAAGGTTTTCATTTTAATAGATTACCACTCTCCATATAACAACCAACTCTACAGACAGTTCCCATGCTATGCCACTTCTCGCCATCTCTTTTGTTCCCATATTTCTTCGTCCACGAATTTTCATTACTACTAATTGATTAAATCCGGCATTTTTTGTTGTTTTACATTACAATCTTACGGAATACTGTAAAATTATTATAAATATTTTCTTCACAGATGTTCTCAAGTATTTGTTTAAACGGCAATATAAATATAGCTTAGGTGTATTATGAGCAATGTTTTTTAATATGTGTAATTATTAAGCAGATAATTTATCTGCTTAAATAAGGACAGTTATCAATGGTAAAATGGGCGTCCTATAAACTTTACATTTCGTCCAAACCAATACATTTTCTGCTAAATTGGAATCTTGTGTGTGTTTGGATTTAGGTTATATTGATAGATCTATGAAAGTGAATGCTTCAAAGCATTTACTCTATACCTATGCAAGATGTTGCATAAGTTTTACTTGCAAAGTGTTGAAGTTTTAAAACATACATTAATGTCGACTCTCAACTAGGATTTTGAGACAAGGACTTGAGGATTTTTGGGACAATTTCGACTATTGTGAGACTAGGACTGTAACTCCAGAACTTGAGTTGTTAATTAATTTAGAATGATATTGTTAATGTTCCTAATACATTTTAAATATAACCAATTGATGGTTTTATTTTCCTATTTTATACTAGTAAATACATGAGAATGTATTATGTTGTAGGAAGAATACAATTATACATTCATAAAAAATATCTATTTTGGCAACTTAGAGTCATAAAGATGTTTTGCTTACAAAATTTAAACTACAGTTTGAATGCAGTTGTTTTATATAAATAAATGTAATAATGAATTAACATTTCATAAAAGTACATCTCAATAAAATATAATTAAATTATTCACAGTTAGTTAGTTCTTAGCCTTATAAGCAGTTTATGTTCATCAATAATATAACACATTTGTTAAATGTTTAATCTTTCAAACGATTGTACTTAATATTCGAATACGGAATCTGTATAAAGATATAAATAAGAGATTATATAATAATTTTAATTACATTTTTACTACTTAAGTCACAGAGCAGTAAATATGAATAGAGGAAGTGTTCCAATATCAATTGCTATTAAGGTTATGCAAATGTCAGTAACTCACACTCAAACCGCTAGATCGCAGCAGCGTTATTGTTTCCTGTTTTCTGTAGTGGCTGCTATAACTTCAATCTCTAACTCCGAGTACAAGGTTAGATCCTACCAGGAAAGTGGCAATATTTTGTCTTCCGCTTGATCATATCTCTGCCACTCCTATACGTTCTATATCCACTCATATCACATCGCATTTAAATGTCTTTTACGTAGTGCTACATTATTAGTATTTTTAGATTTAAATTCTCTACATTATTTTATAATAATTTAAAATGGATTCAAACGGCTAATTGTTTACTAAACGTTGAAATAAAAGGTTACATTGTTTTAATTGCTATGATGATTGTATGCTAAGGGGCGCAAGTTTAAGGTTTTGTTAATAGTGATGGTGTTTAAAAGCGGAATAGAAGTACTTTGTAAGAAATTATTTCAGGTTGCCCCAAAACATACTTAGTTATTGGCTTAAAAAACTGCAGTTATTTACAATGTTATTTATGAAACTTTAAATATCTCATTAAATTCAAAAATATTGCAAATTAACGGTTGACAACATATACATTTCCAATTAGTAAATAATTAAAAACTCTTCTAAAAATAAATAATTGGAACTGTTGTAATGCATTAATTCAAATTACTTACTAAAATACAGTTTGGCTAAATTTCACCTTATTTCTTATTACAATAAGGAGCCACCTGGCGGTAAACAGAAAATTATCGTGAATGGATGATAGTTACCCCTCATTGTTAATTGTCAGCTTCCCGAAATGTTTCCTTGATAGGTAAATACTCGACTTATATCACCTGTAATACAAGAGGAAAAAAAATTAAACATATTTATTTTTAGGAAATTTATTTAAAAAAATATATAAATTGAGCAGAGATACATCCAGTACTAATTTAGAATTCTGAGGGCTACAATTGTGATAAATTCACCTTTCAGAACTGGGTGCTACTATGATGACAACTGTAGGCAATAGCTCTTTATCGTTATGACAACTAGTTAAAAACTATAAAATAAATACTAAAATTCAAAAAAAATAGTTAACACATGTGTATTTACTGAATTATATTGGTTCCTAATTTTGGAACCAAGCTAACTTTGAAGCCAAGAGTATCACTCGAAGGGCTAAGAAAATGTCATTTTTGTCTGTTAGTCATCGTGGTATCTCAAGAAAGAGCTAACCTATATTCTTTAAATTTCTCATGAAGCTTAATTTATATTTTAACTATTTAATTTACAGTAAATGTTTCAGCTTAGTAGATTTTAATCCCACATCAAGGGCAAGAAAACAATGGTAATTATTTTAAAATTAAATATGGAAGAATGTATAATATATTTTAAAGTTGGACTTACCATTTTAATTTTAGAAATTGAGTTTTCGTTTTATTTTTTAAGAATCTAAACACCTTCCAATAAACAACAGGTATTTATATCATTTCTGCAGTATTTATACGATTTTCATAAACCTCAGAAAAACTAAACTCCCAACATTAAAAGCAGGGAAGCATTCAATTGTCACGAAAAAACTTTCGTTTAATTACTTTTCGGACGTGAATCATATAAAATCCATGAGTTCTTGGGCTCTGTTATAAAATTTGTGTCCTTTAGTCTTACATATTAAGTCTTGAATTCAATGTAAGATAACATAACTATGTAGCTTAACAATGAAATGTTTTAAACGTCTGTCCAAACTGCAAGAAATAAATATTACTATAATTCATTACCGAACAATCCAGTTATTAAAACTATTTTCGTTAAAAATTTGTACCAGTAGTAGCAAAATGTATTTCAACTACGATTCAATAGGTTACAATTTTGAGCATAACCCAGAAAGCAATCCTATCTAAATCCAGCTGTTTATGTTTAATTGATAATACCAAAATTCTAAGAAAGAATCAACAAGTATACACTTTTAAAACAACATTTTATATTCTTATGTATAGATAAGTTAATATAACAACAGATTCCAGTTATAGATATACAGATATTTTACAAACGCTACTGGATGTTATAGATGAAAAAGTAAAGGAAATAAAAAATATAAGTATCTCATTTCAATACAATGTAAAAAATAAAAAATGTATATAAATATTACTAGTTCATAAAACCGCTTTCCTTTATCTAAATGTAATAAATTCTATTTCCTCTTTCTTGAGTTTATTTTAAAATTATTCCTGATAAAAATATTTCTGTTGGTAATTGGAAGCTTTAGCTCACATGTGTAATAAGATTTTTTTAAAGTAATGTATTTATTGCGAATTATTTTAAAATTGGTCCGTAGTCTAATAATGTTGTAAGTTCATTAAGAAAACAGTGTTTTGTGAGTTGGAATTTGAAAAATATTCTTATAACTATTCGTAAGTTTGTAATCTTGGGATTGTGTCAATTGGATTTGATTCTATTACAAATAAATGATTATTTTTATGATACAACTTTCGTGAGAACGTTTTTGTGCACTATTTGACGTTGCAGTATCTTACGAAAAGGTCAAGTATAAAATAGTAAGTATGAGAAGCAGTAGTAACAGCTAAGTAGAGTATCATATAGTAACTAGTGCGACGCGCTGCCACATGTTACCCGCCTCAGTTTACGAAATCAGCAGACATATTTTGAAAATTTTTCGTCAAACCGATGCAAAAAATGAAGTGTTTATATTCAGAAATACTCAATTTACCGTATGTCTGTGATTTGAAGTTTTATTTCAGAAACAACTAATGATGACAAATTCAAATTTTAACAATTCTTTTTGAAATCTTCAATTAAATAAAAAAGAACTCATATTACAATATCTCATCACATATCAAGATGGTTGAGCCTTTCAAAGCTAGATAACAAAAAAAACATCAAGAAAAAATTAAGAATTGAAAGAATAATAAAATGGACTCCCAGAGTGTTCAAATCGGCCAAGTAATAATGTACATGTAACCTTTAACTGCTCTCATACACGGCATAATTGTTACTGTTTCTTTATAACATCATTAACCGTGTATTACAACAGTAACAGCTTATATCTACATTATTTACTGTCAGGTTTTATTATTTAGTAGTAAATATTTATTTTTAAAATTAAATGTAGGAAATTATATTCTACTTTAAAAGTTTTTATTATTAGTTCTTCTGTGAGTAAGTTTAAAATATTTTAAAGTAACGCAATTTAATCAGTATTATAATAATTATTTAAAGTAAACGTTTCTCTTTATTTGAGGCTGCGGAGGCAATTGTTCCATATTTGAATTAGTAACATTTACTGCTATCTAAAATACAAAATATGGTAAAAAAAAACTTGTTGACAGACATATAGCAAATCTGACCTGTGTTCATGTTACATGTTTTTGCCTTGTCTTGAAGAAACAATTACCACAAGATCTTCTGAGAGTTCATAAACATTGGAGTTCCGTTGCAGTAATACCTACCTGGTTATAGCAAAAACTAACGTGTCACTCATATCTGGAAATCCCTATGGATGTCCAGGAGCTGCACATCACATCTGCAAATTTCGAGATATTGGGGTAGAATTATGAAAACAAATAGATATATATCCATTTTTTCTGCATAGGATGATTGTTGGAGTAGATGGACATATATTAAACTTAAAAGCTGTTCCTCGCCTGGAGATAGGGGAGTGCTGTCCCTTGCCCGCCTTGACTGGAAAAGCTGGAACAGAGCTGATCTTTCTTCTTTCAAGGTGCCATAAATTATATTCCGCGCTCTCTTCTTCAAGATATCCAGGAGGCGATATCTACTCCTGAACTTACCATCCCTAAATATCCTTTCAATCCAGAAGCAAGCTAAAAGGTCCTTAAGGACGAAGTGCTATGAGATGTTAGTCAGCTTCTTCTCCCAAGTGAACGAAAAACACCCAAAATATATGAAACAACAACTTTTAATATCAGTATCCATTGTTTTTTAAGTATATAACTATAAGTAGATTGCCTTTTCAACAATAGAGATTTCTACAGAGAGATAATCAACAATCACATCAGATTCACAGATTTATTGTAATTACATACGTTTATATATAACGAAGTGTACATAAACACACACCCAAATATATATATATATATATATATATATATATATATATATATATATAGCTTGACGTTTATATCTAATTGGCATTATTACTATAATGCCTAGGGTAGTGGCTTCATTAATGGGCAATTCCCTATTGATCATGCATGGCATTGATCGTGACATGCTTATCAACTGATCTCTAATCACAGTCAGCTGTTACTGTCACCTCTATAGTCATAAGTGTAGCTCTGACTAATAAGCTTCATTTGCGGATATGAAAACTGACTAATTTTCATGACAAACTAATAAATCTGTTAGTTATATATTTCTTTAGTTGTATATTTCGTTCATTAATTAAATGATAGTTCTTGAATGGGTATACATTCATGAGGATTTAGTATGTATGTAAATTGTAAATTGCACTAAATTCCAAAAGTCGCTCTACTGTACATGTCAAATGTTTGTCGTCCAAAAACGCACTTTTTTAGATCCAGGATCCGAAGAAATTTTAAGATTTTTACACTTGATTTATTATTTGATATAAAATAGTTTAAGCCAATTAAAACATTTAATGATTTGAACTTTAAAACATTTAATTATTGCAGTTTACACTTCCAAATCTCTGGATATATAAACATTATTGCCCCTTGCACAGTTATTATTGGTACTTTACACATTCTAAAATCTAGTTTGACATTAAATAATAGAAAATTCGTACATATTTTATTTGTTTTAATAAAGATATTCATTGCAAAAAAATTTCCACTGGAGTAGGATGTAGTGCTATTAAATACACTTACATGTGATCATATACTCTGTATCTACGCGCTTCTATAACAAAATACAGAATTATTTAATTATCTACAACGTGAGTTGAGCTCTTAAATTCGTTATCACATGCAATTGAAATAATGTAATAATTTACTTTATATCCCTGCTTACAAAAAGATAACAGCTAAGTTGTGCCAATAGTCAGCATTGCATATCAGGAATGAAAGCGGAGGGGTTACATAATATAATATATAACATAACATAACATATGGAATAACATAATATATGGAATCTGTATGTTATCATTTGCAAGCTTTTCAACAGCGCCAGCGCCAGTCATAATTCCGAGAATAACTGGGCAAGAACTTTTCATTAGATTTAGTAGATTCAATAGACAGTGTATTGCAATTGAAAGGGTATAAGCCACTTAAACAACATGATTATAACATTTCCTGTGTTTTTCTCTTACTTGAATAAAAGTGTACCGGAGTCGAAATATTTAATTTTATCTAAACATTTAAATATTCTTTGTATCATTGACACAAGGGTTGCCGAAAAATATTTTAACACCTACCTCTGATGTTAAAATTTGTTTTGAATTTTAACCCGTCTTATTAAAATCTAATGTAACCTAGTACTATAGGAAATGCAGAATGTAAAATGTGTAAATAAAGTATTTTTACTCATTAAGAAAGAAAGTTTACCTCACATTGTTTTCAAATAGTGAAGGATTTTAACCGTTTGCATAGTTATAATTATAATTCCTAATGGAACAATACTGTCAGTATAATTAATTATTATAATGTAGTTAATTGAAAAATATTTTAAAACGTTAAATAAACAACAAGACATTTTGGATCAACTGCCGCATTATATTTAGTTAGGTTTTCGTTATTTATAACATCAGTTGCTATATTGTAACTTCCATAGTATGTCTACAGTTAATAATGCGATTTGGCCTGGGAGATCCAACTATGGCGATTATGATCTGTCCTTAATTATTACTTGTCACATAAAATATTTATCTCAATCCATTCAATACAAGGCGTGTAATCGTAATGGTTTTAACCCCTGAGCCTTCCTCCGCTCCTAAAATTAAAAAGAGTACGCAAATTTTAAATATATTGCACGTCCACAAACATTTTTAAATCCTTCCAACCCAGTCCCAATGTGTCTGTAATAATTGTGTGGAAAAGGCCTTGACCCTAGGTATACGGCATCTTTGTTCTATTGGCCCCAACAACGAATTTGACTTTGCCACATGGAAAATGCTACTTGAGAATGTTCACACCAAGTTTCATAGAATGTATTCAGAACTGCAGCCATAATAGAGATTAATTCAATACAATTAAAATTTTTTTTTCAAAGTAAAGGAATTTAAAATGTCACAAAACTTTTAATTTTACTAATACATAACAAACAATATTTTTTGGAATAAGCAAATATCCTTATAACATTGAAACAAATTGCCCATATTGGGAATCACATAAATAGGTTTATATTTGTATATGGGCATATTACGAATATACCTATAATGAATATGCATGTAAATTAACAAATATGTATAAAAATTAAATATTTAATCACTAATGATAACATCCCTTAACAATTTAATGAAACAGGCGTGTGATATCAACCTATACATGTGGCTCTGCATTAAACATTGCAAATTATAATCGTTTTTATCGCTAACTCTGTTTCAGCGATAGTCAAGGCAGTACAGATTAAATATAAAAAGTAAATATAAGTATATTTATGGTAGTAGTGACCTATTTTATCGAATTATTAGTGGTTTTACTGACGTTGCAACATTTCTAATTCAAATTATAAATAAAAACAAACTTTTTCAAAAACAACAAAATAAAAAAAATGTTATACTGGGTTAATTTTGTAAATATCAATTAATTAAAAACATTTCACCTACCTCTTCTACAAATGAATATTGGAGAGATTAGTCAGTTACACAAACTGCTATAGATAACGAAGTATTGGATATCAATAGTGAATTGCCAACCCAATATTGAAACTGTAACAAGTATGATTGTTGAATAATGTCGACAGTTCTAGTGTTGTCGATATTGCTTACGTTTAACAAGGTGCTGTTTCAATCGTTTAACGTAATCGATTTGTGAAATTTTAATTGACAGAGTATACACTTTTACTTGAAATAGTTATTTTATTCAATGTTTTTTTTTTTCAAAAATAGAATATTGAAAAAAGTATTGTGTAATTACAGGTGACACATATACACTTTTTATTCTATATATTAAATGTATTGTGCCTGTATTACCACTTCTTAAATAGAAGAGCCTTAGCACCTTGAACACAAAAAGATGTTGCAAAGGTAATATTCTTAGCTGACAGAATAGGGGAAACGAACTTTCACGCTTACGTTTCTGTAAAATTATTCTTAAAAAATGGTTCTGAATAACACGTATTTTTGTTAAATTATATTTAAAAGTTCCTCCCCAGCATTGTATCGCATACTGCAGCCTAGAGTCAACTAGTGCAAAATATAGTGTTCTCAACAGCTTTTCACCACAAATATTTTTTTTTAATAAAATTTTTGTAATGATGATTTTAAAATTTTAAATAAATAAATAATTAATATGATTTTCCCAAGTTAGTTTTGTATCTAAAAATACTCCAAGATACTTGAAGCTGTCTACTTTTCCTATACTTAGACAGATACAATAATTAGTTTCAGCACAGTTTAGGATGTGGTACTTCAACTCAGATTGGAAATGAAAACTTCTAAATCCAAAATTTATATATTTAGTTTTGTTAACATTTACTTCCATTTTATTACTATCGCACCAGATTCTTAAAATTGCTAGATCTTCTGTTATTTGTCTCCAGAGCGGTAAAATATTTTTTTCAGTATAAAACAGAACAATATCGTCCGCAAACGCGCTAGGGACGCCATTAAAATTAGACCCTAAAAGGTCATTAATAAAAATCAAAAAGAGTAGCCGACAGGACAGAGCCTTGCGGCACACCTGATTTCACAGAAAGGTGTGACTAAAACTATTTTTAATTTGTACTTGTTGGGTTCTGCCCTGAAAAAAAACTATTAAACCAATTTAGGGCTATTCCTCTTACTCCCAGTGCATCTAGTTTCAGTAATAGTATTTTGTGATTAACCAAGTCAAATGCTTTTTTGAAATCTATAAATAAACAAGTTGATTTGTTTCCTTCATTAAGTTTTGTGTAAATGTAGTCCGTAACCCCAACAAGAGCATCCTCGGTAGACTTCCCTTTCCTAAAACCGTATTGTCTACTGCTAAAGTAATTTTTATTATCAAGATAATTTATAGGAGCCGATTTTTCATAAGTTTTTCGATTATTTTGGAGAAAACTGACAACAAGCTGATAGGTCTTAGATTATCTAACTTTGTACTAGACCTTTTTTTTTAAATAGGAACAACAACACTACTTTTTAAAATTTCGGGAAAAACTCCTTCCGAAAAACTTAAATTTATAATGTAAGACAATACCGGAGAAATAAATTCCGCGATGTTTTTTATTAAAAAGGAATTAAAACTGTCAAAACCAGAGGATTTCTTATTTTTAATATTATTTATTATATTTAAAATTTCGTTGGGGGTTGTTGGCATAGTAAAAAAAGAATCACAATTTTGCTCTAAATTTAAAGTAGGGACTGCACTATCGTGAAGGTCAACACAGGAATGTACCGAGATAAAGTATTTGTTTATCTCTTCTGAAACTGTTTGTGGGTCTGAAACAGTTAGCCCGTTATCTAATTCTATTTCACTAACACCTACTTTCACATGGTCACCACTTAACTGGTTTATTACTTTCCACTGCCTTACAATATCCCCATTACAGTTTTCAATTTGTTTAGCGTAATATCGATTTTTAGCGTTATCCATTTCATTAGCTAATTCAATACAAAACTTCTGAAAATAGTTTTTAAACAAACGATCATAAGGCCTTTTATTGTAAATTTTATAAAGTTGTTTTCTTCTTTTAAATTTATTTAATAGTTTATCATTAATCCAAGGACTTATAGACCTTGCTTTGTCTAACTGAGTTTTTACACTAGCCCTAATCTTACAACTACCAACAGTTTCGCTTAAAATACCATGAAACATATTAAAACAAGTGTTTACATCTACCAAACTATAACAACAATTCCAGTCTGTATTTTGCAATTTGCGATTTAACAATACATAATCTATTACAAAGCGCTCTTTAGAGATCTCAGGTGTTTTTAATTTACAATACTGGTCCATTTTCAAACCTAGTAAGCAGTGGTCTGTTAAACCTGTGTCCAGAACTGCACTTTGAAATATGTTCAACAGTCTATGCCTTATAAAAATGTGGTCAATGCAAGTTTTGGATATTTCTGTAATTCGGGTTGGTTTATTAATAAACTGTGTAAATCCGTGACTAGTAAGAAGGCTTCAGTAATTCTGAGTAATTTGGTTATGCTCCAAAAATAATTATATTCACCAATTATAATTGCATAATGCGATATTTGAGGTAAAAATTGCTTAATTCATCCAAAAAGTTTTTTTCAGATTAATGATGAAGTCTGTAAATACAGAATAAATTAAAATATAAATCATTTAATTTTACATTAACCAACACCGAGTCTACACTATTGAAATTTATTTCAAGTTGCGAAACCTTTACATTTTCGGTTACATAGCAAACAATTCCTCCAGCTCTATATGTATCATTGCAACAATAGAACATATTGTAACCAGGGATTTCGTATGAATGAATTTCGTCACTATTAACCCAAATTTCACTAAGAATAATGAAATGTATTTTTTTGTCAAGTATAATTCTAAAAGAAATGAGTTAAAGTTTTTCCGCAAACTCCTTATATATTTGCATGAATGAAATTAATTTGGCAACTTTGATCACTAAAAAAGCTGACTAAATTGCTAGGATCATTGTTTGTCTTTAAGATTGTATCCATATTAGCCATCTAAAAACTAAACTAAATAGATTATACTACATAATAAAATATATATAAAGCAATATCAGACATTAAATACTCTAACGAACATAAATAGATAACTAAACTAAATTACAATAAATATATAACATTCAATAAATAAATAACATAATAAGTAAACAAAAATAATTTACTATATTTCTCAATCAAATAGTTATTTATACTAATTATGCAAATATATGTACTTTCTTACTTTAAATGTCCGGTAACATTACTTCAGCTTCTCGATGTATTTTTACAACAAATAATTATTCAATACAACAGTAGCTTCAGCCATACAATGGCAATTACTTTATATATAACAAAGTGAGTAGCGCAAAGTCATTAAGTTCTCAGCAGTTGGGTTGTATTGTCCGACTTCGCTGTGAAGCGGACGTTTTATTGCGTTGTAGCGTGGCAACGTAACAAGGGATAAGCCGATAGCCCGGGACAAGTTTCATGTTTGAGTTTACCTTGTTATTTCGTGACGTTTCGACCAATGTGTCACGTATTTCAGTTTAAAATGTATCCTTTCGTGAGCTTGATGTATTGAATATGAACATGTTAATAAATATAAGGAGCTAATACGTAGTCTGACCCAATTCTTGTTGCTTTTTTCTAACTTAGTGAAATTGTTTGAATATCAATATAAATAAAATATTTATTTCTGATTGTTACAATCCTATTGTTAACATAATAATTCTACTTAGGTAGCAAAATCGACATAAAATAATCATTCTTTGTACCGTCAATTAGTTAATTAAATTTCATATAGTGTAAATTTCGCAACCTAGTCAGCCAGTATAATTTAATATTATTTTTATCCAATGTTCCGGAACTAAATTATTGGGCGGAGTAACTACCTAATTGGCACACGTATGAATATCTTCTTCTAACCATTTGTAGCAGCCCAACTATGTGACCGAGCAGACCTCGCGCGCTTTGTCCGTAATTAAAATTTACATTTTCGTATTATTAAATTAGCCCTTTGATGCCAAACATATAAAAATGAATGTAACGTAAAGTAAAGTTGTAAATAGTAAAGTAACGTAACCCTTGAAGATCTTTTGTTTGCTTGATTGAGATAGATAAAAGTTGTGGCGTTGTCCTTATGTCCACGTTGTTATAATAAGTAATTTGTATCATTAAATGGCTAATACCGTCGCGAATTTGTTTTAGGCGAGTTCACGTGTCCCACGTGTCTCACGGCTCACAGGGCACATATTATTTGAGTAGATGGCTACCAGTTTCATAACTTCTACTCATCGTCTAGTAACCACCGACTAGACATAACCCTTCTTAGACTACAGCGCCATTGTCTCGTGCCAAGACGCCGACACCCGGGTTGTGAGTCTACACATTGCGAAAGGAAGTAAAATCTTAATGTCTTATAAAGTAAAACATCGTAGGCATAATTTCAGAGAACCTTGGATATTTTAGGCCCCACAAATAAAATATACGTTTTTAGTTCTTGTATTCTAATTGGCAGCAACGTGGCATTACATACTTTTCCTTTACCATCTAAAAGTGGTGCTTGTAATATTCATAATTAAACTGAACTTATAAGTAAACTTTGCAATTCGAGTATTTATTACTACGACCTCAGAAGTCACCACCCCCATGTGTTATCGTCATACGGTACATCTTTTACAATTGGAAGAATGAAGTAAATTTTGAAAAAGTGAAACAATATTGAAATAATTGACTCTCATGGGATTTACATTTACTCCATATTTCGAAAACCTTTTAAGACACAAAATCAACTATAAAAAAGTTCATGTACGCGTTGAAAAACATTTTTTTATCACGATTGGAATCAAGAAGATGTGTGTGTGTGAATGTTTAGAAATGAAATGGTTGCCATTTTTAAACGAATTGACGAACCGACTTGACATAGGAATTAAGCTGATATATGTACATATATATATATATATATATATATATATATATATATATATATATATACAATTTTTAACAAGTTTTAACTAATTTTGTGCCTTTTGTGGGACAGTTATTGTTTTCACAAACCACGTCACGTAGATCAAATGTATACAAAATCAACCTAACTATTTTACAAATGTAAACAAATTATGCCAAAGTGGGACTGACAACATTGCTGCAAATTTTACAAACAGGCCTCTTTTTTATCATCACGTAATTTCCCCGGTTAAGTTGCCAGCACTTCTGAGAAGAAATTTAGTCACTGGCCGATATATTCGTCCTTGAAACCACTTTTGAATCATAACTTATCTGATTTTAAGGGTTAATACATTTGTTCGGACTTACATTTCTTATGACTACAAACAGGCCAAAAGAATGTCTATGAGAAAATCTATGGTACATATGTAATTTCCAAGATTTTATAAATGCTTTATACCAGGAACCGTACTTACATAGACTTGTTTTAATTAAACACTGTTATTAAACACAACTTATGAAACCAAATGTGAATATATCGTGTTGCAATATATTTTAAGAAATGTTTTACACATAGAGTGACATATGATATAATACATTGCTGTATGATTTCATCTGTCGACTTTAAACTTTTTTTTATAAATAGAAAAGAATAGTTCTAAGATGGTGCACATCTACGTATGGAGTTTGGCTGAGCGTCCTTGAGGTGTTATCGAAAATAATAAGTAATAAATTAAATATAGTCTTATCTGATAATATTAGATGAGCGTTGGCAAAATCGACTACTCGAATGGTGAGAAATAACATTGAGTTCGATGTTGGATAAAGTCTCTCCATGAGGTTTGGATGAACATTAGTGGAAGATTTTACAATGGTCTTATGAGTAACCATGATGGAATCTTTAAGATTTTAGAATAAACCAATAAACTAACACACTGAACACAGCCATATGACATTTAATTTCTGATATTGTAAGAGAAACATTATTTTATTTCCAAAAACATATATACGAAGGTATTAGATTTATTTACATTTGATAAATAGTAAATTACTCTTTTACTATACTTACTAAGTGGCGATAAAATAAAACAATTTAATTTTAAGTACAGTAGTCGGATAAATATTATTTATATAATTTAAATATTAACATATATTCTACGAGGGAAATTAGCCTACATTGGCAAGCAGCCTGTGCGTAGGCTAGATATTTCATGGATTTGTTGGTAAGACAGGTTATTTTATATCGGTTCTTCGGTATTCCCTTTTTCCGTATATTTGTAAAGAAATAAGATAAATATGGTTTACGTCACTTCACGAGACTAATCTGATTGTTAAAGAAGCATATAATACAGGCTTATTCACGAGAATGAATTGAGACATAGTGTTAAAAGTTTGTATGATATGGTTATCTATTACTAGGAGTTATGGCTAAATTGTCCTATTAATTTTCAATGCCTAGCATAAATTTCAACTGACACAGTGAATCATATAAATAATTAGGGTTTTTAGTTTATAGGCTACTCAATGCACATTCGGAAATTAACTTAATTTATCTACAAATAGGTACAAGAAATTTATCAAGCTACAAACGTTTTTAGCTTTACAAGATAGAAATAGTGTTCGTTGTAAATTATGTTCAAAAGATAATCAATTACAAAACATCGTTTGTTATGGTAGGCTAGTGATTGCAACAAAACTTTTATTTGGTGTTAACAAAATTCCTGCTAATCCAATTGCACATACACAAATACATACACTCATATTCCTAATAATAATTACACTTAAATATATGGAATCGTATACATTTTAGACATATTATCATGATCTTAAATTGAACTATCATGAAGATTTTGTGCGATATAGTACAAAAAATAATAATATTATAAATAAAATAAATTTAAAATAAAATAAATCTATTATTGAAGACAACAAATTCGAAAATCCCCCGCAATATCAGACTCCAGGTAATAAACTGTCCACTTTGGCTTTTATGTGTCATTTGGGTTCCATGTGGGTAGGGATACTAAATTACACATAATGTATGGCTCTGCGTAATCAACATTCCAGAATATTTTATACCCACAACTAACACCTGTAGAATATCATTATATTATTAAATAATTTACCTTTTACTGCATCGTAATTAAAACACTGTTTGCTTCAATCTCTATGATTTTAATTAATGGACAAATTTTTCATTTCACAATTTAAATACGTGCTTGATATACAAATACCTGTTTTATAAGCATTTGCTAATGATTAGTTTTAAATAACAACATATCACGAAAGGTATTCCACATCATTTTTGTAGAAGTTCTTATTTTGGTAAAATGCATTGTTTATACCAGTAAATAATATTGTTTTACCTAAAATGTTTAGTACAATATAAACATTCACTTTATTTTGAACGTTCTATTTTTGTAATAATATTTTCATTCATTATTTATTTATTTCATTAAACTATAATTTCGAACACGGTTTAAACTTAAACTTAAAAATAAATTGAATTACGCTTTAAACATCAACTATGCTCTTAATCCTATACACTATAAATCCACATGGAATTTCATTCATTTTTTATACAATGTATTATGTGTGATAAAAACATAGTACTCCTTAGCTTACTGTAACGTGTCTATAGTAAGGTTATCTTCTATAAACAAATCACAACTATTTTTGTTTTAGTATAAGAGCGATCAATTGTGTTCTGAACTAATAACCCTTTATCTTAAGAATGCACAAGTTCCAATGGAATTCAATAATTAAACTCAGTATAAAATAATATTAATTTTAATGAAATTTTAAAATCAATAATACAGCAATGCCAAGCTATCTTTTTTACTTAGAATTTATTCTCAATTATTTCATGTTTTTAACCCATCAAAACTTCACAAGTCCAGTCTTAAAACTAACAATCAATCAATCATTCAATAATTGTGTCCTTCAAGTTCTCAGTGCTAATGTTTCAACACAAACTCAAAATAAAAATCTTCATTAAACTTCAAAATAAAATAATCTTCTTCTAATATAAAATAAAACAAACAATAAAATAAGACTTCTTCTCAAAATAAAAATCAAACAAATTAAGGTAATATTAATATTTAATTTATGAACAAACACAATGTCCAACCAGTTAAACTCAAAATTGTATCAATTTCAAACTACTTATTTTCTGTAAATTTCCAATTTGCAAATTATTGAATTATCTAGAATTATCCGCTTGGCTTTGAATGTTAAATTTAGGAACTTGTTAAAATATATATAGAATCTCAGAAGATTAAATAAATTTTCTTTTTCAGTAGGTTATTCCTGATTAAACCAAATTGAACAGGAAAATATCATCAAGTAATTTTCTATTTCAATATTAAATTCTAACTTTCACAGTACCTCGCACTTCTCCTGAAGACTTCACCAAGTAACCAAAATGACTATTATAGATTAATTAATTCAAACTTGAGACTTTAAATTTTGAAAAGAAATTTTAATCTTACAACTCAACCTTCTTGCCGAAAAAATCAATACGGCAAGAGTCGACTATCACTTAACACGACTACACTCTCTGAGCACACAGCAAAGAATCCCCTGAAAACGTGGTTGAAGCCACCGGAAGGATCTAGAAGTCCCTCCCACCATCTAATCAACCTAACATTGGCCAATCAAAATTGAGCAACACAATGTCTGAGTTGAATGGTACCTATCCAACCCAGACATGTAACCTGTGCTCAATACCTACATACAAAAGGAAGCTTCTAGCATTCCTTGAACCCGAATTTACAAGAAATTCAGCACTGCTGGAAGGCTCACAATCTTACAATTCAACTATTATATAAGTTTACAATTCTCTTAATTAAAAATAAAAATATTCCTACAAAATAATTCAATAATATAGGAAAGCATCCTATAATTACTTAGCCAATATAAAAAATAATTTAAATTGAAGGAATATTGAAACAGTTTGAGTAACTCGGTGAAGATTAGGATACCTTAAATATTTGAAGATTGTTCTATTGCACTGTAAAAAATGTCCTAAAAGTTCCAGATATACTTAAATTCTCAGTGAATATCTAACAAAAACATAGACTTAATAAACGGCAGCTTCCAATGTGGGCCATTTCTTGTCACGGTAATCTGCACTAAATCAGTTTCTTGTTATTCGATTTAAATAACTGTAGTGTCATTATATTTGCGAAAAAAAATTTCTAAAAACTGACATTCTTGCAATTCTTGAGAAAAATGCAAGTTTTTAAGATGTTCGAAACTTAAAACTTTTAATGGCCACCATTTTCAAAATATTAAAGATAATTTCATGATATTATTTTCAGTAACTGGCCTTGTTATTATAAACATTTGAGGCAACTTTGGTATAACTTAATTTATTACTTTTTAAGATATTAAGATATTACAACAAACACATACAGAAAGAAAAATGGGAAACTAAGCATCAGACCCATGTTCAATGGTGAAATATGTTTGTCTCGATCTGAGCAGTACCATGGTATACCTTTGTCCAGAGAGTTACGGGACACTCTGTCTTCGCTATGCAAGATGTTAAAATCTTGAACATGACTTAATGGTCTAACAAGATAGATCATAATTGGTCTCACATGTAAAGGACAAAGTCTAGTATAAACCTAATTAAACTTTACCCCTTTAGTTACAGAATGCCACTTTAAGTGAATCCATACTAAACGGTTACAACTTTTACGGTTGGGCCGTATTAAAAAGCAATTTCTTCAATTTATAGTAGTTTCTCAAGTAAAGTAGTAATCGAATTTGCGTGTAATTTTTGTGTCTATAGAACAAAAGCTATTTGTATATGTTTCTAGATTTTTACTTTACTAGTTGCTAACAAAGAAAAAATATCGTTTCTTTACGTTCCTTATATAAACCTTTAATGAGTATAAAAACATATATTTTTTGTGTGTTACTGATGGAATATCCCTATACAAAAAATAAATTAGTACGTATATGTTTCTTCAAAAGTTATCTGCTATTCTGGAATAGAATGAGAACTTTTAGAATACTTATAAATTGACAATAGCTTGGTAATAATTCTAAATGAATATTTATAATAAAACATTTAATAAAACCATTAAATTTGGCAAAGGATTTTAACATTAATTACTATGATATCCTATATTACATTAATTACGTATTCTTACATTACTCTACTTATATAGAACATGCTTATCTCCTTTCGTAATATCTTATGTATTTGAGGACCTCTCTTGGTTATACAGAAGGTGTCTAAACTATATGTGTTATCGCATACTAATGCAAGACACGATATTCCACAAGTATTACATAATCTAGGTAACGAGGTTGTGGTTCATCTGTAGTTACGTGACATATCGCATACCGTTAACTGATCAAGCCATAACTGTACTACCCACTTCAAGTTGTATTATACTAATGCAAGACACGATATTCCACAAGTATTACATAATCTAGGTAACGAGGTTGTGGTTCATCTGTAGTTACGTGACATATCGCATACCGTTTAACTGATCAAGCCATAACTGTGCTACACACATCACGTTTGTATTATACTAATGCAAGACACGATATTCCACAAGTATTACATAATCTAGGTAACGAGGTTGTGGTTCATCTGTAGTTACGTGACATATCGCATACCGTTAACTGATCAAGCCATAACTGTGCTACACACATCACGTTCTCCAACTTTTCTATTTGGTCAATGCATATTTATAAAGTTCACATTTAAATCTGAAAACAAATCTGTAGTATTTTTTATTCTTTCTTTTTCCATACTAGTCACAATATTAACTCTTAACTTACTGTTTGAGTGCTTAGTTTGTCATCTATTGCACACTTCATAGTCTACTAAGGAGTATGCTATACAACTTTTGGCATTGCATGTTTCGCTTAGGTTTCGCAAAGTTTTAAAATAATGGCTCATTTCATTCATCAGATGTCTTACGGGCAGATAGCCAGCCAACTCTATAGGAAAGAAATGTTTACTACCACCCAGTAGACAAAAGTGGAATTGTGTCCGCCTAAAGAGCAACAGACTTCAATGGCGCTTACACAAATACCATGGATGGTCATACACCATCATATAACTAATTCATTTCTACGTGAAAATGCTTTTTACGCCGAATTCAAACTTAACACATGATATATTTCTGAAGATATCTTGCTGTTGAAATCCCACAGGAGTGTACTCATTGTGTTTACTAAATTATTCTGCAAGTTTTTTGTAGCCATGATGTTTACCAATAACACCTATGTGCATTGTTTCCAGACAGTGTTCACAAACGTTCAGCCAAACTCCATGGAGTGACATACAGTATTATCGAACGAACTCGATTTGGCCTATGTAGAAATTAAGATTCATAAAAATTTCCTGACTATAGGCTACAATTTTGTTTATAAACAAGATCCCTGACGGGGCCGAATACCGGCATTGTCTCTCATGCGCCAAACATTTCAATTAAATACTGAAATAAATTTTTACTACTTGGACAGTATTCATACATTTATTTAAGTAAAAAAATAAATATTTTATGTTATTGTGGATTGAAATAAGCTAACTAAATATTGAGAAAAACACGGTATTCTGTCTAAAACTTAAGGTTCCTTTACTTTATTCATTATTCTAAAAATATAAGTATAAATCTTATATATAATTGTCTATATGTATCTTGAAATCAGTTATTATTTTGAAAATACTGTTGATACTATATATGCTGGTCCTGAATACGGATTAGGATTCGTGGTTATAAAATTTTACACCATCTTAACGTTACTGTTTAACATGAAAGTTGCTTCATCTGAGAAAGCAATGTTGTTAATTCCTATTGTATTATCATAATTCTACTCTACGATAAAAACCGTCCTTACTTAGTTTGTAGCCAATTTTAGTCGTACTAACTTAGGGCAGTTTTTAACGCTGTCTGTTTTCTGGAAAATTGGACTTTTTTACCTCCTGATTTAGATACAGGGTTTCAATTGGGATAAGTGTCATTAAATAAATTCCTTACTTCATCATAAGATCTCACTGGGTTCATAGCGTTGCATCATCACGATAATAATATAAGGAATATGGTTGTCTGTTGAAGTTATTTACTTTCTGAATGTGGATGTTCATGTTTTGCCTCGATGAGGTTTTAGTTAATTTCAATTAGCTGCCATTTTGTACTGGGTTTAAGATAGAAAGCTTTAGTTTGTTTTGTTCTTCTTATTTGATCAAGACCTTTAAAATAAGGTGTTACCTAATGGCTCTTTGCAAATACAAATTTTGAGGCCCTCCTCCCCAAAAATCCCATTTTTGAGAAATAGGCAAAAATTTAATAGTGAATATAAACTTTATTTCTATTTTGTAGAAAGGTGTCCCAAGTTCCATCCTTCCATCTTTATTAATCAAATACTAAACCGAGTGTATCAGTACTTTTAACTCACACATGATTTTTTTATATATAAACAGTTAGGTTCAGTTAGGTTCTTGTTTGTTTCTCTAGGTATAATTTAATAGTCATTAAGTCACTGGCGACATCCATTAACCAGAGGGTGACAAAAGAGAATGGTTCGACAATTTAAGACGGAAGAAGCCGCCCCACAAAGAACAGTGTTTACCCATACCTGAAGCTTAAAAACATTGGGATTTCAAGAAGATAATTCTATAAATTAGATAAGATGACTTGTCAAAATTTTAAAATATAATAGTGTTATGACTATAGTTTGAACTGCTTGACGAAGGTACGTAGTTATTGTCATTAGTAAATCTACAGTACAGAGCTATTTAATATAGAAAATTATGAACTTAGCTACACCCAGCTATCACAATACATTATTTATTTATGAATATACTAAGTGTCATTTTAAGCTAAATTATCTAAGATTAATTATACTCGTACTAAATCATGTCAACGGTTTACGTAATGATTTATAATGATATTAATAAATTGGGCAAAAGGATTTCGGCTGTATTAGTTTAGTTTCATTTATAAAGAAAATGTTTGTGTTATAAACCCCTTTTTAAGTTACTAAAGACAGGAAAAATAGAAACAAAGGTTTTCTTCATTCCACAAGGAGTGGTAGGAATGTGAAACAGAATTTAGGGATTTATTATACTTAGCCTTAAAACATTTTCTAAAAGAAATACACGACCTTTTACAGTATGTAAGACTACCTACATAAACAATGACTGAATGAAGTGACATATCATATTCTTATAAACTATCTATTTCATTAGGATAAAATATTAATAAACATTATTATCTTAAATTATGTTTTATTAATAATAAAATTTCCTTGAGTCATAAATAAATTTAATATATCACTCTTTTAAGCTATCAAATTTATTTCTTCAGCCGTATTTATTTGGGATAGATCACAAAATTGCACAATTTTTCTACTGTAAATAACTGCAATTCTTAGAGGAGCAACAAAGAAATTTTATTTTTGTGTATTCTTCAGGTGAGATATCTGACAGTGCTATTAATTTAAAACAATACTATACATTTCCCCAAAATAATTGGCTGCACTAGTTAACAAAGGCGATATTAATTTCACTTACATACTGTTACATAACTTATCTATCAGCAACAAAGAGAATTGCTGATTTTAATATTGATTTAATTTAAATGAATGCTGCTGTTATCTATATTCTTTTGTATTACATCTACCTTGTACGCGAGAAATTCGTAATCATATAAGTATAATGAAGGGTCGTATTTAGCATCGACCACATTTACAAAATGTTATGCATTTCTTAAAAAAACAATATAGTTGTATTAAACTGTCTAACACTACAACATTGTACTGAAAATGTACAGAAAGTTTACAGGACATAGGATTTATTACGGAATAGGAGCACAGGAAATATTGTGAATTAATAAAGGCCTTCTTAGTGCATACCTGCGACTCCCGACCCGACAAGTACTATGGATATTTGTAGCGTTTTTAAAGCTACATTGGTTTATATTTTTTATTAAAACTTAAATTAAATAAAAATTTTGGGATCGAAATATTGGGATTTAATTTTTTTATTAGATTGTAAAAAGTTAGGGTAAAACGAACATGTAATCCTTTGGCAAGCTAGTACTGGTAGTTTTAAATTGTTAGGAAGGCAGGTTGACTGCCTTGAATTGATTAGAACTTGTCTTGTTGCGAGTATTGTTCTCCTGGTGTACAGGTGGACCAATGAGAGAACACCGCGCATGTCGTGCAAAGTTGATTGGAAAGGGAAGTATTTAAGCGCCCGCTCATGATTTTCGCCCTTTTTTTTGGTTATTTTCGTGATTAAGTTGATTACAGTGCACCGTGTTTCTTAATTTTTTTCCGCCAGGGATTTTGAGGAATAAATTAAATTCATAGAAACTTCAGAGCAATCTGAACAACTTATTCTCGAGGAACAATAGGACATAATAGAATCATACAAATTACATTTGGTTTATGCTTCCAAGGTAAGTGAATTAAAATTGAACTTTGTTAATAACTTTAATTGATAGTTGGAAATTTAGTAATTTATTAATATTTAATTGGAACTGTTTAATTGTGAATTATTAATTGGAAATTAATTGTTTGAGAGAGTTGTAATCTAAATTGCAGAGACTTGAAGTTAAGATTCAACTAGTAGACAGAGAAGTTTAAATTTTTATTTCGAATTTTGAGTGAACTTAGAAGTGAACATGTTTATTTTAGTTATTCCCCAGTGGTATTTGATTTTTATTTTAAAACTTTATTATTTTGTTTTAGAAGAGAGCTCTGGTTTTTATTTTGATATATTTGATTAATAATTTTGATTTCTTTGCCAAAGGAACTTTTAAATTTACTAGAAAGGTTTGTTAATTCTTTGTGGAAAATAGAGTTATGAAAATTCTGAAACGTTGAACTTATTAGTTTTTCCAGTTTAAAAATAAATCCATTGTTATTATTTAGAACTGAGATTTTTATTTTAGACAAACCAGATAATATTTAACAGTTAACAAATTTAGTAATAAATTGTACTTAATATTCACTAGGAGCTTACTAATCAAAAAATATTTTATATCGTCTTGGATGTCTTATTGATAATTTAAATATTAATACTCTGGAATATTAATATCTACAATCCAAGTCGTTATAATATTTTTAGTGTCCCCTTTAGAGAAAATGTTTGTTACCAAAGTAGCAATAGAGTTGAAAACCCTAAAGTAAGAATCCATCTCATTCTGTTATTTTATAGTCCAGTATCTTTCATACATGCTGTTTTTTAATTTTATTTTAGAATTAAGGTATAAGGCGAAATTAAAAGCACATTTTGTGGAGTAATGTACTTTATTTGAGATACCTTAAAACAATGTAGTTAACGAGTAATATATAAATGTTATTAACACAAAATCGTTCTTTTATTTGATTTAGTGTAAAATTATTTTGTGTAATACACAATAAGTTTACTTTACAAATTTGTATCCATAACCTCATTTATGTCATACAATGAATAATAATGAACCTCATTATCATACAATGTTATGTATAATAATTTATTTAATGGCTCGAAATAGGTTACAAATATAAGACCCTACTGAATTTTATACATATAATCGTCTGAAAATGCAATATAGGCCCACTGCGGTTACACCTGTAGAACCTACAATAACCCCGACATAGGTGTCGACCTGTTCCCAAATATCACAAATTCTGAAACAGTCATTAGAATTTCGCCCGTTTTTTTATAACCAATACACCAGGCCCGTAAACTTATAATTTCAAATATGGATATTGTCGTTCATGATGTATACTGAGTGTCCCAAAAGTCCCACCCCCCCTTCTAACTTTTGAACGGAATTAAACAAACTAATATCCTTTTAAGGGTAGTTATATAATTACAAATGATGATTTTTACGCTACATGAGAACTTAGCCCCTCAATACCAGAAATGTTGGAAGACGTAAGGCATTCATTGGAATCAAGACTTTATTTTTGCCTTGAAGTAATTGGGGGACATTTTGAGCATTTACTTTGAGCTTAAAACATGTTGAGGTAAGATTTCAACGGTAAGTTTAATTATTTTAAGTTTAATTTAGCATACTTAGTATTAAGAATAAGCCTGAACAGATGAGTTAAGAAAAACAGTGTTTTTATCGTAACTTTTCAATAAAACTTTGACAAGCCATTGTTTCGTACTGGATTGAGATAGAGACCTATAGTCTGTTTCATTGCTCTTCTTTCATAAATACCTTTAAAATGAAGTGTCATCTGATGGAGGTTTGCATTTAAGAATTTTTACTTGACCCCCAACCCCCATTTTGGGTTGAGGGGCTAAGGTCTCATGTAGCGTAAAAATCATCATTTGTCATTATATAACTACCCCCCCCCCCCTCCCCAAAGGATTTTGGTTTGTTTAATTCCGTTCGAAAGTTATAAGGGGGGGGGGTGGGACTTTTGGGACACCCGGTATATATCATTACGTTCATCAATGTAAGCAAACAATTTTGATTTCCACTCCATGCTTACAAGAGTGTAGATGCCACGTGAGTGGTATTACGATACCCCTCAAGTTCCTGCTATAAAATATAAACATATGGAATAACTAGTCTTCAATGTATCTATAAAGTTAATTGAGGATCCTAATTGCAATAAATATAATGTTTTAACAATTCTAAATGTTGTTACAATGACAATACATCAAAAGTATCGTATTTATGTCAATCGAACATAATAAGACGTATGGAAGGCCAATAATTCTTTAAAGTATTTTATTTATGTAAAGTATTGAGTTTTATGGTTTAAATAAATTATTGTTGATCAATAGATAATGTATTTGAATTAATAACCATAATAATTGCAGAATCTGCTCATTATTGGCTATTGGGTGGTCGTCCGCAACCTGATCCTGGTTGCTGAAAAAGTGTCCACCAAATGAATTAACAAACCGATAAAACATACTATCGAAGATCTCAACAGAATATGGCAATATAATAACGGACAGACTGGCCTTTGATAATTTAGTACAATTCTTCCTCGGTAAGAGAGACCTAATTACTAATAGAGTGGATTACTAGCTGGTTTATACCTTACAGTTGAACTTAATCTGGCTACGGAAACTCCATTATCTGCCAATACTATGGATATCCAGAAGCAGCACACCATCACCTGAAAATATCTCAAGATATAGGAGTCTTAGGGTAGATCGATAGGCCTACTGGGGAGGATATGTATTGTAGATAGTGTAGATCCCTAAGTGTTTAAGGCAGCTGATAGCCTAGACAAAAGGGAGTGCCACTCCTGCGTGCATTGACTATAGAGGCTCGTGTATTCCGTCGCAATAAAAAGAATAAACAATAAAAATATTTAAAAAAACTGTAAACCAAGTTTACTTAGCCTTTTTACCAAGATTTATTATACGATGGACGGACCACAAAACGAATTTGGTTAACCCTAACACGTTCTAATTAGCTAGTAGTAATGAATAATAATTCAAATGCTCATTGAGTGACGCAAAGAATAATGTAACTAAACAGTAAGATTAGGTCATCTTATAGCTGGTAAGTGTGAGTAAAATTGGGGAGTAAATAACTAGGTACTAACTGGTAGCATAAATTGAATAACTCCTGAGATTTAATAATGAAAATAAGTAGTGTTTCATTCATTTCATTACGTTTACTTGTGGATTTTAGCACAAAAATATGATGGTTAAATTAAATAAATTACATTTTGATAAAAGAGTTTGAATAAATAATTGGTTTTATTAATATTACTAAGGACAGCTTGAGGCTACAAAAACACACTGAATCTGGTTCAAGGTGCCTGTAAGGTTTTAATGTAAGAGAATAATTTGATAACAGTTCAATGTATTTGATCTAATTACTTCTGCTCCATAACTAGATAAAGTTCAAAATATAATGATTAATAATCCAAATCAAAATTCCAATTATGTTTTCAAAAATACCTCATAGGATATAATTAAGGACATAGAACGCTATTTTTATCAGTGTCCTCTCTGATGAGACAAAAAACTTATCACGACAACGTGCTCGTCAGAAGGACGACGCCACAACTTGTATCCATTTCAATCAAGCAAATAAAAGATCTTCAAGGGTAATTTACTTTACTATTTACAACTTTACTTTACGTTACATTCATTTTTATATGTTTGGCATCAAAGGGCTAATTTAATAATACGAAAATATAAATTTTACTTACGGACATAGCGCGCGAGGTGAAATCGGTCACGTAGTTGGGGTGCTACGAAGGGTTATAATAAAATATTCATACGCGTGCCAATTAGGTAGTTCGTCCATCGATAATTTAGTTCCGGAACATTGGATACAAAATAATATTAAGTTGTACTGGCTAACTAGGTTGTGAAATTTTGTATTATATATAATGGAACTAACTAACGGTACATATTTCTATTCGGTACTATTAAAGTAAATTAAATAAATTATTTACCAATTTATTACTTAAAATTATATACAGTCAAAATAACACACGAACAAGTGAATAACAATAATTGATCTAGGTGAGCTGTTGTAAAGGAGGCCACGCAGTCACAAATAAAACTTAGTCTACATTTTTAATCAGAAGCAGAGTACTGTTACTCCAAAGAGCTGGTTTCAATATCACAATTATCTCTCAAAGTTCAAAATAGCAGTTTGGTTAAAGGGCAACAAATCTGGAACGCTCTTTTGTTTTTATCGACATAAAAATAAGAAGTCGTTGTTTGAAATTCTTAGCTTTAAATGTAAGAACGAAGCAATAAAGTACGAAATGTTTAATACAACTCCCATTATTGTAGTTCTACTAGTTAGTTTTAAACTTTAAAACTGATTATATGTACATTTTTAAATAAGGCTAATCTCTACAATTAAATTAGATTAAATCATATAAGCTAATTTATAGTAATTGTTTGTAATACCAGTGACTGTGCGGAGAGTAGTTTTTCCTCACCTAAGGTAGATTCCTTCAAGTTATAAAAAGTGGTGAAAATTACTAAGAGGCGTAAACAAATAACAAGATTCCCAGAGGAGACTACAATAAAAGCGCAATTTTCTGCCTCTTGCCCTTTACCAATACAAAGAGGTGAAGTGACCGCAAATAGCTCTCCCTGACGGAAGGGCAGACAGGTCGTTGACTTCTTGCAGTAATTCATGTTGGACCATTGTTGTGATCATTGATGCATTTGCCAGATGACACAGAAGGTGAA
The DNA here is from genome assembly GCF_021130785.1 of Homalodisca vitripennis. NCBI lineage: Eukaryota > Metazoa > Arthropoda > Insecta > Hemiptera > Cicadellidae > Homalodisca > Homalodisca vitripennis. The sequence continues at coordinate 296,769 of NW_025776130.1, forward strand.
TAGACAAAAGTCAACGCCGCCGCCTGCCAATAATTGTATTGTCGGCTAACGACATTATTATGAGGGTAACCTTTACCCCGGTCAAGGTCTTATATTGGAAATCCCCACCCGTATGGATTCTCTTTCTTTTCTATAATTTGTAGTTAATTTTTTTTGAATAATCATAATAATAATCATGAATAATTATTAACTATTTGGAACAAACGGATTTTCAATAACAAAACAGCCTATGCCATACATAGTAATATATTTGTTTATTTTCTTACTATGATAAATTTATTACATTTCAGTTGTATACACTGTAAATACTATGCTTCACTGAGGGAAAGATTAAACATTAAACAAGGGTTCAGGGCAGGGTGCGCATAGTATTAAAAGTATAAAATTTTATTCCTAAATTATCGTGATACTCTAACAAATATTACAATATAAAAAAATAAATTATCTCCATTTTATGTATTTTAAAATATTTAAACGGGGCACACAAGTTCTAAGTTACAAAATAAATTTATTTAAAAAAACCGCAAATGGTAAACGTGATTCTAAATTTGTATCTAAGAGTATGACATTTAATATATATTCTCCACCGGGGAAACAATCCAAAACCAAATACGGCACAAACATTCCTAAGCCAGAATAAATTACAATGCTCTAAATTGTACACATTTGAAATTATAACTTGATCGTAGCAGCAAGGTATATACAAATGTCAATCATACTACTCATAGGTTTTATATTTATTTCTGTACTGAAAATTAACTAAATAAAATATGTAAAATCACACAATATTTCATTTGTAATTGTTAATGTAAATTTAGTAGTTTTTAATTTTGTGGTCTACATTTGATATTTTTATACAGTGCGAATCTTTATATATATATATATATATAGTGAAAAATAACTAGGTTATTTGAATATTAATGAAATATGATAGTAATAGAAGTAGTTTATAACCAAACAATCTCATCTGTTTACATTTTAATATAATGATTCATGTTATTTGGACAAAATTTAAGATGTTTTGTAATACGAGTATTTACTACAAGTTGGTATTGTGAAGGAAACAGGATTTTCCGGACATTTGCCATCGTTCGGTGAAACAAGAAATCAGTAACACTACGTTTCGAGATCTGCAATCTGATCTCTTCTTCAGGTAAAGAACTAACCTAATACATAATTACATACTAGGTTAAAATCGTTGTTTCACTGAACGATGGCAAATGTCCGGAAAAATCCTGTTTCCTTCACAATCCTTCCATCGTCAAAAATAACCTTCACACAAAAAGTTGGTATTGGAAATTAAAAGATATTTTGAATGTATTTACATAAAAAAAATAATAAAAAAAATAATGGAAATAGCTTCAACACAAACTTGATATCTACCACAAACCATTTGTTAAACAATGGACGGAAAATCGTTAAGACCCACTCTGAAATAATTATTTGTGTATTTCTGAAAGTGTATAGGCCAAGAATCGATGTTTTTAAAACGTCATATTATTAATACTATCGTAACTGCCGTTTTACAAGGTAAAATATGGCAAAATATTAAATTTTGTCAAGTAGAACATTTTGTAATTTTGATACAGTGATTCCGAAGCGTTTTGTTAAGGATTTAGAACGATAGAAATAAGAAATATTCTAAAAACACAACAATGAGTTAAAAAAAACATCACGTTATTCTGTGATATCATTTAGAATAATATAGCCTAAACAAAAATTATTTCAACATTCATTGAGCAATTGTTAACATTCTATAAACTGTATTAGAACCTAATTAATAATTTTATTTTGGTCCTATTAGAACAAGCATTTTGAGTTCAAAATATATTGAGAAGGTGAATATTCTCTGAAATTTGGACATGACAGCTTTGCAATAAATACCTCCAGATTACTGTCCAACCTAGTACCCTTACCACACACACTTGACTTGCTAATTAGGACCGGTGGATTCCAGGAAGGGCGCGGCGCGATAACTAAAGAAAAACAACACGTCCTGAGGAGCCGCTACCGCTTTGCCCTGCAACCTAGATCTCCAGGTACTTTACGCGAAGGGATGTCTTGTTTTAGGCTTACCAACTTGTGATGGATTTTAGTTATTTTAATAAGCATCATATCGATAATTTCATAAAATTTAAATATTAATCCCACAAATTATTAACGAAGTTATAATTGTATTTCTCCTGTGGATTCCTCAAACGAGTATCCTTGAAAATCTACTTTTAGTTTATGAATAACTTTAATCATGTTGCAGCTTTGTTTTTAATTATGTCAGCTGTTCTAAAAAGACGCGCTTCAGGATAGGGTCATCTGATTAATTTTTAGTTTTCGAAAAATAAATAGAAGATGGAAGCCAATCCTGTATTTTAAAAGTTTTAGTTAAATTTATCATTTAGTTTTAAGTAACGATTTATAACAGATAATAGTTAATTTAATCGTAAAAAATTGTGTTTTAATTGCACCTCTACGGATATCCTAAAATATGTATTATATTATTATGAAAGTAATTGAATTTAAGTTTATTCTCAATCCAAATAATCTCTAACAATATATACATACATACATATGTATATATATATATATATATATATATATATATATATATATATATATAATTTAGGTCTACTGTATTTTCAATCACCAGTATTATTAAATTTATTAATTAGTACTGTAGACACACAAGTAATTTGTTACCCAGCAATTATTTAATAAGAATCAATTATTTATTTATTCGATATTGACTGAAATCTATAGATTGAATTCATTTCCTAGCTCAATTTTTTAAATTGTTATAACTAAACCTGTTCACAGCATGTACTTATATTATGACACAAGATAACTCATTCAGTGTTTCAAGCAAAATTCTATGTATTAATTCCTGAAGGAATCGTATGTTTTTAAGCAAAGGTTTCTGCGAACTCTAGGATGAGACATTCCCAAAGTTTCAAAGGCAACCCACCATGCCGCCAGGTAGCGGTAATTAGTTCCACGTCATCTCACTCTTTTGCGATATTCATGGTAAAAGATAAGTAGGTAAATTTTTATTTAAAGCTTTCCTAGAAAACAAAACACAGGTATGTTCACTTTGTCGCTATCAACTTCGCCAAAGCCGGTGGTTCCAAGTGGAGGAGGTGTAGGAACAACGTCATAGTCACCGATGTTTGTATACTGCTTCCCCGTACTGTCAAGTTAGCCACAGATGGGCAGAATTTCTAATGCCCTGCTATGAACATAGTACAGCCCTTCATCGCATATCTATAAACGAGATATTGTGTATAATCTTGCTGTACTTTATACAATTAAAACTTATTCCTAACACCGTATAGTATAAATAAAACAAAAACATTAGTGGCCTATACATCTTGCTTTGGTGGGGGAAGCAAGGAACGCTTTTAAGCGGCTGAAAGAGAGGCTGGCCGAAGCTTCTCCGGGCGCCGCGGTTTTAGGCTAAAGCCAGCATTATAATGTTAAGATTACAGCCTTAATCTACGCATTTGTATAAAATATGCAAAACTGAAAAATATATGCTACCTAATAAATATTGTAAAGGTCTATGTATTCTATTGTATAATGTTATTTATTGTATTTCATGTTATTTAGTTAAGGTTAGTTCCCATTAATAGAATTTTGGTTTTATAATAGAATTGAAGAAATTTAAAAGCATTTACCCCCCACGGAAATTAGTTTAATGTAACACAGTAATACAGTAGTTTGTGAAGTTCATGTATAAGCATATCGTTGCGGAATTGCATTATGTTTTTAGAAACCCACGCCTCCATCTTGCTTCATACTATTTGAAGTAGGCGGTTTATCAATGTTTTTCTCGTGGTAGGGCTCGTACTCAACGATTCGTAGTGAATGTGGTTCTAAATTCTGCAATTCTTTTCCTTCATTCACTTGAAATGTTTTTTATTATGCACGTTATCGTGGTACCCTCGATTTTAGTTGCTTACTTTTGACAGATAAAGCATAAGGCACGAACACTATTTCTCTCCACCCGCATAATTAATTATGTCTCTCACCCTTGTAAATCAGAACGAGATCTCTCTGTTTAAGCCATCAGACCAAGTTTCGTTAGATATGTAAGACGAAGGTATATATTAGACTCATCTAAATAAATTATAGGGCTTCCTTTGATGCTCCCCATAATGTTGTAATGCTATGAAATAAGTTATACTAATTTCTTTGATGTCTGGATTCTCAATTAGGACTTTCCTCTTGTTTGATTTCCTTCGCCTAATAAACATCGAGGCCCTTAATATTCACCTCAAACTATTCTCACTGCCCCGGATATTTATTTTTACCATTAGCGCTTCCCTCAATTGTTTTTAGTCGATATCTGACGTTTTATAATGTGAAATTGTACACTTATCGAGTCATCTAAATAAGTAACAGTTCTACGTCGTCAGTTTCTTTGTGTAGTATAATTAGCCTTGCACTGATTACTAACCTTTAATTTTTAAGCTCACCGTGTATTTGAGTCACAACTCGCTCTGACACACCAGTTGGTGGAGCAGTTTTTAGACGAGCTTTTGCAACACATAATTGTGTTAAAAAACATCTTTTGACAAAATACAATCATCCTATTTAGTATTAGAAGTGAATTATAAACTTTACATTCTTCTCATAACAGCCCGGGTTGTACAAAGAATATGTTGTCTTGTAAAGATCCTTAATTAATAAGTATTCAATGTTTATTTATAGCTAACAGTTTACCTATTAAATGGATTCCATTATTTATTTTCTTGAAAAAACCAAAAAATAATTATCAAAAATGCAAATCTATAAATAAGCTTATATTAAAATATGAGGTTAAGATCTTTGAGAGTAAAGCAAAAAATAAAATAAACGAGTGAATTAAATTAATGAAACCTAATGCCCTACAACAGAATCTTATTTTAAAATAAACATTGTCATATGTGAAGTTAAATGATTGGTTACAAAATAAGTAAAAGTTCCTATAGATTGAATAATAAAATGTGAAATGTCAATATTCTTTATTTTAAAGTAAATTTTTACATTTTAAACACTATTTAAGAAATATTAAAATTAAATACAATATTTTATAGTTCAGAAAATTTCCTTGATATTCTGAAGTGCTCACCCCTTATATAATTTATACACAGGGTTAAAAAGTAAAAACACAGATGATATAAAAACAATTTTATTTTGTAAAATATTTTTAACATATAGGAATCCTATTTTAACAAATAAAAAATTGTGAAGTACAGCGCTATTCTAATACATATTTTGTCATAAGAGTTGATAAAATAATATGATCTATAAGATATTAAAATTATTATATGTACATATATACATGTTTACTGTAGAGAATTTATATACAATTTGGTACATGCTTAATTATATATATATATATATATATATATATATATATATATATAAAACGTGTTAGCTGAACGTATATATAATACAATACAATATATCTTAACCTACATGGTAGTTGTTGCTATTATATACAAATACATATTTTTACAGTTATAAACAGCACATATAACAAGAAATTGGTGAAATTGTTGTTAAAAAAGGATTTCTTACTTATTAATGCAAGAATAAAATTTAATAATGTGTACGTAAAAACCTTTACAATAAAAAACGTACATTGTTCTCAAAGTTAATACCTGTTTGAAAGATTTTTAAGCCAGCAAACATGTTAAACATTATTTATTAAATTTAGGCCTACAAATATTTTAAGAAAAAAAAATCATTATAGGCTATCATCCATCATTGGCAAGTGTATATATAGACGAAAACATATACTTTCAAACTGAAAAAATTAATCATAATTTCAGAAAATAATATGTTCACAATTAGCAAAAAAGACAGGCTTTAAAGAAGCACTGAATGCACAGTTTGTTAATACATCATTGTTTACAGAGGAAAATTAAAGAAAGTATCTTTAAACTAACGAAATTGAGTTAATTACTGAGTCATGTCAAATGTACCTATATGCTGTCTATAAACCTCAATTTATGTATATTAATTTACAAATATGTCAAATAAATTGGTAATAAATCCACAAATTTGTACAACATTTTTATATTAACAATATTTACATTTCTTTTAATTTCAGGTTACACTAATTTGATTCGCTGATGTACGCATCTAATTCAGCAACTAACTCTGCCGTAGTTGGTATAGTGTTTTTCGCTCCTTGTCCATCGCCTCTTTTGTCGCCATGACCACTCCTTTTGATACCTGCAACAGGAAATATTAAACATGAGCAAACTACTATAGATATAATTACGATTAACTTCGTTAGAATTATTTATTATTTTAATTGAACAAAATGTTTATATCAGTGTGAATAAATGAGTGAATTTGACAACAACTATGAGTTTTCGTATTGATATGACCATAAGTAGCAATAAAAGTAACGAGAACGCTGATAGTCTATGGAGCTTTAATCTATGTGGTTATCCGACTTTGGTAGATTAATAAAAAAATTTAAAATGAAATATTAAACTTTACTGAATATTACTATCACAGCGATGAACAGTAAAACATTATTAATCAAATATTTAACTAGTAAAAACTTCTATAACAGATCAAGAAAAATTTACTACTTAAAACTGTTATTTTACAAACTTTATAATTTATAGTTTTACCAACAATCAAATCCATATTTTTAATACTTACCTACGTAGGTTTTCAATAGTTATACGGAAACCTATCCTTTTAATATCAGTACAGGATGATAGAATATACATATATTTCCATTAAAATATTTACTCACCACCATGGTCAAAACGTCCAGCACTAGTCCTGCGGGTGAAGACTTCGCTGACTCGGTTGGCTTGCTGCTTCACAACGCCAACATCAGAAGTGGTTATTTCAATGCGCATGGGCCGACCTGTACAATTTAAACATATATAAATGGTTTATATAGGAATAATGAAATTTGTTTCATTATGTCTTCTATTACTTTAAGACGGGGGAATAATAACATAGAAACAGTATTTGGTACAAGAGGGATTGAGTTAGACAAACACCTTTAGGGGTAATTAATTATATTCGCTACATTATTCTGCAAGAATTTCTGTTACAAAACTTATTTGCGTTAATCTTCTTTAATTTAATATTATTTATTTACTGTGTTACAACTGCAATTCAATAATAAAGAAAGTGAAAGTCTATAACAAAATCCTTGAAATATGGGGAGTTTCTTAAAACATAACGATAATAAATATTTCAAAATGGGTATCTTTTCATTCGTAATTCATTGTAACAAGTAATTAAATATGAAACATGCTATACTCACCATCTAAAGGAACTCTGTTGTAATGTTTCATAGCCCTGACAGCGTCTGATTTTCTCTCAAATACGACGTACGCCGAGCCCATGGAGCGACCAGACTTGTCATAATTCACTGTTGCACTGTGTAGTGAACCAAAGTCTGAGAAGAGCACCTGGAAAAAAGAAACAAGGATATTACACTATTATATTGACGGATAATTACAGAAATATGTATATAAGTTCCTGTGAATCCACCATAACAATTCTCAAATCTTTGGTTCCGGTTTAGGATATACTGATTAAAATGTTTTAAAAGTATTATACTTTATATATAATATCTCCTGGAGAAAAAAGAGTTGCAAACTATTAAAACTACAAACAATAATAGGAATAGTACAAAAGTTTTTGTGAATACATCATAACAAATAATATATTGAATACAAGTTAAAAAAAAATACAATACTTTATGCACATAAATGTAAGTAAATTTACCTAAATCTGCTATAAAAATTTAAAAAGGTTTAAAAGAATAGTTATTGAAGCTAAAACGTCTGATGTACAGCAATTTACTAAATGGTACTTTTACTAAGCCTTGGAATAATGAAAATTAACGTATTATTAGTATAAAGATACTAATAATATCTGTACCTTGTGCATGAAAAAGGTTCTTCACGAGGAAAAGGGCCTTCAATGCGAATCTAAATGTGAGAGATGGTTCCACGCCGCTTGTGTTAATGTCTCCGACTCGGAATACCGGAAACTCTCGGCCGATAACAAAAAAAAATGGGTCTGTAACAGATACGATTGTGTTGAACTCCTAAATCACCCACTGAACTACCTAATTAAGAAACTTGAGACTGTATCGTCACAGATGGAGGCATTAATTGCCAACGTTGGTAATTTAACTGCTTTATCTACTGACATTACCTCTATTAAGAACCAACTGACCCAGGTCAGTGACAGTTTAACCAGTTTGGAGCCCCGCATCTGCGACTCAGAAGACAGAATCAAGTCATTGGAGGACCAGGTCAAAGATCTCAAAAATATTGAATACACCTACCCCAATGTTGAAAATGTCGTTGAAGAAATCAACGACCGGGAACGTCGTTCTCGCAACATAATTATCTATAATCTCCCCGAGAGTTTTGAGCAATACAGTTTCTGCCAGAATTGAGCATGACAACCTTCTCATATCAAAGCTGACCTCCCACTTTGGCGATTCCGAGCTTGATTATTCCTTCAAGTCATATCGTATTGGCCGCCCATCAAAAGGCAAATCCAGACCTCTTAAGGTCATCTTCGGGAATTCCAGCACCGTCATTGACTTTTGTAAAACATTTGATAGAGCTAAGCTCAAAGACCTAAGTCCCGATCTGCATGACACTACTGTCTCACGTGACCGCACTCCCGCCGAAAGGAAATACCTAAACGAGTTAAGAGCTACCTTAAAAAGCAGAACCGAAGGTGGGGAGACTGATTTGACCATAAAATTTCTCAACGGCATTCCAAAGATTGTTAAAAATGCGCCAAAAAACGACTGATTCTCGGATCTGAAAAACTATTATTGTATTATCAGAATGTGAATGGGCTACGCTCCAAATTAACTGAGTTGCGGAATGCTGTCGCCGCTTGCGTCTATGACATCATTATCTTAACAGAAACAAATTTGTCCCCGGACATTGCTGATAACGAACTGGAGTTATCGGGTTTCAATGTTTTTCGGAGGGATAGATCTCTGCTTACTAGTACTAAGAAGAGTGGCGGCGGCGTCCTAGTTGCTACCAGGTCAGATCTTCACATTAGAACCATCAACTCCTCTGTCGCTGATGTGGAGTCTCTATTCTTGTCTATTTCTACAGTTACTTCCCCTATTTTAGTCTGCGGCGTATACATTCCGCCTCAACAGCCTGCTTCAGTATATGAACGGTTCTGTGTGTCTGTTGACGAAGTCTTCTCTTCCTGTCCCACTTCTTGCTGTTTTCTTCTTGCTGGTGATTTCAACCTTCCCGATGTGAACTGGACTGCTTCCGTTCCTGTTTCTACAAGTGGCGGCTCTCAACATATGATAGATATGGCAACTGGTTTTGAATTGACCCAGTGCAACAAGATCTCAAACGTGCGAAATGTCACCCTTGATCTCATTTTCTCTACGGACCACTCACTTGATGTTATGCCAGCCCTGGATCTCCTTCTACCCGAGGAACCTGCTCACCCAGCTCTGCATTGTGGAGTCTGTCTACCCACAATGTTGCCTCCGGCCCACTCTACTACCTACAACTTTCTGCATTGTGATATCGATCAAATCTCTAGAAAACTCAATTACCTCCTTGGGCCTGTTGCCTTCCAACCCCCTGATATTGTTAAATACTTTGAGCTTATGACGGAACTTATTAGAGAAACTGTTCTTGAATTTACACCCACTAAGAGATCTGGCAAGTCCTGCTTTCCATGCTGGATGTCTCCTGAACTTAAGCAACTAGTTGTAAAGAAAAAACTTGCTCATAAAAAATACAAAGCTACCTCGAACCCAACCCATTACAACGAATTTAAAAATCTAAGATCTGCATGCAAGAGATTGAGTGGTAGATGCTACTCTAACTACATTGCTAATGTTAACTGCTTGATACCTCGCAACATTAAATCTTTCTGGAGCTTCATTAACACCTTGAAGATTTCCTCCAAATCTACTGATTCGTACCATCTTGACGGCGCAGTCGAATCATCTCCGGAGGGGATCTGTAACCTCTTTGCTAATCATTTTTCATCAGTCTTTACAAATGATGTCGGCCCCCTCCCGGACTACGAATTCGATGAATCTGTTAACTTATCCGAATGTGTGCTCGTCGAGTCAGATGTGGAGAGGAAGTTGGCGTCTCTGGATCCATACAAGGGGACTGGTCCCGATTCTATCCCCCCTATTGTACTTAAACACTGCTGTACTTTACTTGCGCCCCATTTGACTGTTTTGTTCAACGGTTTTCTGAAGATTGGCACCTTTCCCGACTGTTTGAAAACTAGTTTTGTGGTCCCCATCCATAAATCCTCTGATATCTCGGATGTTAAGAATTATAGACCAATAGTTATTCAACCAGCGCTGGGCAAGGTCTTTGAAGCCTTAGTACTCGATCGAATCAGTTTCAGCTGCAAAAGTCTCCTAAACTCCGAACAGCATGGGTTTTCACGGGGAAGATCAATTACTACGAATCTTGTTCTATACGACCATTATATTCGATCTTCCTTCAGCGCCGGCAATCAGGTTGATAGTATCTACTTGGACTTTAGCAAAGCCTTCGACACCGTGAGTCATCGTCATCTGGTTGCGAAACTACGTGCCTATGGGTTTATGGGCAGCCTCCTACGCTGGCTTCATTCATACCTTACCGATCGGATGTTAATGGTTAGATCTTCTGGTGGTTTTTCCCAGCCCTTTCATGCTTCATCGGGTGTCCCCCAAGGTTCACATCTCGGCCCCTTTCGTTTTTGCATCTTTCTAAGCGACATCACCAAATGTATCAGTTCTGACTACCTTATGTTTGCTGATGATATCAAAATCTTTACTTCTGTTAGTTCCATTGATGACTGCCACAGACTTCAGGTCAGTCTGCGTAGTATCTACGATTGGTGTGGTTGGAACAGCATGAAACTTAATATTAAGAAATGTCACGCCATATCCTTTCATCGTTCCGCTGGATTCATCCACTATGAGTACTCGCTTGATGGTTCATCGTTGGAGAGAGCTTATTCCAGACGTGATTTAGGTGTTATCCTGTCTGCCAACCTGAGCCCAAATGACCACATAGACTCAATCATTAACAAGGCTTCTCGGATGCTCGGATTTGTTATCAGGACTTCAAGAAAGGGACTTAGCATCGAAGCAATGAAAACAGTGTATGTGTCCTTGGTAAGATCTGTATTGGAGTTTGGCAGTGTAGTGTGGTCACCTTATTAACTAGGTCAGATTCAAAGACTGCAACGAATTCAGGATAGGTTTGTGCGTGTGGTCGGGGTCAGATTGGGTTTCGAGTATTTGGATGTGCCGGTGCGTGCTGTGGAAGAGTTTCTGGGCCTGAATCCTCTCATTGTGAGAAGGCAGTTGCACGACCTGACATTTCTTCAGAGGGTGCTTGTTGGTGATCTGGACTGTCCTGCCTTGCTTCGTTTGATCAACATCAGAGTTCCCGGCCGGACTCGCTCCGCGGGCTTCTTCTGCCGTCCCTCATGTTCTACCAACCATGAATTGAACCATGAATTGAACAGCGTCATCCCTCGTCTGCACAGGCTTGGAAATCTGGTCTCCGCGAACTATGATTTCTTCTACGACAGCACCTCTAGTCTGAGGACTTTATTCCTATCCTTAGAGCACTGACTTCCGAAATCTATAACCAATAGCGGCACTTAACTGATTTCGGGTGTACTTCATTAACAAAGCTCATATCTGTCTTTATTATTTATTGTATTGTATTTATTTTAATCGTCTCTTAGGCTATTGTGTATTCGGCATCTTCTGTTATTAATTATTTAAATTGTTATGTATTTATCTTTTCCGTAGCATGTTCAAGTTGTTACGTATTTGTAGTAGTTACTAGTATATATTACATTGTTAATTTTTCATAATCTATTAGTGTTATCGTTGACTATCATTATGTTGTTATCAATTGTTTTCGTCTTCTGTTATTAATTATTTAAATTGTTATGTATTTATCTTTTCCGTAGCATGTTCAAGTTGTTACGTATTTATAAAAGTTACTAGTATATATTACATTGTTAATTTTTCATAGTCTATTAGTGTTATCGTTGACTATCATTATGTTGTTATCAATTGTTTTCGTTTCTGGTTCTTGGTGTTACTCATATATCTAGTTATGTTATTTTCATTAAGGATCTAGCTTTTTACTGTACAATTTTGTTAATGTTACTTATTAGTGTTTTCGTTGTCTATCTTATGTTGTAATCAATTGTATTCGTTTCTGGTATTTAGTGTCACTCATCTATCCAGTTTGTTATTTTCATTAAGTATCTAGCTTTTTACTATACAATCTTGTTAATATTACTTATTATATATTTATCCATAATCTAATTGTAGTCATGATGGCTTTTATTTTATTATTGCAGACTGCCATCTGCAATCTGTGTTTAGTTTTGTAATTGGCGTATTGCCGTGAATATATATAAATAAATAAATAAATAAAGATAGTAGAACTACACATAATGTTATCATTGGGTCCTATACAATAATTAACCTGACATATGTGCCTTTAGTTTTGGCTTCATATATATATATATATATATTTATCCGTGTAAAGCATTTCGCTGTGTAAAATATTTACATAAAGCTGAAATTGTAAGAAATTGTCTATGGATGTTACATTTAAAAATTTTTCTTACCTGGATGTCTGAATTTGATACTCCATAGTCCAGGTTTGAGATGACTAGTTTTGTACGACCACCTGCCTTGCTTAGACTTCCTGATCCCCTCCTCTTGTTGAAGGTCCGGTCATCGTACAGATCATGCTGCGAGCGGCTGCTGATATCGCCAGAAGGCTGAAAGTAATTACTTGATTAAAGCCATGGATGAGTTACTAACAGAATTTCATTCAATGAAATGTTTCTATAAGCACTTAATTTTAAGATATTACAAATTAAAAAAAAAAAACAAAACAAAACAAAGAACTAAACTTAAATTGTTCTGTGGACATAACCTCAACCAGAGTTCCTAATCATTTGTAAAATCTGTTAGATATACCATATGTTAGGCATATATATATATATATATATAATTCTGGTTCAACAATTACTTTAATTATTATTTTAATTTTAGCAATTGAATAATTGCAACTGGATTAGGCAATAATATTTTGATGAAACAAGGATTTCAATAAAAGTTTTGACTTATTTAAGACTAATAAGTAAAAAATAATAATAAAAACACAAGTTGGCCTATCTATTTTATATACTAGTCGTAAAGACTGAAAATAAAAAACTTTATATTTAAAAATTTAAGCCTAATCACTATATCATATTTTTTTTTAAATTTATAACTGATATATATGTGTGTGTGTGTGTGTGTGTGTGTGTTGTGTGGAACCTCATTCTAAAACACTAATTGTTCCGTTCCTAGAAAAATTCCAGAACATTTGTACACATTAAAACTTCAATAATTGAAATGATAAAAATATACTGTACATTTACTAAGAATAAACATCGTAATGAATTCAAATTTTTAGTCAGTTAAATTGCATCTCAATTACAATAGGGAACAAAATAAGAAAATTTGGGAATTGTTATATAACTACTAAAATTATCCTTTAAAAAATACTGCTGTTTAGGTAATGAAAACCAATAAATAATTAGACTAACATATTATAAATTAAAAACCAGGTGGTTAAGTATCTATTTACATTTAAAAACTATATGTTAACTATACTAAAAACCCTATAATATTTAGTTCAGGCCGACAGTTAGTCATTCAATTATATCAATTATAGTGTAGGCCTTTAATATAGGCATAAAAACTAGACAAGACGAACCCATTGGCAATAGCAGGATAATCTTATTATTTTTCCTAACTAAAGTGTCAAATGGAAAGTGTACTTACTTGATAGAAGGGAGTTCTCGCTGCAGAATTAAATCTGTTTCTCCTGCTTCTCATGGGTCCTCCACTACCACTGGCGCTGCTGTGAGTTGCTCCAACCTGACGAAAAACTTCACGTCCGCGATCTCTTCTTGCAGGGTTCTTTAATTCCTTGCACTGATTAATTATATCGTTTAAACTCATTTCTAACTTATCCGTCATGATGGACTAAGTTCCGCTCTCCTACACACAATAACGAATAAACTACTTGGAAAGTATTAGTTATGCTCAAAACAAGCTTTAATGTGAGAATATTAAATCGCACTCGGATATAATTATTGTACAAAACACTCGCTAATATAATCGAAATTTAATTTTATAGTTGTTCAAAAACAAACCATAGGCTCCCGATGTTACTTAGTCGACTGTCAAGCAACGAATGAAGGAAATGGTGTTGGGTGGAGGGGGGCCAGAAAACAAGATGGCGCGCGCATCCCTGCCGTGACGTCACGCATAGAACAAGAAAACCAGTTTTCCCCCTCCAGCGTGCACCCATAGAACTGTGACCGTGGACATTGTTATAGTATGGAATCTGTATTTTATACATTATTATAAAATGTAAGCTAATTATTATGCTACAAATAATTAATAATTTATAAATCTGGTGGTTATTTTACTCCTAATTAAAAGACAATTTTTGTACCTGTAAATAGTGTAAAAGTGAGACTTATCATGATATTGTAACAAGTACTATTACAATATAAAAAAATAAATTATCTCCATTTTATAAATATATGACAGTGGTACACGGGTTCTCTTTTCCAAAATTAAAATTATTTTAAAAACCACAATTGGGTACACGTAATTTCTAAATTGTTATCTTAGATTATGATTTTTGACATAGCCTATGTTTTCCACCAGGCAACAATTTAAAACCAGATTTGGCACATAAATTCTAATCCAGAATAAATTACAATGCTTGAAATTGTTTACTTTTGTAATAATACCTTGCTTGTAGCAGCAAAGGCATATATAAATGCCAATCATACAACTCATATGTTTTATATTATTTAACTGTACTGAATATATAAGTAAATAAAAATGTACAATTACACAGGGTTTAATTTGTAACTGTCATTACTGTTAATTTAATAGTTTTTAATGTTGTAGTCTACATTTAATATTTTTAAACAGTACGAATATGTATATTTACTGTAAATAATAACAAAGTTATTTAAATATGAATGAAATACGATAGTAATACAAGTAGTTTATAACTAAACAATCTCATTTGTTTATATTTTAGTATAACCTTTCATGTTATGTAAACAGATTTATAGATATTGTCTAATATTTATTACAGTTGGTACTGCATATTAGAAGATATTTGAGTGTATATACATAAGAAATATTAAAAAAATAACATAAACTGCTTAAACACAAACTTGATATCTACCACAATCTATTTGTTAATGGAATAGCGGGAAATCGCTAAGACCCACTGTCCAATTAACATTTTGTATTTGTAAAAGTATATAAGTCAAGATTCGATGTTTTTAAAACCTCGTACCATTATTACTTATGTAACTGACGTTTTACAAGTTTTAATCTAGTAAAAAATTAAATGTTCTCAAGTAGAACCTTATGTAATTTTGTTGCAGTGATTCCGAAGCATAACATTTTGTTAAGGATTTAGAACGAGAGAATTAAGAAATATATAAAAAAACACCATAATGCGTTGAAACAAGTCTTGTTATAACGTGATATAATTGAGAATAATATAGCCTAAGTCAAAGTTTTATGATAATAATTTTTATATATGTAAAAAGCTACATTTTTATCTCTCGACAAACAATATCATTGTATTTTTGTTGAACTCCAAAAATATAATACTTTTACAAAATAATTACGAAAAAAGATATCTTAGCATTTATTGAGCAATTGTTAACATTCCATAAACTGTATTCGAATCAAATTAATAATTAGATTTCGGTCCTATTAAAACAGCGTTTTAAGTTTAAAGTATTTTAAGTAGGTGAAAATTCTCTGAAATTTGGACATGACAGCTTTGCAATACAACCCTCCAGATTACTGGGTAACTTAGTACCCTAAGTAACACACACACTTGACTTGCTAATTAGGCCCGGTAGATTCCAGGAAGGGCACGGTGCGATAACTGCAGGAAAACAACACGTCCTGAAGAGCCGCTACCGCTTTATCCGGCTACCTAGATCTCCAGGTAGCTACTTTACGCGAAGGGATGTCTTGTTTTAGGCTTACTAACGTGTGATAGATTTTATTTATTTTAATAAGCGTCATATCAATATTTTCATAAAATTTAAATATTAATCCCACAAATTATCAACGAAGTTATTGTATTTCTACTGTGGATTCCTCAAACGATTATCCTTGAAATTCTTCCCAATTTACTTTAAGTTTATGACTTGCCAAGATAATATTGGAGCTTTGTTTTTTACTGATGTCAGCTGTTTTAAAAAGACGTGCTTCAGGATAGGGTCATCTGATTAATTGTTAGCGTTTGAAAATAATTGGAAGAAGGAAGCCGATCCTGTATTATGATTTTAGTACATACTATTTTCGTTCCATAGAAAACGTCCCAGAGTATTAGATATATAAAAGTTTTAGTTAAATTACACTAATCAGTTTTAAGTAACTATTTATAACAAATAGGAGTTATTTTCATCGTGCAACAATTGTGTTTTATTTACACCCCAGAGGATATCCTAATATATGTATTATAATGTTATGAAAGTAATAACATTTCTTTTCTAAGTTTGATCTCATTTAAAATAACCTATTATAATAATTATAAATTAGGTCATCTGTATTTTAAAATTACAAGTATTATTAAATCTATTGATTAGTACAGTAGACACACAAGTAATTTGTTACCCAGCAGTTATTTAATTACAATTAATTATTTATTCGATATTGACTCAAATCTATTGATTGAAATTTATTTCCTAGCTCAATTTATTACATTTTTATAACTAAAAACTGTTCACAGCATGTACTTATATTATGATACAAGATTATTCATTTAGTGTTATAACAAAATTCTATGTATTAATTCCTGAAGGAATCTTATGTTCCAAGCAAATGTTTCGGCGAACTGTAGAATGAGTCATTCCCAAAATTTCAAAGGCGACCCACCAAGCCGTCAGGTAGCGGTAATTAGTTCCACGTCATCTCACCCTTTTGGGGAATTCATGGTAACAGATAGGTAGGTGAATTTTTATTTCAATCTTTCCTAGAAAACAAAACACAGGTATGTTCACCTTGTTGGTCACTATCAACTACTTCAAAGCCGGTGGTTCCAAATGGAGGAGGTGTAGGAACAAAGTCATAGTCACCGATGTTTCTATACTGGTCCCTCGTACAATCAAGTTAGCCACAGATGGGCAGAATTTAAGCCCTGCTATGAACATCGTTCAGCCCTTCTTCGCATATCTATAAACTAGATCTTGTGTATAATATTGCTATACATTATTCAATTAGAACATATTTCTAACACTGTATAGACTAATTAAAACAAAAACATTAGTAGCCTATCTATCTTGGTTTGGTGGGGTAAAAAAGGAACACTTTTAAGCCACTGAAAGAGGAGCTGGCAGAAGCTTCTCCAGGCGCCGCGGTTATAGGCTAAAGCCTGAATATTAATGGATGGCTTATGTTATCTTATAGTGGGGTAACAAAAACACACCAATATGAAAATGACATTGTTTAATTCATCATAATTGCAAAGAAAGTTACAGAAAATGTCTTACAAAACATTTTCAGGCCTAATTGGATAGTGAAAATTAGTCAATTTTTAAGAACAGATGGAAAAGTATGATGTCCCCTTGTTACTTTAACAGGGTTTACAATGGTGATTATATCAGAAATACTAATGTCCATCACATCATCAACAGAAGGAAAAATGTAATCGTTTTTCACTGACTTTGAACTTTCGCGAAAAAATTTTACTGTGAGAGTTTTTTCCTCAGGTTGTATATTTTGTATGAGAGAATAGAATTGCTTTGTCACTTGTTTTTTTTTGTGTTGCCATTAAATAACAGTTCTGTAACTACAAACATGCCTGGCTTGAGATCTTTAATTTTTACAGGAGATTTCTTTGCCATAGACGATGTTTCTGAAAAAGAAGCTTCTTCCTTGTCAAAATCTACATCTGTTAAATCACTTAATATTAAATCCGAATCAGAATCCTTAAGTGAAACCTCAATATCACTTTCATCACTTGAATCACTAAAATAGTTTTGCCTTTTTTTCTTTGAGGTGCTTGGTTTTTGAATTTGATCCTGTAATGCAACATTGCCTTCGGCAGAATCAAACCCTTCAGTACTTCTTCCAGGAGGAACATTGAGCCTCTTCTTCTTTATTTTTCTTTGTGGTTCAGTCTCCTTTCTTCTACTCTAAATAGCTTTGAAATGATTCCACCCAATTGTTGCTAGAGTTTGCATCATTTTCAAAATTACAGTACGCGCGCTGAAGGTTCGGCCCTGTCGTTGCCCTACTAACCAAATAAAAACATTGACTCTCCAATGATCCGTCACGGACGGCAATGTTTAATTCTCGCTCGACAATCAACTTATGGTTAGACCAACTTCCTGTACAAATAAAATTCTGAAACTTCGCAGATCTATGTCCCTGCGTATGCCAATGCTAATGGATGTATTAAGTTTCAATGTTTTATTACTTTTCTTCAATAAAATATATTTTAAAATTAACTGTGCCAAAATTGTGAAACAAAAAAAGTTTGTATGTGAGGATTTTTTTTATTATTTGGTCAGGAAACTTTCACCAGCGGGAAAGTTTTTCTGAATGAACTGAATTTAATTTTAGATTTAACTTTTTTCAGATACATAGTTTAGGTTAGCCGTAACTTAGTCTGAAGTGGAATGTATCACCGACACCGCTGCCCTACAGTTTATGGCCCCATTCACGTAAATGCAACACGGCAATACCATTTGAAAGTTTAACATTGAATCATTTTGCAATAGTTTATTTTTGAAAAAAAAAAACACTTTAGGCCATAGTGGTGATCTGTGATAAACTAAAAGTTTAAACTTTAATGAAATTATGTTGAATTTCATTGTATTATATTCGAATAGAAAGTGTTTTGGTGTGTATTGTTTATACACTAATTTTATGACAGATGAATGAATACGAAACACTGATGTATAAAGAATCCTGAGAACAGGGACAATAAATATTCAGACTGCAGCGGGCCAAACATTGGCGGATTTCTGCAGAACAGTTGTTATACCGGGCAATCCACCCGTCCCCCGCCATAGTCTGCTCGGTTGACTCGGAGCCGAACCTTCAGCGCGCGTACTGTACCTTGGTCTTTTCCTCCTGGGAGCCTTTTTAACACTTGTTGACGATCCATAGGAACAATGCCAGCACCTTTAAATCCACTTTTAAATTTTTTTAAATGTTTTCCTCACCCATATCATTAATACATTTTTATAAGATGCGTGGAAACTTGTCCTTTGGCACGATACCACGGTTTTTCTCTTTCCACTCATTTAAGGTTTGACGCCACTTGATCTTAAAGGGTCTAAAAAAGGCTACATCCAAAGGTTGGGTGTATTGGGTGCTGTTGGGTGGTAACAGAATATACTTGTTGTTGTATACAGATGTTGTTTTTCTTGCATTCATCAATTATGTAGGCAGATATGTGGCTTGAAAGATTATTCACCGATTAACACTTTTGCCACATCTTTGTCAAACTTCCGGAAGTACGGAAGGGCTATTTTACAAAACCAATCCTCGAAAACTTCAAGGGTAAACCACCCACTTTTCGACCTATTATATACAGTACCTAGTGACCATTCTCAGTCCAAGTGTCGTGTAGATGGCTTGCCTTATATGTAATATAAGGAGGAAGCATTTGCCCATCAGCATTCCCCGAAAACATAACGGATGTGCTCGATTTTGAGGAATCAACAATTTTCTCTGGATGGCGTGTTCCTCTTCTTACTAAAACTTTTTTTGTACCTGGATCATCTGTCATATTCGTTTCATCATAGTTGGCGATCATACATGGTTCAACATCTTTGAGAGAAATCGAGAGCTCATCGAAATATTCATTTATTGTATCACTATTTACAGCCGCTCTACTTCGGTTGATATTTTGACACAACCTGGTTGAAAGGACATGATGATGTCTTTTTAGAAAAGACATTACAAAATCAATACCTGGCATGTTGTTCTTGAATCGAGTAACACTACGTCCACTGCGGTCCAAAAATCCTTTTATGATTAACCTAATGTCTAAAACTGTTAGTGGGAATCTCCATTCCTCGGACATGCTGAGTCATTCTGCTAAAATGAGTTGGTCGTCAACACTCAAAGTAAAAGGCCTTCCAACCTTTCTAGTATTTCCTTTTACTGCTGTAGTCAAGGCGAATCTTGACACTCCAAATTGTTCTGCAACCTTTCTTAACGAAACACCTTTCTTAACTTCTTCCACTGCTTTGGCTAGTGCATCATCGGTGTAATCTTTGTATTTCCTAGCCCCAATTGGTCTTTTATAGTTTCTAGCCATTATGAGACCTTAAACAAACAAAAAATGTAGTTACATGTATTTTGTTCTTTATATAGTATAAAAATGTTGTATGAGGTAACAAATGCCACTTTTGTTTTGTGGCCTTTGTTACCCCAACTGCAAAACAGCTTTGGAAAAAAAAAATATTGATAGATACTAACCTAAAATAACTAGTATCACTGTTTATACACAGTTTGAGGTTAGGAAAACAAACAGCTACAATTCTTTTGATCCAAAACTGTAACCGGGATCAATAAAGTTATTACATGTTTGAAAAATGATAAATTTAACTCAAAATTTAAAGAAATATTTCAACTTACCTTTCAAAACCAAACTTTTCAATAAATAGTCGATAAATCTGACGTCAAATAACAATCCACTTTCAGCTAAGACACACTAAACAGCTCAGACAGTGTTTACTAACATTTTAAATCAAAATATACCATGTATATTGGCATTTGTTACCCCAGCGGCTTTAGTAACCCTCAACTTCGGTACTCCTGCCAGTTTCAAAATACGATCAATTGTAATAGAGAGTATAGAGCAGCAGTAGTGAGCCTGACACCTCTGCCGATACAGATAACATGAGGTAACACACTCAGCAACATGATCTACCTGTAAAGGGATACTCCTGCCAGTTTCAAAATACGATCAATTGTAAAAGAGAGCATAGATCAGCAGTAGTGAGCCTGACACTTCTGCCGATACAGATAACATGAGCTAACACAGCAACATGATCTACCTGTAAAGGGATACTCCTGCCAGTTTCAAAATACGATCAATTGTAAAAGAGAGCATAGATCAGCAGTAGTGAGCCTGACACCTCTGCCGATACAGATAACATGAGGTAACACACTCAGCAACATGATCTACCTGTAAAGGGATACTCCTGCCAGTTTCAAAATACGATCAATTGTAATAGAGAGCATAGAGCAGCAGTAGTGAGCCTGACACCTCTGCTGATACAGATAACATGAGGTAACACACTCAGCAACATGATCTACCTGTAAAGGGATACTCCTGCCAGTTTCAAAATACGATCAATTGTAATAGAGAGCATAGATCAGCAGTAGTGAGCCTGACACCTCTGCCGATACAGATAACATGAGGTAACACACTCAGCAACATGATCTACCTGTAAAGGGATACTCCTACCAGTTTCAAAATACGATCAATTGTAATAGAGAGCATAGAGCAGCAGTAGTGAGCCTGACACCTCTGCCGATACAGATAACATGAGGTAACACACTCAGCAACATGATCTACCTGTAAAGGGATACTCCTGCCAGTTTCAAAATACGATCAATTGTAATAGAGAGCATAGAGCAGCAGTAGTGAGCCTGACACCTCTGCTGATACAGATAACATGAGGTAACACACTCAGCAACATGATCTACCTGTAAAGGGATACTCCTGCCAGTTTCAAAATACGATCAATTGTAATAGAGAGCATAGAGCAGCAGTAGTGAGCCTGACACCTCTGCTGATACAGATAACATGAGCCAACACACTCAGCAACATGATCTACCTGTAAAGGGATACTCCTGCCAGTTTCAAAATACGATCAATTGTAATAGAGAGCATAGAGCAGCAGTAGTGAGCCTGACACCTCTGCCGATACAGATAACATGAGCCAACACACTCAGCAACATGATCTACCTGTAAAGGGATACTCCTACCAGTTTCAAAATACGATCAATTGTAAAAGAGAGCATAGAGCAGCAGTAGTGAGCCTGACACCTCTGCCGATACAGATAACATGAGGTAACACACTCAGCAACATGATCTACCTGTAAAGGGATACTCCTACCAGTTTCAAAATACGATCAATTGTAAAAGAGAGCATAGAGCAGCAGTAGTGAGCCTGACACCTCTGCCGATACAGATAACATGAGGTAACACACTCAGCAACATGATCTACCTGTAAAGGGATACTCCTACCAGTTTCAAAATACGATCAATTGTAATAGAGAGCATAGAGCAGCAGTAGTGAGCCTGACACCTCTGCCGATACAGATAACATGAGCCAACACACTCAGCAACATGATCTACCTGTTAGTACTACTGATTGAATAAAGACAGTAGCCTATCTCTACCTTACTGAAGACAGCGACACATAGCAGACGTTTGGCGTCGGCAACTGTGGTAACACAATGTTTTGTCTCATTACAGGAGTTTTTGCTATTTGAGAACAGTAGAGAACCCATTGTATGATTCAGTTAGGTTGCAGGTGTCATTTAATTCGCTGGAATGTCAGAGTGTGTCAGAATAACAACTGGTTACTTTCGAGTCATTAGTATTATTAACTATCAGTCAGAAACTAACTGTCAAGCATTATAACGTGCTACAGTCCTTTTTTAAATAGACAGTAACTTATTTAACCTATAGTAAGCAAAATTTCGTAGTTTTTTTGCCATTACTTCTTCGTAATAAAGTAAATTTATTATCACTACATTAAAAAACATATGTTGGTACATATATTTATAAGATACCAACATTTTTATATTACACGAAATTTTTAATAAGGAGTAATAAAAATATTTATAAACAGTAACACAACAAAAAGAATTACTGCAGGAAAATTTTAAAATATCACTTATATTAAGTGGAGGCATATCCTTGCCTGTTAACATTAAAACTCTAAAAATGTGTGACGAACTTTTTTTTCAAAACAGTCTCACAGCTTATGAATAATAACAAACGTTAGATTTACGGGTATGATTCACTTATGTTGAGGTCATATCATTCCTTGGAATGTCAGAGTGTGTCTTAGAATAAAAACAGGTTATATTGCAGTCATTATAATCATCAACCAAAATACTTTCAACAGATAGATTCCTTTAATTGTTAGCTTGTAGTCAAGCAATGTGCACTCATCCTAATATTATATTGCAATAAAAAATTAATTTCAGCCGATGGCCACCAGGTGTACAGTATTGCTAGTTTAGTTTCTGTCCACCAGGGTACAAGCTGAGTTAGTTTGGACTGTGACCGGTAGGTGCGCCGTTGTAGTTCACTCTCCTTAGAACGAGGATATTATTGTTATTAAAAATAAAAATACCATTGTTGGGTACAATGTTTAACATGATATTGTATTTATAATTTTTGCTTTTAAAACAATAACTTGTTTGTGTAGGATATAAAATCAAATTAAATATAGCTTTTACCTTATTTTAAAAACGATCCCGTCCCCACGTTTACGTGTAATATGTTTATAAAAGATTACAATCAAATTTCTACTTAGTCATAGCGAATCCGTATCTTCTTATATAATTGTTACATTATTTGGAAGCTGCAGTCAGTCATTCTTACCTGAATGCTGAGATGCAGCTCATATCTTGTACCATAATAGAAAATCAGTTAATAGGTGTGTTCGGCTGCTATATAATACAGCTATGGTAGACATAAAAAACCACTAGGGAAGATACCTATATTTTATAGTCTGTTCCTCTTAAAACTGGATCTTTTTTATTAATAAAATAATACTAAATTAGGAAAGCTCTTCTGGCAACGGTCACACTTACCTATTCTTTCGGTGCACACTGAGTTTACTATGTGATGAATTCTTGACGAGCCGCTAGAACATATGATAATATTGAAGTCAGGTAATATAATAAACGGCCCCCACAACAAGCAAATTAACTATCGATGAGAAATATCTAAACTGTCGATTGTAAAAAATGTTACTTATAAATATTCATAATTCTGAACTGGTTTTATTTTACTAGATAACAATATTGTTTAAAAGTGTGTTAATTCAAAATAAGTAAAATCATTTACGTAGTGAGGAATGACAACAGGAAGAACAATTGCAATGAACATGCGCTTTATTTGTCAAAATGTATTTTCAAACATTGGACAATGTTTCAAATGGCTACAAGATAATGTTGTAATCCTGGTTGAAATCCAGGTTTTCATGTTTGTAGTGAGGAGATGAAATCTAGAATTATAGGTAGAAATCGTTTAGTGTTTGTTTCGCATTACAAAAACACACTTTTACATTCTAAGTTTGGTTACTATATTAACAATAATTTACTATTTTAGTTGGAACTAAACCAACTATGTCTTTATAATAAATGGATTTAGGTTACGTCATTATAACATGCAGCAATAACAATGCAGATTGGCTATTATTTTGTAGAGAGGGTTTTATAGTTCTGTAAAAAAATATAACTTAAGTAATATTATTATCTGTAATATTAAATACCTAAACGTCGTTTACATACAAAAATATAGCTTTAAGGTAATACAGTCTTAAAAGCCAATAATAAAAGTTAGTTCGAGATTACTATAGTGTAATTAGAATTATGTTTACTATAATTTATTTCATCTTTTTGTTTTCAGTAGTTTTAAATGATAATTAATATCTCATAAATTGATAATCCTGAATATCGATTGACGTGGTGGCTACTTATTATATTACGTTAATACTTTCTTCATTAATTTTTGTAAGTTAAATGGTAAGTAACTAATTTTAATTTCTTGTTATTTTAAAATGAATGCTTTATAATGTAAAGGATATTATTGTATTTTCTTTTTCACACTATCACACTTCTGTATGATTCACGTAGGTTGGAAGCTATTAATTTTAATATTAACATGTTATAATATTGAAAAACATCTTTGCATTTCATAATAAATTCATCCGGGTTACATGTAAAAATCGCATTATTTGTAAAAACGATTAAGTTTATATAAAAATTATGTGAAATACATACTTTAATTAAATATTTTACTTACAATATCAAAGAACATATGTAGGCTAACACTTGGTTGTCATCGATTAAAGCTATGCCATTTTGGCAGACAGGTGTCAGAAAGTTTCTCATGATCGTCAGCAGGGTGTCAAGCATTGTGTACTGGCCTTATGTTTGTTTTGTTTTGCATGATAGCAACACATAAGATAGGCTTTGGAATAAACCATGCAGCCTTAAAGTTCAATAGAATGTACTGTGATGATCTTTTTAGATACTTTAAACAGAAAAATAAATGTTTTATACTAAATAGAAATAGTACAATATATTTGTAAGTATTACAAATATTTACAAATCATTGGCCTGATCTGTCATGTATTGTTATTTAATTAAAACTTTAGAATTCTGGGGGTATAAATTAATATTGGAAATGGATATAGTGATGATTGGGATTGCTTCTCCAGGGATCCAAAAGGCATTCTCATCCTGAAACGTGGGCCACAGTTGTAGTACCTTTCCCAGGTTACATATGTAATGTAACATGTACGTTGATGATATAAGTCTTCCCTTTCAATGAACTGACTAATTGCAACTAGAAAACTATTCAATTCTTTGTAGATTTGTTAATCGTTGGATTTAACGATCACATAATTTCTGATGGGGTTTTCGAACTTTTTCCTAATTAGTTTACAGTATTTTTATGTTGTAATCATATACAGGACATGCAAAACACATTTCTAGCGTCTCGTTATGGCTTAAATATATTTTACACACAACGGTGTAAAATATTGGCCGATGGTAAATAAGTTGCTATTTATTTTGACATGTCCAAATCTTTTACTGAGTTTGTTAGTAATCTCCCATCCTTATTTTTTTACATTTTTTAAACCACATGCATTTTGGAGCTGAATCTACTACTATAAGTCTAATACATCTGTAATTGCCTAATTTGATATGTACAGTTTCGTGCCCAGTTATGCATATATGCGTCCATGTATCCATTGCAAAACAATTTTTTCTGTATAACTATTCTAAATATTATATTTAATATAATATTATGTTTGTAAGTGTATCACTATTTTCTATGACTAACACCGCTGCTTGAAAATCATATCAGAATTGTAATTAATTCTGCAGTAACCTTGAGATATAGTACATATAAGGTTAACCAAAACCTTATACATATACATATAAGGTCCTCCTGTATAAAAATTCTTATAAAAATGACAGTTTTGTTATCGTTACTTTATTGAACAATTTGTGAAACTCAAAAGGTTACCCAAAATAGTTGAGGACCTACCATTCCAAACATAATTAAGAAAGTTTAGGTTCAAAAATTTAACATTAAATTAATTACATTTTTAACAATATATATATTTTAATAAAAAAAATATATAAAATACAACAGTTTGGTTTGAATTACACCAAATTACAGGTAGTAAAACAACACATTTTCTTTGTATATAAACTTTGCCATTATATCAAGCAGTTTCAGTTATGTAGAAAAGAATATCAATTTCAATTGATTTATTCCACGTTTTCCTAATAATCTTATCCAAACAAACGTTTTGAAAACCTTTCACGGTTACACAATGCACCCCTACAAGATATCGTTACGTCAAGAGCTTAGCGAAGAGGACTATCTTCGGCGTATCGACGTTTGTTTATGGGCCCAAGGGAGAATGAATGAACTCTTATTAAGATACTTCAAGCATTGTTGTAATAAGTTACCAATAAGGGTTTTAAATTTAAGTTTATTATTTTCAAAAATACATAATACTCTTATTGTATTATAGGTAAGCCTTGATCCTCAAAGAAGGTTTTATAAGTTAGAAACAATACTTTTGCTCCTGGAAAAAATATTACATTACTTTTCTTAACATTAAATTTCAAGAGTAATAATTCAAAATAGTCAACCAGCCCTACTATGCCTTGATTCATATGTCTGTGCACTATGTTGTAATCTTTATGTGAGCTGTATAATATAATCTTCGTATTGTGCACGTTTGATTTGTGTTTGAATAAAATATTGAATATGTAATATATAAAGGTGTATTGTATAATATACATTTATTAAACTTGTATGGATGGCAATAGCCTAATTTAATTTTAATAAACATTGAATCGCATAAAGTAATTGCTCCGGCGGGACTCGAACCTGGATCACTCACCTGCCGGGTGAGCCCTTATTTTTTACGATTGAATTAATTTGTATTTTGGTCGTTTCTGTCACATTCAACGAATACTAATGGAACGCGCTCTGGGCCGGAGAAACCGAGCCGAAATCCTGAGCTGCGTTCCGAGTCTGCAGGCGCTGGAAATGGGCAAGAACTCACTCCGCCCATATGGCTGGCATTATATATTGATATAACATTACTTTAAAACGCCTTCTAGACTTAATAATATTGTTAGATACCACAGTTTATTTATTATTACAAAATAGCTGCTTTTTGCCGTGGATTTGTATTTTTTAGTTAAAAATACAGATTTTTGTACAATATTAAAATAACTGAGATTTTGACTTGGTATTTTACTGATAAAGTCGCGAACGAAGATTACAGACATTAAAATATTTCCCAGGTAAAAAAAAAACAAATTTTTTATTGACAGTATTTTATTTCAAAATAAACTACATAAAATGTACAAACTCTAATGGCTGTTTCATGTGAGATGGAAAATAAAGAAATATTGGAACTGCTTCATTTTTTAGAAATGTTCTTATTGTGTCAGGCAAAATTAAATGGTAATCATGTTCGGTAAATTGTTTATTGCATTAAACAGTATGTTTTGTTGGTTTAAATGTTTTTTCTCTTTGTCCAGTAATCCACTTTTGTAATAAATTTCCATCATTCAATGGAAAGCTAAAACAAAATAATTAACAAATAATAAAATACAGGTAGCTGAAAATCACAAAGATCCAATAATTATAAAGTAGAGTAGGTCAGTAGATATTGTTTTTAGCAATGATTTATAAGTTTATGCATTTAAAAGTGTTACAACGACCAAAATCGATGTCTTGGATCAATGCGGATGAAATAATTGAGTGATAAGCATGTTTTACTCAACTATATAATTATTTTTCATGATTATAAAAACGATAGCTTATTAATTTTCTTATTAACAGTCTTACCGTACTTTTAATTATTCAGTTAACCCAGTTAATAATTTGGCAATACAGAAAATGATATTGGTGAGAATTACTATTTTGTAAGTTGCAAATAAATATTGACATGGTTGATACAGTAAGAACTTACTTGTGAAAAGAAATGTGGCTATCTTTAGTCCATCTGGGCGTGCAGTTGTACGCAGAGCAACTCTTCACCATGTCACGATATAACAAACATTACTAACATTGACAAATAAAAGGAAAACAAACTAGTTGAGTTGCTCAGATCAGACGTCTTGACGTAATAAACAGGAAGAGTTGCCAACAATGCAAATAACAACAACGATTTTTGTTTTGGCATGAAAAGGCGTGATGCCTTATCGTCCCGTTGATCGCAACACAACTCGGTGAGTTCTTGCCCACTTTAAGCGCCTGCAAGTCCATGGATACACCCGAAACGCACAGCTGTGTGCGACCGGAAAACACATGTGGCTTATGGGCAGTGCGCGTCCCAGTACTGGTGGCGAGAGAAAAAAAGAGACTTGGCCCGTGCCGGCGCACAGCTGTGTACTAGTGTGTTGCCGCGCGGTAATTTCAGGCGCTTCGCCCCACAGCCAACCCTGCGAATTGTTTATCCTAGCAATGGAGTTATTTGTTTTCAGTAATGTGGCATTCCTGCAGAGTGTGACTCATCTTAGACGTGCCCATTGTTTCAGTCTGTCAGTGTTGCATCACGTGTTCTGAAGCAAATTTTTTTATCCAATTATAAATGTTCCTATTTTTTTGCGTAAGAGGTTTTTTGTTTACTGCATATTTAATATTGTGTTAGTCAGTAAGATATCAATGTTAAATTTTATATACATAAAAGCACTACATTTACATTATACATGTATGAACATTAGTAATTGTTATCTTAACAATAAAAAATCTTCAATTTCAGCAATTCATTCCTTTAATTATTGTTTGTTTACAACCACTGTAGAGCCTAGTTATTAGAATTTATTACAAATATAAATTTTGCTCAATTTTAAATGATCAAAACAGTACCGTCATTTAAATTATCTTATAAAACATAATAATTAGGCCGCATATAAATCAAAACAGTGAAACAATAATGGAATTACGAAACAGGGCGCGTCAACACACTAGTAGTAGCGCCTGCAATTTTCATATAGGCCAGAATCCAGGTCTCTTCTTTTCTCTCGCCATCAGTAGTATAGTTCGTTGGTCACATGTGTGTTAAAGTAATCAAAGTAACATATGATCGAACTACATATATATTGTATGACATACATTTTACTAAATTTGCACTACAACCTTTCCTTTTCTTATAACCATATTAAATATCTGGAATTATGTTAAATGTTTATGCTAGGCATTCTAATGTAACTTTTATAATTGCTGTCATGATTTTAGCAAATAATGAAATTATAATGATTGGTTTGTAAGTCTCTTCATAATGTTCTCTTTATAGGTAAGTAGAGCAATTATTCTGAAATGTTACAATGTCATTTTGATGTCCATACTTCCTTTCCAAATATTATTAAAAAAAATACCCAAGAACGATTTATTGGCGAATGAACATTTTATATAATAACCTATGAAAGACCTAAAAAGGAATGTTATTTATTATACTAATAGCTAAAATTAATGATTTAGTAGTAAATTCTTATTTTAGGGGTTTTATAGGCCTAGATAATATTAGTCAAACTTATACAATTCATTAACATGAATTTACATTGAAGAGGTGTGTAAATTGGAACAGGGGGGTGTTACTTCAGGGCCTCGACCATGTCCATGCACTGAATTTGCACCCCCCTGCCGTGAGGTCAGAGGCCGAGGGGGTGCTTATTCCAGGGGGTCCTAAAGCAGCGTCCCCATCAGCGTTCAGCACCTCTGAGACAACACAGACAGTGGCAGTCGAGTCGGAGTCGGGTAGCGGTCGAGAGCCGAGACGGTGTGTAGCAGCCGCGGTCGGAGAAGACAGCGGGCGTCGGGAGCCGGTAAGGTTCGGTGTCCTTTAGATAACCTTTCTTAAAATATAAAACTGAGATGAAAATTTAAAACATGGTTATAATTACAATCAAAATTAACAACTTACAAGTGATTTTCGTTGTTTAACACTTTGTGTTTTTGATATTAATTTAAAATAGTCAATAACCATTTCCGTTTGTGTTTAAAATATTACTATGATATACCCAAAGCGTTTTCCATTAAAATAAACAACGATCAATAATTAAGTTTAAACAAATGTTTGTAATTTATTGCTTTTTCATACATCTTTAAAATTTTTTAAAACTAATTCCTTAATTAAGTCACATAAGTATTTTTGGAAGTATAGAGCATTTTACTATTCATAAAAATAATAATTTCTTAAGAAAAAAAAAATGGGAATATAATTTTATATTGTATTACATTAGAAGTATTATCATAGCCTAAATGAATAACAAACAAAACACTTTCTGAAACAGTAGATTGTATAGACCTAAACAGTACAAAATTGAATATATGTTTCTTCAGAATTTGTTTTAAGTAGATAAAAATTCGCATGTATTTCCTATTTTAAATTGCTCTAGTTCCTCGTTGAATCAATAAAAACACGTTTATTTTATATGTCTTCAGGGAAAGCAACTTCAGGAAATATTATTTTAATGTTTTCCGTTAATATCACACAAAACAAAAAAAGTGATTATACCACCTTAACAATTTAACTTGTTCCCTCAGTTTTTTTAATTACATAACTAAAATAATCAAAGATGCCGGCGTTAATGCCTGTAGAATAAGGTAGATAAAACTTCTGAAAACTTTCAGTTTTTGCAATTTTGAATTATAATTAAATGTATATCCTATATACTCATATACTCAAGATACTTAAACATATATCAATAATAATAGTAGTAATAAAATTAATGCTTATATATATGTTTTATATATGATTCTGAGTGTTCTGTGTAATTTGGTTTATAACCATAAATAAGTATCACAAATGGTTATGTCCCGTATATATACTATGAAAATTAACATTGAATGTGTTAAAACAGATTTATTTTGAGATTCAGATATTTTTTGACAGATTTTATTCTATTATCAGCCAGGTCCTAGTGCAGCACCAATGCTATAAGTTTAAGGAGGAATTATTAAATGTTAAAATGTTCAACATTATAATTAATTGCATCAAAATTCAGGTATTACGTTACAATTGTTTCACTCCCAAACATAAAAAAGATTCTATTTTCATTTTTTATATTTTCACGAATAAGCTTCAGGTACTTATTCTTGATATTATATTACGATGCTTATTCATATTACGATGGGATATACCCGTAGTGTTTGCCATTACAATAATCAATTATCAATAATTAAATTCAACAAAAAGTGAATAATTGATTGCTTTTTCAAATTAGTTTATTTTATTTCCTTAATTCAATCACGTAAACCCCCAATCGGCTACTGGCCCAGAGGGATATAGATACTCGTGGAAATGTAACTGTCCCGTTACTTTTCAATTTCTCATGATATGAATTTGTCAAAAATCATTTACTTATGTTACATATTTGATGGTAAAAAATGTAATTTTTCTTTATACGATGACATATATAATTAACAACATAAATTTTTACGTGTCATATTTTCATGAGCGACTCGACTCACCAGTAGCGTAGCCAGAAATTTCGTTCGGGGGAGGGGTCCGAAACCGGGGATCCGGGAGACGTTTTGTGTGTTATTTGCCAATGAGTTCACTGGTAAAAGGTAAATACCAAAATTATGGAGCTTTAGTAACTACGCCTTATAGAAAGTGGAAAGATGTAATAGGCAAATTCAACTCTCACAGCAACTGTAGTATCACAAATTTTCTTGTATAGCTACAGAAACTTTACGAAGTTCGATTCTGGCCGAGTAGAAGGCACCAATGTGATGTTGCATTCACTGGATAAGAAAGAAGAACAAAACAGGGCTTCAATCAAGTGTATAATTGACAAAACTATATTCTGTGGAGAAAATGAAATACCCCTTCGGGGACATTGGGCAACTGACGGCCGAAAACCCTTTAGAAAAGGAGGGCAATTTTCTAGCGTTGCTCGGATACAGATCAAACTAACGGTCGGAAAATGCACCGGAAAAACTCTACTGATTAGAAGTTCGGCTGCTTTGGATTTCACTGATTGTGGTATTTATGAATGAGCTATAATGACCATTTTGTTGAATCATTACACTGTAGACGAGTACATAACTATCGGAAAAAATTAAAAAAATCACTTTCGGTCGGAAATAAAATACACATGAAAAACTATAATGATTAGAACGTCAACTACTTCGGACTTCAGTTATTGAGGTAAACGTGGTGTTTTTGATTGAGTTAGGGCAACGATTTTTTGTTAGGTCCGGACCCCCTGGACCCCCCCCTTCACTACGCCACTGCGACTCACCCAAGATTGTGGTAAGAAACTATTACTCCTTTATATTAGGCTATCCATTAGGTGGTTATATTATTCAGTAAACTGTTTTTCAGTAATATAAAAACTTTATTCATACTATATTCATACGGGAAACGGAATTAAAGTTAAATTAATTCATCTTAACTTAAATGACATTTTAAAGGTAAAACTCGATTATTTTTCAAGCAGTGTCACAATAAAAGAAAAAGACACGTCGAGGCCTGGTATTTGTCTACTTCTTAAGGTGAAAATATTAAGACACAAGTTTTGACATTCAAAAAAGTAAATATGTAACACGATGTTTAAAGTATAAAGTATACTATTTCTACTTAAATATTAGCTAGTCTCCAATATATTTAACTGTTCTGTCTCCGTTTCTGCAACGATAATGTAAAATAGAACATCACAAAATGAAATTGTCGTTGCCGTTATAAAAATAAATAATATCTTCAAAATAAATATCGGTCAAATATCGGTGGCCACGATATTGTCCCAAAAACTCCTCTAAGCATTGGCTTAGACAAAGTTGGTAGTGACTTACAAGGTGAACATACCTGTGTTTGTTGAGTATTCTTGGAAGGCTTTAAATATAAATGTAACTACTCATCTGTTACAATGAATTTCCCAAAAAAGTGAGATGACGTGAAAATAATTACTACTACCTGGAGGCTTGGTAGGTCGCCTTTAAACTTTAGGAGTGACTCATTCTAGAGTTCCCAGAAACTTTCGTTTCGAACATTAGTTTCCTTCAGGAATTAATAGATAGATATTTTGTTTCAAACACTGAATAAATATACTTTGTTAGAATATAAGTTCATGCTGTGAACAGTTAAGTTATAGGCATAACGATTTCAGGAATTAATACAATTACATAATAATTACCAGTTCTGTTATAAGAGAGATTACTTGTCAACGTTGGAAATGCATATAAAGTTAATGTCTATAATAAAGAAAGGTCAACGTTATTTTGTTACACTATCATTTCCGATGACAGGAAATATATAATATTGTTATTTTATTAATGTGCGGTGAGAGGTACGAATACCAAGCATGTTTTTGGGTCAACCTATTACAAGGCCCGAATAAAAATTTTTAATATAAGCAAACGAATTTTAACAGCACATACATTTACATAATAATGATTGGATATATTAGCCTTTACCTATTCGTAAAAATAATTTTGTAAAGAATAACAAATGAAAAAGACATGTAATTTCTGTACTATATTGCATTAAAAGTATAAAGAAATAAATGGATAACAAACAAGACACTTACTAAAACAATAGGTTGCATACGCCTAAATTGTAAACACATTGAAACTATTTATCTTCATACACTTTTATAAGCAGACTAGAAAATCGCATAGATTTCCTATTTTAAATTTCTCTAGTTCCACGTCGAGTCGTTAATAAAGTCAGGCGTTGGTCCTGAACGTAGGGAGTGGAAAACATTTCTAGAAATGTTTACTTTTATTTATTTCGAATAATAATTAACTATACAACAACTTCTCATACGCCTAAGACACTTAGAAATATAGCAATAATAATGATAGTACTTATAATAATGCTAATAAGTGTTTTATATATATATATATATATATATATATATATATATATATATATATATGTGTGTGTGTGTGTGTGTGTGTGTGTGTGTGGTGTGTGTGTGTGTGTGTGTCCGAAAGTTCCGTGTGTCTTGGTTTATAACAGTAAATAAGTATCACAAATGGTTAGTTCCTGTATATATGAGAAGACAAATAACAATTAGTGTTAAAAAACCGTCAGTCACATGAATAGTCCCTATGTAAAATAGCCTTAGCTAACTATATACAGACTTTTAAAGTGTCAACTTTCAGACTCCTTATATGGGTTCTGACTGCGATATTAAATGCATCTGTGTGTCTGACGGTAGTTTATATGAGAAGCAAGACAGCAAACTCCAAGATACCCTCCCATTCCGATCTCTTGCGTACCTAAACTTGCGTAGCTGACGATGAAATTTTCTTACGCATATTTTTCTATCGATTTCAATAAAAACTTGTTTGCGTGCTTATGCAATGCAAATTGACCATTCTTCTGGATTATTAATTTACCACACATAATGGAGAAGAAAAATAATTATAAAACTACTAATTCATTAATATATTTCTTTAGTAATTATACTGATAATTAAAATCTGGGGAAACTTTTTACCTTTGCAGTGTAAGATATTGGTGAGGGTCACTTCAGTAATTAAGGCAGTTAGATATATATATATATTTTATTTAATTACATTGCAGTAAACTGCAGAACAGTTGACATAAATTTGTATTAGGCCTACTCGACTCATTCTTATTACTCATAAATATTCTGTACTCGACAATTGATAAGAATGTTCCACTTTCACAGCATAGGAAAAGTAAATTTCCTATCTGGTTTTTCTTACAATACAATTAGAAGTATAAGGGACAAAAGAAAAAAAAAACGAAGATTGTATAAAAGATTGAGGTGCATTGGATGTGTTGAACGAATATAAACAAATCAGAGCTGAATCAAAAACAATTAATTAAAAATGATTTTTTGAATTACACTTCACACTTAGAAGATAATATAGTAAATAATCCCTTATCTTTTTGGAGTAATTTAAGGAAGTTAAGGTTGAATGATAATTGTGTATCATCAATGACACTGGACGGGGCTGAGGTGGAGGGGAATGAGAAGATAACGAAGGCATTTGTAGCGTATTTCAAGTCCGTCTATGATTCTTCAACTCTGACCTTGGATCAACTGATAAGCGGTGCGCTCAGTTCACCCGACCCTTCTGATATCAGCTGTCTTACTGTTACCAACATATCTGAGAGTGAAATTTCTCACGCTATTAAAAAACTTAAATCAAAGCAATCTTTTTGGTCCAGACGGCATTCCTTCCTTCATATGTAAAGGTTGTTCGGATTTTCTAAATAAAACCTCTACACCATATTTTTAATTTGTCACTATCTCACAATGTTTTCCCTCAACGCTGGAAACTGACAAAGGTCGTTCCAATCTTCAAAAAGGTTCCAAAAATGATATAAAAAATTATAGACCAGTAGCTCTTCTTTCAACACCAGCCAAAATATTTGAGTCAATTTTGTACAACCGAATTTTTAATCATGTAAAAACTCATATCACTCCCAATCAACATGGTTTTTTTCCCAGGAAAATCAATTAATTCCAATCTTCTTAGTTTTACAAATTTTTGCATTTCTTCCTTAGACAAAGGAGGCCAGGTAGATGTTATTTATACAGATTTCTCGAAAGCTTTTGATAAGGTTAATCATTTAAAGTTGCTAAACAAGTTGAATCACTTTGGGTTTTCAAACGACCTGGTACAGTTCTTTTCATCGTAGGCCTATCTTCACAATAGAAGACAACAGGTAAAATATTCTGATTGTTTATCTGAAGAGTTTTTAGTCCAATCGGGTGTACTTCAGGGTTCAAATCTGGGTCCATTATTGTTTCTGTTATTTATTAACGATGTCGTTAGTTGTGTTCAAAATAGTCGGATTCTTCTTTATGCCGACGATATGAAAAATATTTCATGAAATTAACTCTCTAGGTGACTGTAATAGGCTTCAGAGTGACCTGGATCGCCTGGTGGTTTGGAGTCAGAACAATTTGCAATTTAATGTTAATAAGTGCGAAGTGGTGCGGTGCACCAGGCGTATCCAGAGATCTATTGATTTTCGCTATCATATTGGACATAACTTCTTATCTCAAAAATCCCAAATTAAAGATCTTGGAGTGATCTTTGATGAAAAATTGTACTTTTCTCAACACATCATTGAATCATGCAAATCGGGTTATAGAACCCTGGGATTTGTATGTATATCTGGCAGTTCCATTAGACATATTGACACATTCAAACTTCTATACTATTCTCTGATTAGGTCTAAATTGGAATTTGGATTTAGTGTTTGGTATCCTCATCAACATTACTTGTCTCATATGATTGAACATATTCAAATGAAGTTCCTTGAGGTTCTTGTATTTCAAAAGCTCCTGGAGTGTACACATTTTTAATACCTTATTCTCAATTACTATCGCTTTTTGACATTCACAGCCTCCATAAACGCAGGAACTTGGGTATGCTTGTCTTCTTACACAAGTTAATGAATGGTCGCATAGATTGTGGTGAACTCCTATCTCAACTTAACTTCCTTGTGCCTCGGCCCGCGTCCAGAGTCCAAGCGTTATTCAGTCCTCAGTTTGCACGCACCAGTCTCGGGGCTCACGCTCCTGTCAATGTTATGATGCGGCTGGGTAATACTCTACCTCAAAACATTGATTTATGCTCGTCGACCTTGGCTTCTTTTGTCAGCAGAATTAGAGCGATTTTACCTGATTTGTATGTCGAATAAGCTTTTGAATTGTATTTTGAAATCAACATTGGATAAGCTTAAAGTTATTACTATTAATTTACAAGAATTTTTTGTGTACAATAATATTGAAATTTTTTAGAAACTAATTTAAATTTTGCTTGGTTTGACTATGTCCTTATTTATTTATAAATTCATTCTTATATTGTGTTACCATTTATTTAAAATGTCTTCAATAATATATTATTGAATATATATGCTTTATTTATTAATATTGCTAAAAATAATTTATATGTACGAGCTTTAATAATGTAATATTGTAAAATTATTTGTAATAAATGCTGCAATGTTATTGGATTTATATCTGTTTTGTAGCATCAATAAAGAATAAAGAATTACGACAGTGGGTACTCTTAATTATGTAACTAAGTAATACTATTACCAGGCTGCTAATATAACATCTGTCATTAACATGTCATACCATTTAGTTTTACATCCTCTAAAAATTAATTAACATGTTTGTGGGATTCCTTGTCATATCTCTCTAAGTGTTTCTACATGTAAATAGTTTTCTAGACAAAATTGATCTTACGTTAGTTGATGACGTAGTTTTTTCTCATTGAAAAATATGTTTGAACTAAAATTTAAATGAGAAAAGAAAAACTATATTTACTATAAAATTTGTAGTATTAACTAAATTTCGTAAAAATCTGTGTACTAAAATCACCCTCATAGCAGAATTTCCGGGAGACGTTTTACATTGTTTCCGATCACGGTTACCAAAACCAACGTAATCAAAAAAAGAAAGAAATTCTCTATAGCGACAAAAGTCGCATTATAGTGTCGTCTCTTTGTCAATTAAACCTTAAACATTGGTTTTGACATAGTAATCGAATAACTCTTGTGCATACAGATATAGGCCTAATTATAAATCTACTTAAAGTGAGTGATAAAAATAAAAATCTTTTTTATCTTTTTTGAACCATAAAACCAACATTACTGGAACTAAAGTTTCTGAACACTGCAATGACAACACTGCAACAACTAACAACTGCCTTACAAACAGACAAAGAAACCCTTCAATTTTCAGTGAATATGAAAACTTACTGTGCCCATAAAAATTGCATCAAACTCGCAACATGACTC
Organism: Homalodisca vitripennis; assembly: GCF_021130785.1. Taxonomy (NCBI): domain Eukaryota; kingdom Metazoa; phylum Arthropoda; class Insecta; order Hemiptera; family Cicadellidae; genus Homalodisca; species Homalodisca vitripennis. The sequence continues at coordinate 334,883 of NW_025776130.1, forward strand.
CGTAACCTGATTACTAATTTAATAAATGTAGGATTTGATGTTGGCTGTCTATAATGAATCGTATTCTTGTGATGTTTCTATATAATGGATCAAAGGTAAGATTGGTGACAATGAGGTACGTGCCTGGTCCACCCGATGAAGACACTTTCACTTTAATTCACAATAGTTTATTTTATTTTAATGGCTTAAAACGAAATCTACATTTATTTTTGCTTTAGCCTAGGTGTCTCTGATGTCGAAACGGTGTAGAGTTATGTGAATTAGAAGTTAAGTGAGTTGCTACCAAAATTAATAAAAACGTATCACTACAAAGAACGTCATCGCTACGAAAGTGCCCAAGCTTCCATGAATAAATCCAAACAAAAAACTAACTAAAGCCAACTGAAAACTAAAACTATGTACACAGTCTCTATGCTATTGCTAAACAAACCCAAATAAAAAATATACTTTCTTAAGGAATCCACACTTTTAGAAGTGTATTCCGTTGTTCGATAGTGATTATGTCGTTATTTACCAATATGTTTACAATGTTTAAAAGCTACACAAAATTGGTTAGAGTTGACATCAGCTTATCGCATCTCCAAGAACTGTCACATGGGCTGAGGAGCTTTGTTCGTGTAATATTACGGGCTTGCTCAGGAGCGATTGTCCACTCCAGACAGCGGTGACTTAGCCGGGGTACAAATCATTTGTGCGCATGGTCGGAATTTTTAATTAGGGGCGGTTTATGGCCGACCCAACTGATAAGTCAGTTTCTATTGTTGTTACAGTAGGTAAAGGCCACACCCGTCCCTTACAACCCGAGCTGTGCCGCACGCCAGAGTAGGTAACAGCTCTGAGCAATTCTGATTATAGTAGTAAACGATCAAGATTTCTACTACGACTCTACAATAAGATCCTAAAATAAATTATTAAATCATCTATGAAGCTGAAACTACCTATATTAAACCCTCCACTGACTATATACATGGAGCATCTCCTAATAGTTCAACAATAACACGTGTGAGATCCGTCCATCTTCAGGATTAAAATATATCTTAAACGCTAACAATGTAAGATATTTTAATTCACACCATAATTATTATGCTCTGTTAGTTCACGCCGACATATCAAAACAGTTCACTAGCGTAACGTAATATTATTTTATTTATCAAAATGATAACACTTTTTCTGGAATATCTTTATTTGTATAATTTTATACTTATTTCTGTTACCTATTATTTCAGTATGAATGTAAACAATATATATAATAAGTATACAACTTATAAAATTCAAGCTGTCAGTTCGTGTGATTACTCTTCATAGAACGGCCCTAGTTTTGAAAATAGGTTCGGCTCGGTCCAAAGAACTCAATCGATTATAGAGGAAACATCAAAATTAAAGATAAAAAATAATAACTTAATTTAGTCCACTTTTTCAAATTTGAAATATAGATCATTTTTTAGGTTATGTACGAATAAAACATTTAAATATTGAATCAAGCTTAATTTTACTTTTTTATAATAAATTTAAGGCATACATTATAAAACCCCACTCAGATAGGAGCTTCCGAATTCGAGCTTGGTGATTCGATTATTACCTCTTATCCAAGTTTTGTAGGATTTAAACGCCAAACTCTGTTTTTTATAAAACCTTATTATGTTATGTATTGTTAAAACATGATCTTGATTATCTATAGTTGTGTAGCCGGCTCTAGGATAAAAAATCAGAGCTAATTAATTAGTTAGAAGTTTTAATCTAATAAATACTTATTTAAAAGTTTATTATAAAAAATTAAGTTCTTTACAAATTTGTATTTCTAGAACCTGAACAATTTTTATTAACAATTTAAAGTAAAAACACAAGTAGAAGACTATAAATTAATGCTATGCATGTAATTTATTTAAATCGTGGTAAATTAAATATTTGGATATTTACTTTTTTAGTTTTTTTTTAATAAATGTAATTTAAAGTATGTGTCGTGTAGCTAGTTACCATAAGCCTATTCTTTTGTAAATATTAACTATAACATAAGCCGGTTCTAACTAAGTAATTATACTCTGCTATGTCAGATGGCGACAGAGCTGCCAGTGTCGGTAGCAGACAAACATAATTCAGTGACAAAAGGTTGACAGGCGTTTTCCGGTGGATGGCCTCTCACTATGGGACTCGATGATGACTTTAGACAACAGGACGACCTTTGAAATGAACAATGGCGTGCCGCTGAAGATGGCAATGACACTGGGACAGCCCTGATTACAAAGCTCCTTGTCCCACAAACAGTTCTTGGAAGTAAACAAGATTAGTCACCAATTCTGAAAAAGACAACCGCTTAGGGTGACACTAATTGTAAATTGTGATTAAAAGTTTCCAAGTTTTAGTAATATGCGATAACATTTGTTTTACTTCTTTATAATTATAACTCCATGAGCCACTACCGTAAATAATAAAATACATTGGCATAATTAAAAAGATTTTTTATAAGTTATACTCATATTGTTGCCTTTAAGACATGCATATTAATATCTAAAAGTGTTAATTTCAACGCGTAAAGGTTGCGAAAGTCAGGCTTTATTTTTAAATGCAAGTCTAGTTTTATTATATATTATCATTATATTCAGTTTATTGTATTTGTGTCTAGTAGTATACAAGCGTTGTACACACTGTTAGAGCATCATACCACATTTTACCTATTAGTTACATAACGTTACAATTTCACCCAAAAGTAATTAATGAATAAGATAAAGAAAAAACTATTTGTATATATACATAATAAAATGAAACTTTATTGAGAATGAGAAAGACAATTAAACTTTCAATAAAGCTAAATAAAAAACATTATTCATTATTGTTATTTTTCCTAAAAGTAGAAATATTTACTATATTAAATATATTCTTGGGTAATAGATATAACTAAGTACTAGCACTATTTTTTAGGGAAGCTGAGTTTAATTTTAATATTTTAACATTTGTTATATTTTAAACGTGTAGCCTAACTAACAGACGTTCCAATTCCCAGCCGTTCCAGTCGTGGAACCGTTGCGTTGATTTGGCGATAGCCGTAACTAACAGTTCTTTTACAATATAACGCCATATTTATTTTTTTACAATTCGTCGCATATATCCGATATGCATTTTTACAATGTGAATAAGTTAAATAACATAACGGTTAATTACAATAGGTTTAAATTGTAACAAGTTAAATTAATTGAAGTAAAATATTGAAATGAAATCTAACAATAACTGTAGTAAACATTAGGCAACATTTTAAATGTTATCTTAATAACATCGGTATTACTGAAATGTAACCTCATTAGATTGTTTAGTTATAAACAACTTGTATTTAGCCAGTTAGTTTTATATTCCGATGACAGTTCTTTTCACAGTACATAGAAAGATTTCCACAGTGTTTAATAAAAAATTAACTTCAGACCACAACATTATAAACTACTAAATCAACTGTAACCAAAGATCCTTATTAAACCTTGTTTAGTCGTAAATTTGTATTTAGTTGTATTTTTAATACAGTCAAATAATATAAACCTATTACGAATTTAAGATACGTTGATTTTATATTTGTGTGATATTGGATATCATATTTTATATGGTGCAGTCCCACCAATTTACATTTTTTTACAAGTAAAAAAAGTAACCTGTCACGTTGATATAAATTAATCACTAATTCACAGAAATGTATTTATATGTTTTAAATAAAATTTGTTGACTTTAAAATATAAATGAATTATTTTATTTAACATACATTAAATATTTATAATCTGGTAGTCTATTATTTGCTATAATCGTGTACAAATTGTACAAAATACAGTTTTCATACAGTGTCAATTTTCCCCGCCTCCACAGATGCCCGTGTGCATGCTGGAGGGGGAAAACTGGTTTGCTCTTATCGTGACGTCACGGCAGCGATGCGCGCGCCACCTTCTCTTCTGGGCACCCCCCTCCATTCAGCGGCGTTTCCTTTATTCAGTTCATTCGTTGCTTGACAGTCGACTAAGTAACATCGGGAGCCTATGGTTTGTTTTTGAACAACTATAAAATTAAATTTCGATTATATTAGCGAGTGTTTTAAACTATAATTATATCTGAGTGCGATTTAATATTCTCACATTAAAGCTTGTTTTGAGCATAACTAATACTTTGCAAGGAGTTTTATTCGTGACTGTGTGTAACAGAGCGGAACTTAGTTCATCATGACGGATAAGTTAGAAATGAGTTTAGACGATATAATTAATCAGAGCAAGGAATTAAGGAACTCTACAAGAAGAAGTCGTGAACGAGGAGGTTTTCGTCAGGGTGGATCAACTCAGAGCAATGCCAGAGATGGTGGTGGACCCATGAGAAGCAGGAGAGTCAGATTTGATTCATCGAAGAGAGTTCCCTATTCTCGAGTAAGTACAATTTTTATACTATCACTTATTAAGAAATATGAATTACTAGACTTCCCTACAATTTCTAATGTCCAGTCTTTTTATTGTAGGCATAGAATAAATTGTTATCTTTAATGAGTAGCCTCTGGGACTAAACCCGATTTTTATGGGGGTTATGTAGAGATATCACCTGTGTTTCAATATGTTGTTCAGGTTATCAGGAATTTAAAATAATTCAATTATTTAGTTTCCTTAGCGATTGAGATTAAAGGTATCTCACTTTAAATTTGCCATCACTTGGGAGACCACTCTAAGTATGTTTAGTCAACTTTATAATTTGAAATTATTGTTTTGTGTGTGTTTATAAATATTGTTATGTAATTTATTGAAATTTTAAAGAAAAATACGTGTTGTTTGTATCATTGGGTTTATTTAGTATTTAACATAGTAGGCTGTGACTACTGTGTCTGTGATAGGAAATTATTTTAGGACAATGTATACTTAAGTCAACCTAATTATTTCTCTAGTAACTTGTAATATATTTCAAAATATTAGTAAAGTATTAGTCGCTATATTTTAATAATTTTTTATTTATTGAAGCCTACACTTGGACAAAACTTTATTATTTTTAATGATAGGGAACCCAAAATAGCAATAGTAGCGGGGGTTGATAATTCAGTTCTGAGATAGACTTTTATGAGGGGCCTACACTTGTGTTTTGGGTATTATATAGAATCTTTAGTTTGTTTTTCTCTAAGAAATAATTCAAAATTAATATTAGCTTAGGCTTAAATACATAAATAAAATAAACTTGAACTTTAAGCATTCAAAAATTAACCTTGAAAAAACCTAAACATGCCTAGGTTTTAATTTAATAATCTAAATTGTTTTTAGTTATAGCGGACATAATTTGTTTCTTTCTTAGTTTATAAACTTTTATTCTATAAATCAAGTAAATTATTACAACTTACATGTGCAAAACCTTTGTTTCTAAATATTATGACAATATAGAATAGCTTAAGCCGAATACACACACACACACACACACACACCTGTATATACATACATTACATATATATATATATATATATATATATATATGTATATATATTGCCAACTAAAAATTTGTATGATTAGCAATAGCCGAATGTAATTTAAATAAACATTTAATCCCAAATAGTACTTGGCTCCCGCCAAGTCCTCGAACCCGGATCTCTCACTTGCCAGGTGAATGTGCTACAATTACGCAAATACATTCACCCGGCAAGTAAGAGATCCGGGTGAATATATATATATATATATATATATATATATATATATATATACTTTTTCATTGTTAAGTAGTATGTTATAATGTAAAATTACAGGTTTAAAGGTACAGGTTTTTACCGAGGTGTAAAAAACTATTTGCTGGTATCTCCACAGAACAATTAAAACTTTGGCCTATTTTATATTTACGTGCTTATAGAAACCTTTTACACGATGAACTTCGCAAATTGACTAATTCATGTCTTAATAGAGTAATTATTTCAGCCTCCCAGCGATATCAACACTCGCTGGCAGCATGATCTCTATAATGGCCCGGTTATCAACAAGAGGAGGAGATCAGGAGGTCTAAGCATGACAGGTGGTCCTACAAAACTAGTCGTCTCAAACCTGGACTATGGAGTATTAAGTTCAGACATACAGGTAAGAGAAAGTATAAAGGTCACACCTAAGAAACAATTTATTCAAATTAAGGTACATGTACAATTTTACGTCAAATTTCATTATTCAAAGGCTAGGTAAAGTACTCTTTAGTATATTTTGATACATGAGACATTTCAGTGCAAATATTTATAGTTATATTATATTTATTTAGATCTAAATATTTGTAAAAATTGGTAAGTTAAGTCATGATATATAAAGCCTGGATATATTCCTAACGTATTAATGTGTCAGTGTTAAATCATCTTGTTACATATTAAAATACTTTTTTTACTTTTTGGTGGGTAAAGATATTTAGCCCCCCTTTTAAAAGTGATATTACAGTGACAATAAGTTACTTGAACTCTTGTCAAAATAAATTAGTTATATTATATTTATCTAAATTTACATACCTACTTTTAAAAATTGTAAGTTAAGTCATGACACTCCTGGATATATTTCTAAACGTTTTTATTGTGTCGGTGTGAAATCGTCTTGCTACATATTAAATACTTTTTTTACTTTTTGGTGGGTAAAGATATTTAGCCCCCCTTTTAAAAGTGACATTAGAGTGACAATAATTTACTTGAACTCTTGTCAAAATAAATTAGTTATATTATAAATTTATCTAAAATTTACATACTTTTAAAATTTGTAAGTTAAGTCATGACACTCCTGGATATATTCCTAACGTATTAATGTGTCGGTGTGAAATCATCTTGTTACATATTAAAATACTTTTTTTACTTTTTGGTGGGTAAAGATATTTAGCCCCCCTTTTAAAAGTGACATTACAGTGACAATAAGTTACTTGAACTCTTGTCAAAATAAATTAGTTATATTTTATTTATCAAAATTTACATATTTTTAAAAATTGTAAGTTAAGTCATGACACTCCTGGATATATTTCTAACGTTTTATTGTGTCGATGTGAAATCATCATGTTGCATATTAAAATACTTGTTTTACTTTTTGGAGGATACAGATATATAGCCCCCCCCCCTTTTAAAGGGGTTAGAGGGGGTCATTTAATATTTTTAAACTGCACCTTTCAGTTTAAATAATATATAAATTATTTATACACACACATATATATATATATATATAATATATTATATAAAAATAATATATATATATCCTTTATATAGTGTAATATCTTTTTTCCAGGTGATCTTCTCAAAAGTTGGTGCTATACACAGTGCAACGGTGAACTATGAAAAGTCAGGTCGCTCCATGGGCTCGGCTTACGTCGTATTTGACCGAAAAGCAGATGCTGTCAGGGCTATGAAACAGTACAACAGGGTTCCTTTAGATGGTGAGTTCAGTATGTATAAAAGTTAGTTCATTGTTCCAATGAATTGCTAATGAATGGATAAAAGTGAAATACTTGTCACCGTTATGATAAAAGAAATACCCAATGTTTGGAGGATTTAGATATATCTCGTTTTACATTTTAGAATGTGCACTATTAACACAGTAACTAAATTACAGGGTGAGTGGCTCTTGGTGTGACAAAAATTTTTTGGGTTATAATGCAATGTAAATGTGATACAATGGCGGTTAAAAAAAAAAAAATAAAAAAATCTAACTCCAAAAATTAGGTCTGAAATGAATTATTTTATTTTCAATTTTTTCTAAAAAACCCGTGTTTATTTTTGTACGTAAATTTTTTGCCTTTATTGTAAATTTTTATGGTTTAAAATGGTATGCCATATGACCATAGTTAAGTATTCGGTTACCTACTTTTATCGGTATTGAATATTAAAGAACATGCAAGCTACAAAAAGATTAAAACAAATTTAATAACAACTGTACTTAATTTTTTATGTTTTATAAAAACTGCCTCATAAAACAGGGAAATTGAATATTTAAAAAAAAGTAAATCAGTTTTTTAAACATTAAAACATTAAAAGTCCAATCATTGCAGTTCATTCTCAAAATGGCGACCTTCTTTTCTCACTACAAGCTCTTGCTCGCTTTCTCCATTGCTCCTGCGGCGGTCATTTAAAAAAGACAGTTATTCCCGAAGCCTTTAAACAGCCATACCAATTCTCCCTCGTAATTTTTTTCTGAGTTTACTGGGGTGGAATAATCATCCTGCTTAAAAAAACCCAAACACAAAAAAAGTCAATAGATGTAAGGGCGGGAGATCGGGCAGGCCATGCGACAGTTCCCCCACGTCCAATCCACTCGGGATAGGTTTTTTTCAGTCAGCCATTGACGTACTGTTGCATTAAAATGTGGAGGGGCTCCATCCTGCTGGAATATAAGCTCGTCTCTTTCAACATTGTTCAAATTGTTCTAGAAGGTTAGGTACGTCCATGTTGCAAAAAATCTAAGTAGATTGTTCCATTTACAGTTTCCATCAAATATTGTGAGGGCCAAATAAGTTGGTTTGCGTAAGACGTTTGAAAGGATTGTTACCCTTGTCCGGTGTGGGTTTTGTTGATCCCAGTGGTGCATATTATGCCAATTGAAAATTCCTGCTCTTGTTAAACAATGACTCATCAGTCCAAAGGATTTTTCGATACAAATGACGCTGCTCTATGTCTCTGTTTAGCAACCAACGACAGAATTGTAGTTTAGGGCATAATCAGTTTGCTTTAGTTGCTTTTTCAGACCTTGAACAGCGCGTAAAATGGTATGGATGGAAACTTATTCTTATGCAAAATGTCCAAAACCTACGTCTCTAGCAAGTTATCTCAAGATAATATAGATTTTGATAGTAAATGTGCTCGCATGTAAATATTTTTGGGAAATAAATTATGATTTGATTTGATTTTTTTTATTTTTGATCTACTTCTGGATCATTCCGTGCTGAATTTAGAACTACTTCATCTAATCCTACATCATGAACAATGTGTCCTACTTTCGTTAGGTCTTTTGTGAACTGTACCTCCCTCCACAAGACGTTGATTGAGTCTTGAGAACACAGAATGACTGGGAAGTCGGCGATCAGGGTAGCAAGCTTGATACTCTCTTTAGGCAGCACCCATATTTCCCCATCACAAAAACACGTAAATAAAGTGCATATCAGCGTATTCTCTTTTGTAATATTTAAACCGATAAAAAAAACCCCAGTTAAATCAGAAAAAAATTACGAGGGAGAAATTGGTACGGCTGATCTCAAAGGCTTCGGGAATAACTGTCTTTTGAAATGACCGCAGGAGCAAATGAGAAAGCGAGCAAGAGCTTGTGGTGAGAAAAGAAGTCGCCATTTTGAGAATGAACTGCAATAATTGGACTTTTAACGTTTTAATGTTTAAACTGATTTACTTTTTTTAAATATTCAATTCCTGTTTTATGAGGCAGTTTTGATAAAACATAAAAATAAGTACAGTTGTTATTAAATTGTTTTAATCTTTTTGTAGCTTGCATGTTCTTTAATATTCAAACCGATAAAAGTAGGTAACCGAATACTTAACTATGGTCATATGGCATACCATTTTAAACCCTATTAAATGTTAAAGTTTTTAATATCACTTGACACATTCTTGTGTACAGGGTGTGGTAAAAAGATGGGGTTCAATGATAATTTTTCAGTTTTTCTGAAACTTAGCAACTTTGCCATTTAAAATCGACCTGAAGCTTAATTTTCTTTTCTAACCGATTGAACCGATAACTTTTTCACAACGAAAATTTAACGGAGAATCTAAAAATTGTGTAGTTTACTCACATATGTCTATACGTCGCTGAGAAATATCAAATTTACGTACAAAAACACGGGTTTTTTAGAAAAATTGAAATAATTCATTTCAGACCTAATTTTTGGAGTAAATTTTTTTATAACCGCCATTGTATCACATTTACATTGCATTATAACCCAAAAAAATTTTGTCACACCAAGAGCCACTCACCCTGTATATTTTATTTTTACATAATTTAAAAATTGCATGAGGCAAATAACTATCTAGCAGCAAATTTAGTGAATTACTTTTTAAATGTGTTTGAGTAACATAGTTATTTTGTGCCAAATGGAGTGTGTATTTGTCCTGTATACTTCCTCTGCCTTAAAGTTGTGGTATTCCATAATCTTTATTTAAATAATATTTTCCTATTATTAATGTATTTATTCTGTATATTTATACAGGTCGCCCGATGCATATTGAATTGACTACCTCTGATGTTGAGGTTGCGATGCAGCAAATCCAACCGACTCAGCGAAAGGCTTCACCCGCAGGCCTAGTGCTGGAGGTTTTGGCCGCGGAGTTACTGGAAGAGGTGAGTAACGTTGGTAATTAAAACGGTTTTTAACTATTAACTTTTTCCTTTTCGGTACCAATACGATGAGATAGGTTTTCCGTATCATTATCTCTGTTGAGAACGCCTTATTTTGTAACCAAATAAACTTTAGTAGGCCTATTAGTCGTACGTGAAACTATAAGTAATGCAGTTTAGGATATAAAATGTTTTTATAAATAAATTTAGAAAGATCTTAAGTTGGTTTTTTTAAAAGTACTAGAATAACTAATTGGTCTCTCTCTCTCTCTCTCTCTTCTCTCTCTATCCCTCTCTATCTATCTCCCCCTCTTCCTCTCTCGCGGCCTCTTACTTTATATATTATATACTAAAAATTGTTGATCTGTTTTAAAAAAAATGTACCACTTATCACTCAAACTTTAGAAAGAAGAAAGAGGACTTTTCTTAAAATGCGCAAATTAGCCTGGAGAGTAATACGAGTCACTGTTTCCTAGAGGACAATGGAAAACAAAATTATTAACGCATGTCTATAGCTTCTTATACTAATTGAGTTTGTTAATAACTTTTCTTTCATAATTCGCAACTTTATCTTCTTTATGTATGTCACGTTCATTTTTAGCAGAAGGCGATGGAGTAAATCAGTTCTAATAATTGTGTACTGAAAGTTCATGAAATTCTAAATCAAAGTTAGGGGACCTTTTACGAACTTTTCTGTGATTTCATTTAATTAAAAATTTATTATGAGTAAAATAAATAATACAATTATAAAACTTACATTGAAGTTCATACTAATTACATCCACAGCAGTTTAGCTCATGTTTCATATATCATGTTGTAGGTTTCAGAAGAAACGGTCGAGGCGAGAGAAGAGGTGACGGACGAACAGTGACAAACAAAGTCCCAACTGCTGCAGAGTTAGATGCAGAATTAGATGCGTACATCAGCGAAAGAAAGTAGTGTAACCTGAACGTGAATGGAGTGTAAATATTGTATTATAGAACATGTTTGTAAAAATTATAGATCTATTACTAATTTAGGTCGATTGTTATGATCTTATGATAAAGACAGATGTTTTTTACATCTTGTTGATGAAATATGTGCAGACTTATTATTATTTTAATTCACTATGTGTGTATGTATATATATATCTAAAAAATCTTGGTCACTATAATTAAATCATATTGGAATATATTCTTCTGTTTAGATCTTTAATTTCCCAACCAAAGTTGTTCATTGTTCTGTGTGTAAGTTGTTGATTGCAAAGTAAAATTTCCAGTAATTGTTTGTAAATAAATTAGTAGACTTACACGCTTTTAGCTGTCAATTAAAGACGGCTTGTAGGCCTAAATTATAATAAAAATGTGGTAACCTGTTGGTCGATGTGACAGCATGTAAATTTGTTTTTAGTTACCACATCTATTTAGTTGCAAGTGTTACACTTGTCAGCTCAAAGTATAATTGTTTATAGTACAGTAATGTTTGTACAAATAAACTAGTTATATTGCTAATGCACTGCAAAATTAGCATTGTGAATTGCGTTGAGCTATTTGCCCACGTAATATTTATATATTATTTTCTACAAACTAAATATTCTGGGAAAAAGACATGTCTATTAATAATCTTAAATTTTTTTT